>NC_056741.1:201162098-201347098 GCF_019279795.1 Protopterus annectens
TTCAAATATATTTAGTCTGAATCATATGTGACATAGTGAAGTTGTTAACACAGTCATACAACTCTACCTATTTCATTCCATTACATCAGTTGTACATCATAAATCAATGGAAATGTGTGTGTGTGTGTGTGTGTGTGTGTGTGTGTGTGTGTGTGTGTGTGTGTGTGTGTGTGTGTGTGTGTGTGTGTGTGTGTGTGAGGGCCCTGACACCATACGTGAACATATGACAAGTGAGGTGGACGTTGTTCATGTAGAACAGTTAATGACACTCAGCTACACAGTGCTTCTGGTGAATATCTGTATAATTTCCCAAGGTTGCAAGTGAATCCCAACATGTCATATGTTTGATCTATATAACAGCATTTCATGTGGATGAACTCAGGCATATGAGCCCGTGTAGTCAGTAGGAAGTAATATTGCTGTACGTCAGATAACATTTTGAGATGTTAGGTGTACACATGCACACATATGCCATATTGCAGCTGTCACTGTGATGGCTGCATGACAGCTGTGCAAAATGTTGATACACTGCAGTATAAGAACACATGCTTTAGTAAGACAATATACATAGCATAATCTGATGTCAACAGTCTTCAGGAGGCATATTATTACAGTTTTTATGGAAGAAAAATACAACCAAATGGCAGCAGTGGTCATCATTACAGTAGCTCAAAGCACAGATTGGAATACACTGTTGTAGGGATAGTGTACATCCACACCTCAGCACAGCATATGTGAATGACAACAACACTGACGTGCAATTTTTAGAGGGTCATAGGACATTACTAGGCTACTGATCAAGAGCACCTAAAATCCTAGCTGTTATTATACCGTTTAAACACAAAACACTAAATGTATGTGATGGAAGATAGTGCAGGTATGTGTCTATGAGTTTGATTTAATACGTACTGCCTCTGTGACATGTGCATGACCCCATATCCGATTTAGCAATCATACTTCCAGTGGTCTGGAGATGGCTTGCAGGGGGGTCATGGAGGGGCTCTGCTTCATGATGTGTGTATGCATCTGAGATGATGACATCCTCATGTCCCACAGAATGGATTTGATGTGGACAGAGGGAAAAGGGGATGTCTGATTCAAGGGTCTATGTGAAAGTTTCTTCTGAATGTGAATCAAATGAAAAGATATTCAAAACAAGATACAACAACCATAATATAAAACCAACCACAAAGACACACACACACACACACACACACACACACACACACACACACACACACACACACACACACATACTTTGAATGAGTTCAGATTTAAACACTACACCTGTGCAGGTACAGAAGCTGCATTCCATACAACGTAAGACTAATGCCACCACAGATGTCTGATTGTAACTCTGTCAGAATGCACTTTATAGAGGATGACATCATCTGTATATGCAAAGAGGATGCTAGCAGCAGTGTGTGACATAGCTGTGGACTCACATCCTGGTATAAAATTTTCTCCATGTTGATAATTGAATGGTCACACACAAGCTCAAGCTGATTACTGTGAGATTAGAACCCCTACATATCTAATTACATGATGTAGAGAACACAGTACTTAATGCTTGCACTACTGCAGAAGTCTGCTTTTAACACTCTCAGATTGCACTTTGGAGAGGATGACATCATCATCAATGGATGTTAAGAAAATGATGTTGGGAGGGGTGTATGAAACTGCTATGGAATCATGTAGCAATGAAAACGTATCTTCTGAATGCTACTTGAGTGAGGCAGGACCTGCACTCTTGTGTTTCTGACTACGCACATACACACACACACACACACACACACACACACACACACACACACACACACACACACACACACACACATTGACAGCTGTGAGATTAGAACAACTACCTCTCTAATTATACAGGCTTGAGAAGGCAGTACTTTCTCACACCACTGCAGACATCTGATTTAACTGTGTCACGGGTGCACTTTAAAGGGATGACATCATCAGTGTCAGTCGAGAAGAGGATGTTGGGAGGGCTATATGACATTGTTGTGGAGTCATGTAGCAGTGCAAAGTATCTTCTGAATGCTACTTGAGTGAGAATGGCAGGACCTGGAATCATGGTCCTCTAACTACACACACATACACAAACTCAGACATAGACACACACACACAAATCTACTGCAGTGAGATTAGTCAGATTTGAACTCCTACCTGTCTAATTACACAAACTAGAGGATACAATACTTAGCATTCATGCCATGACAGAAGAGCAATTGTATCAATCTCAGAGTGCACTTTATAGGGGATGACATCATCATAGTTTAACAGGTGACATATACTGTTATGAGACTCTTGTTTGCAAAGCCAGGACTTGTGATATGATTGTGTGAGTGCAGTTTGAAAAAGGACATATAGATGCACCCTGGCAACTTAGGTGAAAAGGGCTGTCATAAATGCTTATTGCAGAATTGAAACAGGCAAGTACCTGTTTCTCAGCATGTAGTACATATGACACACACATCTAAACACACATTTTGGAAACAGAAGTAGTGCAATTATGGAGTTATGTGTCTTCATATTCAGGTGAAGGTATATCCGTGTTAATACAAGTTACAATATCAATGAGATATAATCATGGATGACCAATGTCCAGTGTCACTATACAACCATACCAAATGTAACAATGCAGTTATGCTCAGTAATTCTGGAGTGTGTTTGACCATGGCCAAAACCAGATATATCATTTGCAAGTGTGTTGCTACAGGGCACACATGAAGATCAGCGAGTTTGTATTCAGTGAAGCATATATATCACTTCCCTTTTCATGTGTTTATGAATGTGTTTCTGTGTAATGGAGGATTACAGCAGAGTAACCAGAGTTATACATGCTAAGCACTTCTTCACATAATGCACCACCGAGAAACTGATTTGTGAGGATGATGGCAAAATATTAGAGCATGCATGATTTGAATTTCAGGAATTTAAGTTGGCCTTGTAAAGCAGCAGTCTACTGGTACTCATTGCCAAACTGTGCACATATAAGCTATGATGCCCCTGCACTGGCCCAGTTATCAATGATCCTCAATCCTCACCACTAACAACAGTGAGGGACATGCACATTGGGAGGATAAGTACACACACAGTAAAGTACAATTTCCCTTAAGAGCACAGAGATCACAGTCAGTCTGGTGCTGGTTTCTCACTCTTTTTCCAGATCCTCAATAAAACTCCCCACTGGCACAGGTATAGGGTTAAGATATCATCTGTGTGGTCAAGCCAAAACCACCAGCAGTCTCTCTGCCCAACCAGTGCTTCCTATCCCTGCCAAGTAGCTGACACACATACTTTGAGATTTGATTTATACATAACACACAGACACTCCTGAGGAAGGCTGGCACAGGTTCACTAGCTATGCCTCTTTCTGCCCAGGTTAGAAGGTAGTACCAGTTGCCACTAGCCACCCTTACTTATCAGCTACTATAAGGCCCTAATCAAAGGGTGTCCAATCCTACTGTGCAATGTTACTATTATCCTGGTAAGTGTGACCAAGACTTTCAAGGCTATTTAGGAGTGGCCTGTATAGTGTCACCAAATACATATGCAAGTACTCTAAGAGTTTAAATATCTCTAAACAAACCAGCTACAATTAAAAGGTTTAAATACATTTAATAATAAATAATAAAAGAACAAGACAATACCCAATAACATAACACAGTGACTACAGAGCTCAGAATCACAGGAAATATTTCAAAATAACATTGCATGATGGTCTCAGATCATACTATGATCTAAGTCTTACTTATAGAGCAAGGCAAATGTAGTGCTGATCATGAAGATGTTTTCAGGTCCAAAGACAAATACAAAATGTACAGACTCACTCTCCTAGTTCTTAAATTAATAATACACATTAATGCAGGGTTAGCTGGGTGACATCACTATTTGTCCCAGGCTAACAGATACCAACTGAATTTAACATTTCTCTGTAAAAATTTCTTATTTCTCAGAAGTTTGCCTAAAACTGGAAGTCGTAAAACAATTAACACTTTTACATTTGAAGCCTAGTAATTATTTCTGTTTCCAGACAATAGGGAAACCTCTAGCTTTAGACATTGTGTCTGTTCTGAGCTGACACAGAGATAACAAAATAATTACCACTTATTTTCTTGAGGTTTTGCAAGTTAAGTCTGTAGGTTCCAGCTTCTACCATGAAAAAACACATTTGCACAGGCACAGTCCATATACATTTCTGCTCTTTTCCAGCAGGTACACTGTGGTTACATTGTTGAAGCTCAGTACATAACATACAGTTCAACACAAACTTCTGTACCAGTAGTTTAATATAACATAACATATAGCTCATAGGTTCATAAGTAGGTACTAAGCTATTTGTGCTAGGGCCTATATAAGCCTAGCCAAATGGCACTCTGGCTTTCCCCACCCAAGAAAATTATTTTCCTGTGCCCCTGTCAAACAGATCCACAGAAGTGATCCCTGGGGTGAATTTCCTATTTCCCATCCAATCATCAAGATTTTTCTTGAAGAGTGATAATGAGGAGCTTTGTTTGATATAGATAGGTAGTTTGTTCCATAGTATGGGAAGTCTCTGGGACAGGAAAGTATCCCTCCAGCATGTTCTGTTTATTGTCGTGACAAGGTTTAGGTCCCTAGAGCATGTAGCTTGGGGGAATTGGGATTTCTTTAGGTGGAGCATGTCCAATAGCTCTGGGTTTGACATAGCTTTGTATGTTAGTCAGAGATCGCCTCTGAGTAGGCGATATGCAACGGAGTAATGCTGGAGTTTTTTGAGACGGTCTGCATAGGGCATCTGTTTGAGGCTGGTAATCCTCTTTGTGAGGTATTTTTTGTGGACTTTCCAGTTGTTGTAGATGTCTTGTGAGGTACATATCAAAAGGGGCATTGTACTCTATAATGGGTCTAATGAGTGATGAGTAGAGGGGAACAATGACCTCTTTTTTCCTGGATGAGAAACTTTTTGTGATGAGGTATGCCATGTAGAATGATTTCTGGACTACTGTGGTGATGTGATTATCAAAGGAGAGACTACTGTCCACCTGTGTCCCAAGGTCTCTTATCACGCTTTCAGTGTTAAGTAGACTACCGCCTATGCGGTAGTTCATGGTTACAGAATTTTTACCAAAAGGGATGACAATGCACTTTTTGGCATTGAGCTTGAGGCTATGGCTTTGACACCAGGCATCTGTCTCAGTGAGGCTCTTTTATAGGATGTCCACATCATAAGGAGTTTTGATAATGGCTCCTAGTTTGCAGTAATCTGTGAACTTTGTTAGCCAAAGACCTTCTGTGTTAGCCTGTACTTCAGAAAAGTAGATACCAGAAAGGAGAAGACCCAGGACTGAACCTTGTGGTACTCCACTTGTCACTGGTCTGAAGTTGGATTTAGAGTCTGCTACTTTCACAGTTTGGGTTCTGTCAGTGAGCCAGTTGGCAACCCATCTTGTGGCATAGGGATTTATACCCAATTTAGTGAGTTTATCTATAATTCCAGAGTGGGGGATGGTGTCGAAAGCCTTGGCAAGATCTAGATAGGTATGCGAACCACCTTACCCTCATCTACGGCTTTGGTGACCACTTCAAAGAAGTCTATCAGGTTTAGGAGACATGTGCTGCCTTTTACAAACTCAAACTGGGTAGGGTCCAGAGTTTGGAGATTACCAATGTCATTGTTTATAAGTTCCATGTTGATAAGTTCCATAGCCTTGCAGTCCAGGCTCGTCTGGCTAATGGGGCAGTAGTTCTCAGTGTCCGTGGTGGCTCCCCCTTTGTGGAGAGTGGGATAACCATTGCTGTGCATCATTCAGTGGACACAAAGCCTGAGGTGAGGCTATGATTGAACATGGTACTTAAGTGGGGTGCCAGTTCATTCTGTAGTTCATGTAGAACGCAGCCTGGGATGTTGTCAGGTCCCATGGATGCTGTATTCTTGGCTTTGGAGACTGTGTTTTGTACCTGTGCCACCATGATTACAGGAACTTTGCATTCTTCTGGTATAGAGATGGGCCCTTTAGTGGATAAGAGAGGCGTAAAGTTAGCATTGAACCTATCTGCCAGGATGCTGGCAATATCAGTTGGTTCTGTATATTTAGCACCATTGAGCTGTAACTCAGAGCAGATCTGAGTGTTGCCATTGAGATTCTTGCATAGCTATAGAATGCTTTGTGGTTGTCTTTAGAATCAGTGGCAATTTTGTATTTGCAACTTGGTTTGGAGGATTTTATGAGGGATCTTAGCTTTTTACTGAGGCTGACCAGGGAGTTTCTCCAATCATGGGATTTTACTCTTTTTTAAAACAGTTTCTTTCTTCTGTTGTAGAGTTTATTTATGGCAGGGGACCACCAGATTGGCTTCCTTTTTTGGGGGGATAGCATCTTGGTTCTGTTAAGGATTGCATGATCCATGCACTCGTGTAAGTGCTTATAAAGTGCATTTGTATAGGATTCAGTATTTGTACCTCTATTGCCTGTCAGCATGGGTGTCGTGAAATTTGCCACTTCTGTCTTATGAAGCGTGAAGTTGGCTTTAGAGAATTTTTTTACGGTGGTTTCCCTAAAGGGGTGGGTGGGGTGTGGGTGGGATGTGGATGTCAAGGGTGATTAGCTTGTGGTCGGATCTGACCAACGAGGAACTGACCTCTGGTGTGGAACACCGGTTGCACATGTTGGTAATAACTAGATATAGTTCTCTTACATTTGTAAGACAAGCCTATGGATCATATTAATATTCACATACGACATATTTACAAAATTCCAGCTAGCTGGGTTGGCAGCATTTTGGTTTGTCACATAGGGATATACAGTAGCTGACCTTATTGGGGTTAAAAGCAAAATACAGCTGTTTGTTGTTAATGTTTCATGTGTCAGGCTTGAAAATTATGTTATGGGAGGAATTGCTGGCAGACAGTATGATGTGCATGCTGTAGTCTACCGTTGAAACGTTGGGGCCAAAGTTTTATTACATACATAACTGTTGCCTTGCCTTCCCCATTTGCATGACATTAAGCACTGATCAACTGTGGATGCCTGCTTAAGGAAAACAGTTAAACATTTAATGTAGTACACCTTCCTTCATGCAAACAGGCTTAGTGGTGATGCATGCCCATCAGCACTCAGGATAGTAATGCATGTGGAAAATGCACCTGTTGCCTAGCTTTCTCTGTGGCAAAGGGTGTAAGAGCAGTGAGCTCCAGGTGGGAACAGGTGAGCCAGGATTCAAATCCAGATGATTCTCTTTTTTTGCAAATTGTGTCAGGATGTAATTTGCTAAGTAAAGAACAGCAAATGTGACTATTGCTGACTACACTAAAGTGTGATATCTTCTCCAAATTGTATCAGTAATGAATACCTCAATACACTTGCACAACTAGAAGCAGTTTTGCAAGCCTCACTGAAAATCACAAGTTAATAGTGTGTTCAGATTTTCTACAAATGACATCGGGTGGCACATCTTTTGAAATAATTAGCATGACTCAGCAGATATGCTAACTATTTGTGCACGGCTGGATAACCTGAAAAGTTTGTGCAGTATGCTTCTTCACAGTAAGAAGAGTTTCCACATCACATTAGATGAACATTTCGTCAATCATCACTTGAACATGACACAAAGGAAATCCTACAGCAGATACTGAAACCTTGCACACTACAAGTGCACTGATCACCTATTGAATTGAGCTAAATGTCTGTATTCTCCATTGGTAGTGTCATGTCACTATGCAGAAACCATGAGATGACCTGTACGTCCTCAGCATAATAGATAAACACCTGGAAAGAGCTGTGGGAGTGAAGGGGTGCATACAAGGAGAGATGGCCATACACATAACAGTGTTTGTTGTCATGTAACATTCATGGACGTGTTTTTGGTCTGTTCTAATTATTAAGCTGCCATGCTATGCAGCATGATGTGACTGACATAGGGCTACAGAACTGAGAGGTGAGAAAAGTCAGGCTTATGACAATCAGAAAAAACGTGGATAAATATGTCATAGTTGTAGGAATGAATGCCAATGTAAATAATTTGTTTTGGCCAGTATCCAATATATTTCCATGAGAAGTCACAACTGTGGCAAATGCTAAGGTGTGGCTCATTAAGCATATGATAGATGTGTAATAACACGGTAAGAAATAATGTGCTAGGCATCTAAAATCCAACTGCTGATGCTATAGGCAAAAAAGAAAAAATCTTTAGTCAAGTGATTTATGTCAGTACTCCACACAGTTAGTTGCACTTTGTTACATCCAGCAGTAATAAACAATCGTCAAAGAAACTGTTTCAGAGTAGTGGATTTAATCTGCTTTAGCTTTGTGTTCTTGTAGCACAGCATGTTTAAGCACCATTGCATAGAGATAACTGGACTAGTGTGGCTGATTGCAAAAACTCATTAGGTTTTTCCATAGGACACAAAGAACCATTCACCACTTCTCAGCATTAGTGCATGATGTCAAACTCTGCGGAAATGCAGTGGACAGAATGTGAAGGCCATTTTATGGGTCTCTCCTGGTCAGGTGTGTGTGGTGTGTGATTCTATTTTTTGACCAGATTAAAAGTGTGAAAATAGAGTAGACAGGAAAGTGGTAAAAAGGAAGGGGATAAGTAGGGGAAGAACAAAGAGAAAGCAATAAAGGAATTTGCAGGAGTGAATTAGGAAAGAACTATAGATCTCCACTTTTTCAACACAGTAATATGCACATGTAGAGAAAATCTGATGAATTTGGAATGTCAAAACACAGATGGGTAACAATAAAGCAATCATGTCATATAGCCAATTGGACCAAATCAAGTGATTCGAGAAGACATGTATGTAAAGTGAAGTGATATGTATGGGACTTTTTTTTCTGTGAGACAGGTGCCTTTTTTGTTTAAAAAGAGGGATGTTGGGGAAAGGACATAGGGATGTGATGGTCGGACAAGAAGGGTAGGTGAGGAAGCAGTTGCAGAGAAACAGGATAAACAAGACAGACACTGGGATGGTGATGAACACAAATGGTTGGGGGACACCATGATGGGGATAGGTAGGGGATATTGGAGGCACATGCCTGTCAAGCATGGGAACAGTGAGAATCTAGTCCTCATCCTTAAAACTGTCATCAGTGTACCATTCCTCAGCTGCCTGTGAGACTGCTTGTTGAAGGAGTCCCTTCTCTTCTTCAATGAGCAACCTCCTCAGGCAGCTAATGTGGGCACCAAGGTCAGTTTCTATTACATCATGCACTATCCATGGTAACTCCTAGTGGGTGATGTAATCACTGCCTTCACCAAAACTCCTGAAGGGTACCAATGTACCAGCAGCCAGGGCAATCCTAACATTTTATTTATTTATTTATTTTTTATTTAACATTTGTTGACCGGGAATGTCTGACTAGGTTCCACAGAGCCTGTTTTCAGTGGAGGCCCGGGGAGAAACGCTCCAGATGCATGTCTTTGGAACATAAAAAAGCTTTTACATAAACTTAAAACCTTGTTCCTCCTCAGCTGACAACCTTCCCCTGGAATTCTTAAATCTAGCTGCAGATGCAATAGCATAACCAATCAGCATTCTTAATAGATCAGTAAAATAATTGTGTGTCTCTAACTTGTGGAAAATGGCTCAAATTATCCCCTTACATAATATAGGAAATTTCATTGACTTTACAAATTTCCATCCCATAGCCATCCAGTCTCCCATTTCTAAAATCCTTGAAAGATGTATACATCAAATATTTCTCCACTATTTATTACAAAATAAGCTAGTAACCAATACCCAGTAGGGATTTCAGCCAGATCACAGCACTTCTGCTGCATTACTATAATTTACAGACACTGTCAATAAAGCTTGCAACTCTAATAAACCTCTATCTGTAGCATTTCTGGATCTTTCAAAAACATCCAATATGGTCTCTCACAGTAAACTCCTCAATCGACTATCCACCATGGGTCTATCATCTCTATCTATTCAATGGTTCTCTAACTACCTTGCCAATAGGCAATAGGCTGTAAAATAGCAAGGCTCCATCTCTGCATACTTTTCCACTTCCACAGGTTGGCTCTTTAAGCTTCAACATTTTTATTAATAACCTATACTCTTCTTGTGAAGCCACCTTGATCCAATATGCAGGTGACTCTACCATTATCTGATCTTCAAACACTTTAACTTACCTCCAATAGATCACTTATCAAGATGTGATCTCTATTGAAACCTTGCATACAAGAGTAGAACTCCCACTTAACCCCCCCCCAAAAAAAAACAAATTCTTCCTCTTTACCCATATAACTCAAACTCCTAACAGAGCAACTTTCAAAATCTTTTCAGCAAATGACACTGAAATTGAATTAGTCCATCATAACAAGCTATTAGGAGTCATAATAGATAATAATCTTACATTTGACCTCCACATCCAACGCAATATCAAGAAAACCCATCAAAAACTAGGCATGCTATACAGAAACAAACATTTTCTGAGTACACCCACAAAATAGTACTCTTTCCAAAACCTACCTTCTGCCCTCCCTTTTTTATTTTTCCCACTACCTTTCCTTATCCACTTCATTTCTGTGCACCTCTCCTCTACCTCTTTCTCTTCTCTCCCTACTCACCTAAGCTCCACTGTTCTTATTTCCTTCTCTCATTCTTCCTCCTTCTATAACCATTATATGAATGCCATCTCTCATACTAAGTCATCACTCAATGTCCCTTCACTATCGTTAAACGTGTAATATCATACAGTATATCTCCTTAAAGTATATTATTATAATTGCTTCCTGTCTCATTTATCACATACTACTCTCTGTTAACAAATAACATGACTATTGACTTTTTTTCTCACATATTTTCTCCAACTCCATGTTGTTGTTTTTCATTGCACTTTACTATGAAACATATATTTGCTGTTTTTTTTTTCTCATTACATTTTTTTTGTACTCTTATGTTTTGTAGTGTAACATGAGACTTTCTGATTGAAAATATCTGTACTTGATGTTTTGCAGTGTAACAACATACATTTAAAATGTCTTTATTTGATTTTTGAAATACTGTGTTTGTGGAGCTTTTCTCTCTGGGCCTCTGCTGAAAAAGGGCAGTTCCTGGTCCAGTTGGATTTTCCAGGTAAACAAATGTCAAATAAATAAATAAATGTATGATAAACCATGTACTCTTAATAAATGTAAATCTTGATAAAATGTATATTGACTCTCTCTACAGAGAAAAGTATTTGCTGCTGGTAGAGCTTGGGTATGGATTAAAAGGATTAACATACTAATCAACCTAAAAAACATACAACGGCAGCTCGCTAGTACCAGTAGACTGATAGAACCACAAAGTTGCTGTAAAAATACTCAAAGGAGTAGTACGATATCCAAATGAGAAACTGTGGTGGTTTTAACGCTATTTTTAATAAAAAACAAAAAGCTTCCTCAGAACTCAGATTTCAAATAGTACCGCCAAAAATTCACATATACAGTCACGTCATTCCACGTAGACTAAATAATTAAAACCTTAAAGGTACACAATAAAAATATGTTACTAGTCTAAATATTAATTAAAAACAGCATAAAATAAACATTATCTATGTGTAACAATCACCTCATGTTAATAGACATTACCATACTCTTTAAACTTTATTTTGTATATATTTTAAAGAGTTTTTATGCAGTGTATGGTGAACCATGACAAATAAGGTAATGTCAAATAGAACAGTATAATGATCAACCCTCGTACCGCCTAAATAATGCTCTTTAACCTAAAATAATTAAATATTTAATATCAATATTAACTATAACTTAAGAAGCTTGAAATTGGTTAGTATAAATGAACTATATCTCTCATACTAACCCTAAAATTAAGAACCAAGTATGACACTTATTTTTACCTTTGTACGGCAGTGTGATAAACTAACATACATTTTAGTAAAAATCTTTATCTCCTGTAATTTCTCATTTTTAAAATACAAGAGATATTACAATGGTCATTCAAACCTGGAAAACTTAACGAGTTTAACATTAACTGCCATTCTAACTCACAAATTTCAAGGAGTAAAGGAACAGGTCCACCCCTTATTGAATAAGGAACCTCATCTATGGCCATAAAATGAAAACTATGGCCTCGATTTTTTATACAGGGCTTTGCTAAGGCATTCTTTGTTTTGTTTTTCCTAATCGCCTATAAATATTCATAGATTCTGTCCCGGAATGTACGATCGGTTTTTCCGATATAAAATGCCTCACAGCAATTACACTGGGCCAAATAGACTATAGATTTGGATTCACAATTTAGTCTATGATGAATGTAATATTTTTTATTCCTGATCAGAAAAGAATTCAAGACTTTAACTTCTCTACAATAGTTACAAAATCCACACTGAAAACATCCTTTCAGTCTTGTAGTACTATTAGAACCATTGTTCCTTTCTAGTATAGCTTTTAAATTGCATCCTCGTTTATACACAAATTTTGGTCTATCACCAAGTTTTTCGAATAGTTCTTCATTGTTCAATATATAATACCAATTCTTAGTTAGAATGTATTGAATATCCCTAGAATTGATGTTAAATGTTGAAATGAAGCTAGTGTGGAAGCATTTGTTTGTTTCCACATTGACTATGTTAAGATTGTCACTCTCCTCAAAGCTGTTCTGTCCTATTAATACATTAGTAGTCGCACTATGTGTTACTAAATTGATATGTCTTAAAAGAGGGGGATAGAAACCTTTTGAACATTTAAATTCAATTTCATCCATTAGTTCAATAAACATAGACAACGGATAATCTCTATTCATGAACATTTCCTTTAAATTGTTACATTCATTCAGAAAAGCTGTTTCACGACTGCACATCCTAGCAGCCCTTATTATTTGACCCTTAATAATAGCTCTTTTTTGCTTGTACGGATGTGCACTGTTGAAATGTAAAAAAGAATTATAACATGTTGGTTTCCTATGTATGGTAGAGAAATATTCTAGATTAATTAGATCTTTGTTCAATTTTACATCTAAGTAATCAATCTCAATGTCTGAGAAGTTAAATGTAAACTTCAGAAATGTTGTAGTCTTATTAAGGGAATCAATTAATAATGTAGCTGATTCTATATTCCCTTTAAATAATATAAAGACATCATCAAGATACCTAGTATAGTATTTAATGTTGTTCATGATGTTAATGTTGGAAAATATGAACTTACTCTCCCAGTATGCCATAAAGAGATTAGCGACACTGACACCACATGGTGACCCCATCGCTATACCTTGTTTTTGTAAATAGATTTTTCCATTAAAAGTGAAGTAGTTTGATGTCAGAATAATATCTAATAGTTCTAATACTATATCTATCTCATTTGGTGTAGCTTTTAATTCTATTAACATCAAGGAAATCCATTCTACCGCTTCTAAATGTGGTATGGATGTATATAAATCCACCACATCAATCGTCAGGAAATTGTATGAATTATCAAATTCGACGTTACTTATATTTTGAAGGAAAGTCCATGAATCTTTACAGATTCCTGGTATAAGTTTCAAGTATTTGGCCAGAATGGTCTCAACTAATTGTGCACAAGGGTATGCTATAGATAGATGGCTATCTATTAAAGCACGAAATGGTGGATTAAACATATCCTTGTGGATTTTCGGGATGCCGAAAATTACTGGATTTTTTGGCATTGAAATGTCTATGTAGTTATAAGTGTCTGAGTCGATTTTCCCACTGATGAATAAATCCTTAAAGTAGCCTCTGATCCTGGACTGTAATGTATTGATTTCATTCAACGATGACGTAGTATATGCTGGACTATTTAAAACCAATTCCATTTTTTCTGTGTACTCATAATTGTCTAGTATGACCAACCTGCCACCTTTGTCCGGTTTTACCACTCGGACTGCTGACGAACATAAAAGTTTAAGACTTGTTAGTTGTTCGTTTGTAACATTATATTGCAGTTGTTTATTTGAAAATCTATTAAGTTGGTACATTTGGCGAATGTCCAACTCGCAAGCATTTTCAAAGAGTGCTAGGTCAGCATGTAAAGGTGGATTGAATGTGCTAGCTAATTTCAACGTGGTTACATTCTCAAAATCCTTGTTGTTAAACATAAAATCCAGATTTAACTTTCGAACATAACATTTCAGATCAATTAATGTTTTTGCTATATTACATCGCTTCGTTGGAACAAATGTATTCCCAAGTGCTAGTAGTTCAATTAAGCAAGGGTCTAGGGAGATACTAGAAAAATTGTAAATAATGAAGTCCCCTTTTCGATTAGTTAATAGTTTTAACTTGTTATTATGTTGTAAACTATTACAATCCTCCAAAGGAACCTCTAATTCCGATAGTTGTTCTTGTTTTTCTGTTGGAACTCATTATTTGCATTATTGCTATAATTGTAATTGTTGTTGTTCCCTTGATGTTGGGGGCCATTCTTGTTGTTATTTGCCCTTATTCTATTGCTTCGTCTAGGGACTTGTACAAAGTCATCAGTACCATCTTCAATCAATTTAGAAGTTTGCATATTTGATGTAGAAGGTAAATTGTCCCTTCCATCACACGAGTAGTCCAAGTTGACAATAGAGCTTGTAGTGGAAGGTCTTAGTTTAACATAAGCATTATTGTTTCTGTATGAGAGTCTAACCCCTGACAATTTTTTGTTTTTATTTAACTTCAGCTTGAATACAAGAGAGTCAATACTTGTGAAGATACGAGTGTAATCATACTTGTATCTTTCAAAGTTCAGGTCTTTTTTTAACAAGCTGTCCAATCCGTTTACTTCATTAATCAACCTGTTAATTTGAATATCATAGTGTTTAATCATTAGCTCAAGCAATTGGAGACCTTGGTTGTCAAAAAGTAGAACTAAATCTTTGTAAAAGTCAGTGTCAATGAATAAACCAGTAGGACAAAAATTCGATCTTAAACCTTTTGGTATTATTCTCTCCGTGGAACACTGTCAGAAGTAATTAACCTCCAATTGCAGTTTCTTAAGCTTTACTAGTTTCAAATCAAAAGATTTTAAATTGTCAGTAATAGAAGTGCTACTTACTGTTGTACATTGATCACCCATGACCGGTAGTTCCTGCAGGACTGCAAAGTTCAGATTTTCAGTATTGTTAATCCATTCCTTCATGTTTGGAACTCCAATAAGCCCGGGAAAAAAAAAACTATTCACTAGTGGTAGTGGTGGTTGATTGTTTTCTACACCGTTAGTTAATGTTACACCTCGTAAAGTACCACTTGGTCTTTGTGTGCGTGGTATTTGCCCTAACGGTATAGATTTATCAGAAGATGCACTTATGACAAGATTAGTAGTTAAACTATTTGTCCGTAGATTGGAGGTGCCATTTGGTTCTGTTTCTACATCGAATGAACCTAATTGAGTCCGCTGTTTTTCGCGATGTTCTAAAACGTCTATTTTATTGGCAAGCTTATCCATACGTTGTGGCATTTCACATAGTAGAGCTGTTAAGTTACACTGGTCAGTTGACTCAGCGTTGGTCTCCAAAGAGAAAAGTCTTGGACTACATGGACTGTTAGAGCTGCCGGTCACCATACGAAAAAGACAAACTAAACCAAATGAAACTTAAAACTTAAAAAACATACAACGGCAGCTCGCTAGTACCAGTAGACTGATAGAACCACAAAGTTGCTGTAAAAATACTCAAAGGAGTAGTACGATATCCAAATGAGAAACTGTGGTGGTTTTAACGCTATTTTTAATAAAAAACAAAAGCGTTTTTGCTACGGATGCAGCTGTAACTTCCTCAGAACTCAGATTTCAAATAGTACCACCAAAAATTCACATATATAGTCACGTCATTCCACGTAGACTAAATAATTAAAACCTTAAAGGTACACAATAAAAACATGTTACTAGTCTAAATATTAATTAAAAACAGCATAAAATAAGCATTATCTATGTGTAACAATCACCTCATGTTAATAGACATTACCATACTCTTTAAACTTTATTTTGTATATATTTTAAAGAGTTTTTATACAGTGTATGGTGAACCATGACAAATAAGGTAATGTCAAATAGAACAGTATAATGATCAACCCTCGTACCGCCTAATTAATGCTCTTTAACCTAAAATGAGATAGATATAGTATCAGAACTATTAGATATTATTCTGACATCAAACTACTTCACTTTTAATGGATAATTCTATTTACAAAAACAAGGTATAGCAATGGGGTCACCATGTGGTGGCAGCATCGCTAATCTCTTTATGGCATACTGGGAGAGTAAGTTCATATTTTCCAACATTAACATCATGAACAACATTAAATACTATACTAGGTATCTTGATGATGTCTTTATATTATTTAAAGGGAACATAGAATCAGCTACATTATTAATTGATTCCCTTTATAAGACTACAACATTTCTGTAGTTTACATTTAACTTCTCAGACATTGAGATTGATTGCTTAGATGTAAAATTGAACAAAGATCTAATTAATCTAGAATATTTCTCTACCATACATAGGAAACCAACATATTGTAATTCTTTTTTACATTTCAACAGTGCACATCCGTACAAGCAAAAAAGAGCTATTATTAAGGGTCAAATAATAAGGGCTGCTAGGATGTGCAGTCGTGAAACAGCTTTTCTGAATGAATGTAACAATTTAAAGGAAATGTTCATGAATATAGATTATCCGTTGTCTATGTTTATTGAACTAATGGATGAAATTGAATTTAAACATTCAAAAGGTTTCTATCCCCCTCTTTTAAGACATATCAATTAAGTAACACATAGTGAGACTACTAATGTATTAATAGGACAGAACAGCTTTGAGGAGAGTGACAATCTTAACATAGTCAATGTGGAAACAAACAAATGCTTCCACACTAGCTTCATTTCAACATTTAACATCAATTCTAGGGATATTCAATACATTCTAACTAAGAATTGGTATTATATATTGAACAATGAAGAACTATTCGAAAAACTTGGTGATAGACCAAAATTTGTGTATAAACGAGGATGCAATTTAAAAGCTATACTTGAAAGGAACAATGGTTCTAATAGTACTACAAGACTGAAAGGATGTTTTCAGTGTGGATTTTGTAACTATTGTAGAGAAGTTAAAGTCTCAAATTCTTTTCTGATCAGGAATAAAAAATATTACATTCATCATAGACTAAATTGTGAATCCAAATCTATAGTCTATTTGGCCCAGTGTAATTGCTGTGAGGCATTTTATATCGGAAAAAACGATCGTAGATTCCAGGACAGAATCTACGAACATTTATATGCGATTAGGAAAAACAAAACAGAGAATGCCTTAGCGAAACACTGTATAAAGAATCGAGGCCATAGTTTTCATTTTATGGCCATAGATGAGGTTGCTTATTCAATAAGGGGTGGACCTGTTCCTTTACTCCTTGAAATTTGCGAGTTAGAATGGCAGTTAATGTTAAACTCGGTAAGTTTTCCAGGTTTGAATGACCATTGTAATATCTCTTGTATTTTAAAAATGAGAAATTACAGGAGATAACGTTTTTTACTAAAATGTATGTTAGTTTATCACACTGCCGTACAAAGGTAAAAATAAGTGTCATACTTGGTCCTTAATTTTTGGGTTAGTATGAGAGATATAGTACATTTATACTAACCAATTTCAAGCTTCTTAAGTTATAGTTAATATTGATATTAAATATTTAATTATTTTAGGTTAAAGAGCATTAATTAGGCGGTACGAGGGTTGATCATTATACTGTTCTATTTGACATTACCTTATTTGTCATGGTTCACCATACACTGTATAAAAACTCTTTAAAATATATACAAAATAAAGTTTAAAGAGTACGGTAATGTCTATTAACATGAGGTGATTGTTACACATAGATAATGTTTATTTTATGCTGTTTTTAATTAATATTTAGACTAGTAACATATTTTTATTGTGTACCTTTAAGGTTTTAATTATTTAGTCTACGTGGAATGTCGTGACTATATATGTGAATTTTTGGCGGTACTATTTGAAATCTGAGTTCTGAGGAAGCTACAGCTGCGTCCGTAGCGAAAACGCTTTTGTTTTTTATTAAAAATAGTGTTAAAACCACCACAGTTTCTCATTTGGATATCGTACTACTCATTTGAGTATTTTTACAGCAACTTTGTGGTTTTATCAGTCTACTGGTACTAGCGAGCTGCCGTTGTATGTTTTTTTAAGTTTTAAGTTTCATTCTAATCAACCTGTCAAGTTATCAAATAAAGTAAATAAATAAAAGGATAAGTGTGATCTTTCTTTCTGAATCATGCAACCCATTCATCTCTTTGTCACCCAATAAGACATTGCACTTGATCACCTTTGAAGACGTGGTAATATAATGCAGGCACAACTAGTCTAGCAGAAGGTTTATTGCTTTCCCTAGACATAGCATTAATATTATTTTATTTATTACTGTTTGATAACTGGATAGGTGAACTGGTCACTTGACATTTTTTCAGTCATAGCCCAGGCTCAGCAGAACAATAAACCAACAGGAGACAGAACTGCTATTAGATCTCTGCTTTTCAGACGTTGTAGTTTTCACTAGTATAACACTGTTACTAGTCAACCAATCTGACACATTTTCCACAGTTAAAACAGAGCATATCTATAACAGATATATATCTGTATCTATGTCTATATCTATATGCACATAGTTTTGTAATAAATGTTGCTCTAGGTTTAGACTGATCAGACTCAGTTGTATACATTCATTCATTGCATAACAATATACATACAACTGTAAAGCAATTTTCTGCATTCTTAGAGTGAGTTGGACAAACCCACTTTCTTAAAACAGTAGTTAATGATCTATTACATTAGTCAAAACATAATACTTCTACCAATTAATTGTAATATGCTGCACCTTGGAATCTAAATATAAATAAAATGTAAGCTTTAATTCCCACATATGTTATCTTATAATTTTGTTAGGAGAAAAAGTGCATCTATGAAACTTCTCAGCTTGCACTTGTAAAGCTAGTCTAAGACAAGCTGTTTTAATCTTTTCGTGGCTCTTTACTCAGTTCCCTTCATGCCTGAAGGCTTTCAGTTGTTCTTCAGCTAGATTACAAGAAAGTGTCCTGAATCAGTTGGCTCAATACCAACTGTCCTAGTATGTGCACCACACAAAAGTGACAATAAAAATATTCTCATCCCTCCCCCATCTCTTTGTTTTATTGATTCTGAGGTGAAGCTGTTCTTGGCAAAGCTATCAATTTTACAAATCCCACCATATATTCAGCTACAGACGTGAACTGTTCAGAGAAGTACACCAAAAGAAAAGAAAAACTCCAGATGCTCAAAAACACTGAAAAAAAGGCTTTGCTCCAACATTTTTTTCTCAAGATGGGGAAAACGATGCTCAAAAAATATGGACAACAGTGAAAATTACAGTCCAAGTAATTTATCAGGGCAAGCTGTGGCAAAAAGATGTCTGCTTTCTACACCAATGTGGGCTATTAAAGGCAGACATCAGCCTTAGAAAAAAAAAACAGCACGGTTTAATATATAAGAACATAAACAATGTAAGCTCTTTTCAAAATAAAAGTTTTATGTCTCAGCAAATGTTATCAATAAGTATTTTTAATACAATGACATAAAGCTAATATCCAACTTCATTCAATGTGTGTTTCTCTCCTTGAGACTTTTTGTAGGCAAGTCTTGTGGATTTCAATGATAGGAACATTATCTAGCTTCCTGCTTTGTATCTTCCTCCAGGTAACCAATCACTCTACTCTCACTCTTCCATACTCATTGGTCTGGACATCAAACCCCACCTCATTACTTGTTGTTTTTTAAGGATTGGACACTAATTGTTAACATACTAGTCCCTGTTTATCCATTAGTAACTGAAGCTATGAGTCATACGTAGAAATACTTTATTCAGCTTCTTCTCCTACAGTTATGTATGTATGTTCCTTTGCTCTGTTCAAATTGTCATCTTGCTAGTGTGAGTTTTTAAACTTTATCTGGCTTATCATGGAGCTTGACCAAATGTGGAGTTTCTTCAGGACAGTTTGTCAAGAAGTTGAAGATACTGACTCCAGTCCTCTTCTCTCCTGCCAATACAAGCACTAGGATTTCAGTGTCTAACTCTTCTCCCAACAAAGGCTACTCACACTGGCTGCACTGGTGGCATAAAGAGATAAAACTAACTGTACCTCAGCTGACCCAGGCTCAATTAGCAGCTGAAGTGACTGATGGAGCAGCAGGGAGGGACAAGTGTGCCTGTCCTGGGTGGGAGAGTAAAAACTGATGATGGTGCTCTCAATGAGGATGCATGGTCCAAAGAGGTGGGTTGCCCTCAGATGACTCAATGAGCATGAGTCAGGGAGTAGGTAGGGCATCTAAAAGGGAAAAAAAACAGGCAAAAGTGGAGATGGCAGCACTCGCAGGATGCCCTTAGGATACATGATTAGGAACAAATATACTTGTAAATACTTGTAAAGATTATGGTTAATGTTTTTTATAATTTTCATAATTATTATAATTTTTACAATTTTATAATCTCGCTTTTGCATTTTACTAAATTGTACATTTATATACCATGTTTTTTGTCTGTACTTCTGTATTACTATATCACTAATAATTTGTTTACTATATACATTGTCTCTATGAAGCTTTTTTCCCTAGGACTCTATTGAAAACGTGCTCTTCTCGGCCCAATGGATCATCGTGGTAAACAAACTGCAAATAAAATAAACAATAAAAATGACCAACCACAACAATACCAGAGTAAGTCCTGGAGGAAGATAAAATGCTGGTAGACCCATAATGTTCATGGGGTACTGGTGTCTGGGCTGTTGAAAATGATGATCCAAAGAGGGAAAAAAATGTAATTAAAAAGAAAAAGGAAACTCACACCAATGTTCCCAGTGTTAGTTCTTTTCTACATTATTTCATTTTCTAGTTGAATCTGTTGTACAGAACTTTCCTTCTTTTGTTTCAGAGTCCATTATTTTTATTCAACAAGAATATAACCAAAGCTCTAATCAAGATCAGTTTATCTCTCAACATACGCTACCTTTTCCTTTTCTTTCTTTTTTCATGTTGCTGTTTCATGTTTCAGTGTAAATCACTATCTTCTCAATTTATTTTTCTTCAGCTGGTTTCTTTTCCTCTGTCTCAGTATATGTAAAAAATCCTCTAATTTTTCATTTTCTTATCCAGGTTGTGCAGACTCAGCACATGATTTACCTTTTAAGTTTATGGTTTCTCTTACTTATATATCACTGTTATTTATAGCTTTCTCTTGAGTTTTCCATCTTATACTGACAAAAAAATAGGTTAGAACTCTGATTAGGTATTGTTGTCACATTTTTAACCACTCTAGTGATGCTTCCTTCTATTGATAAGCTTGTCTTTCTCAACCCTGATCTGTTGTTAGAAATCTCTGCTTTGGGTTTTTTGTTTTTAGATTGACAGCATTTTAGAAATCTGTTGAGACTGTGCATTTTCTCTACTTCTTAATGTCCCCCTGGCTTTTCAGTTCTGCTAGTGAGCTGCAAGACTGAACTGACACTTCTCCTCTCTACTTTGTGCCACATACAGGTGGCATTATGTTAAGGTGCTATCCATGTTCTTCCGCAGATTATTCTTGCACTCTGCCCTACCATAAGTGCATTCTGACATGCCATTTTCGATGAGTTTGAAAATGTGTTAAGTCTCTCATCCATACACATTTATTCTAAGAAACATTAATATCAGATTTTAGGTCCTCACAGACATGAAATCAATCATGTCCTTACTTTCTCTGTTTTTTTAAAGAAATAATAAATTCTGCAAAAAGGCAAAAGATAAAAATAAATAACTACTTCTTGCATTATCTCAGTACTACAAACTTCCCAAATAATATCTCAAACATTGACATCATCCATCCATCCCTTAGTGACCATTAACCTACAAATGTATCCTACTATGGCTTAAATAAAAAAGTTTACCAAAACTCGATCCCTTCCAGACAATTTTTTTCTTAATCTATAGCACTACTAAAGATAAGCCAGCTTTTGCTGAGTGGGCCCCTATCCTTTATTCCTACAAAATCATGGCAGCTGCTAAAATATAGAAAGAAAAGCCTGTGCACTTATTCATAAAACATCCTCTCAGCTTAAGGCTACACAAGTACAAATTTGAATACTAGAAAACTAAAAACCCTGATTAAAGCCACAAACATTGCATGGAACTGGCATGTTATCCAGACCTCAATAATAGTGAAACATTTATTAACCTAAGGCACCTAGCAAAAAAGGCTGCAGCAAGACTTAAGGGTCTTAATCTCCATTCAAAACAAACTTCCCTTAAAGGTAATCCAGAGCACCAATGGAATATTTGGATGGACCTCAAACAAATATTTAGTAGAGAAGGCATATTAATTGTTCCAAAATCCCCCTTTTGCTGATGGACTTTTTTAAATGAATTTGTCCAGTTACCCAGCATTCCTTCCTTCTTAGCCACCAGTTCCTTTCTTGTTATAAAACCACCCCTATTCACTATCTTCATATTTTTCCTGCCATAACAACAAAATAAATTTAAAAACTCTGGGGCCAAATACTTGGTGTCTTACAACCTGACTCAGACTTTAGCCCTGGTTTATTAAGTTATGTCAGGGTTGTCTAGATCACCCCTTATAACACATGTACAATCTATGTCTCATTAACAACACTAGGTTGAGATAGTTAACCCTCTTCCAAATGCCCAAAACCCAATCAACCAGAGATTTCAGGCCAATTTCCATCCTACCATCCCTCAAAAAATTTTTAGGAAAGTATGTTTAATCTCAGCTGTCTACCTGTATTCAGAAACGTGACATGCTATTATCCAACCAAACTGACTTTTGGATAGAGTTACAATAGCAGCACTGTGTATTTTAACCAATGATATTTTTCTGAATGTCGATAAAAGAATTCTAACAGGATCAGACTTTATTATCCTTATCAAAACCTTCTATCTGTTTTGTCATAGCCTATTACATCAACTTCTCACTGCCTTTAGAATAAGTCTCAAAACACTTTATTGGTTTAAGAATTTTTTTGCATGCCAGAGCCTTTTCTGAAATGTTAGGTGAAAACAACTCAGCCAGTGTTCCTCCCTTAAAAGGGGTTTCAAAAAGATCCATATTATTCTGCTGATGAACTAACACTAAATATCTATTATTAGGTATTATCTCTTCTCACGGCCCCTACCATGAAAGGCTCGCACAGTTAGAAGGTTTGCATCCAGTTGGGAATTTTATTACAAAGAAAAATAAAACAGACAGCCACACTGGTCTACCCTCAATAACAAATTTAACTAAGGTTACTACTTTTTCTAAAGTCTTTCTGCTTAAACTGTTTAATTCAGCTGTACTGGGTCAACAGTACCAAACTTCCCAGCCCTTAAATAAGGCTTCTAATGTTAAAAAGTCCCACCAAATTGTACTGTTAAAGTTGCTGTCTGTGTTTAAAGACAGAACATAGATTAGAATTTAAAGCAAGTACAAAAGCGAGAAAAAGGCCTCTTACTTTAATCACAGGCTCTATGAATTCCTCTGGTGTGATTAGACCTTACATGTATCCTTCCCCCTGCTTTGCTAAAAATCATAGGTTACTTAGCCATTTCAATTAATGTCCATTTTTCTAACTCCTTAGTGCTCCTGACCCAGACGGCTGTTCTGCTGTAAGCTTGGTATCCAATTTTGTGTTACTGACTCTTTGATTATATACAGCTGTAGATTTAATAATAAGAGAGATGTCATGCTGACTCTGAATGTTTAAAAGTGCATTAATACATGAGGCTGATAAATGATCTGGGTAAATGATTTTGTTCTTTCTTGCTGCTGCTAAACCAAAGTGATTGTTGGTGGATCATTTTAACTTTGCTGAATGCAATAGGCAACTGATTTTGTGCTTTCTTGTTGCTACTAAACTGAAGTGATTGTTTGTAGATCAATGTAACTGTTGCAGTATTTAGTCTACTTCCTAAATCCTAGACTCTCTACAAACAGCCTACTTTTTAATGGTAGTAGCATTTGGGCTTTATTTTTAGGCTAAAGTGGATCAGTGTAACTTTGTTGCAGTATTTAGTCTACTTTTTAAATCATAGACTCTGCACAAACAGCCTACTTTTCAATGTTAGTAGCATTTGGGCTTTATTTTCAGGCTAAAGTGGATCAGTTCAACTTTTTTGCAGTATGTAGTCTACTTCTTAAATCCTAGACTCTGTAGAAACAGCCTACTTTTCAATGGTAGTAGAATTTGGGCTTTATTTTCAGGGTAAAGATACAAGATGCTGTATGCAGAAAAGTGTGACCCTGATTAGTGTTTCTACTTATACATGCTATATCCTGCTTACTTGTTCTATTTATCTACCAAATACTTCAAAGTGTTTCTTAGGGTAGTGCAGTTTACTATTAATGTATGGATTATGCTTTTTCTATCAGTCACTGTGTTTTATATGGGATGAAACACTGTTTCAGTCATTTTTTTTTTGCTATAGTTCTAGTTCTGCTAATGAACTAACGCTAAATATCTATTATTAGGTATTATCTCTTCTCACAGCTCCGACCCTGAAAGTCTCGCACAGTTAGAAGGTCTGCATCCAGTTGGGAATTTTTTTTTTAAAGAAAAATAAAATGG
Organism: Protopterus annectens; assembly: GCF_019279795.1. Lineage (NCBI taxonomy): Eukaryota > Metazoa > Chordata > Ceratodontiformes > Protopteridae > Protopterus > Protopterus annectens. The sequence continues at coordinate 201,186,669 of NC_056741.1, forward strand.
ACAGCCACATTGGTTTACCCTCAATAACAAACTTAACTAAGTTTACTACTTTTTCTAAAGTCTTTCTGCTTAAACTGTTTAATTCAGACTTACTGGGTCAACAGCACCAAACATCCCAGCCCTTAAATAAGGCTCCTAATGGTAAAATGTTACACCAAATTGTACTGTTAAAGTTGCTGTCTGTGTTTAAAAACAGAACATAGATTAGAATTTAAAGGAAGTACAAAGCAAGAACAAAGCCACTTACGTTAATCACAGGCTCTGAGGATTCCTCTGGTGTGGTTAGCCCCTTACATGTACCCCTCCCCCTGCCTTACTAACAATCCAAGGTTACTTAACCACCTCAATTAACCTCCATTTTTCAAACTCCACAGTGGTTCCGATCCAGACGGCTGTCTTGCTTTAAACCTGGTATGTAATTTTGTGTTACTGACTCTTTGATTAAATATAACTGTAGATTTAATAATAAGAGAAATGTTATGCTGACTCTGAACATTTAAAAGTGCATTAATACATGAGGCTGACAATTGGTTTGGGTAACTGATTTTGTGCTTTCTTGCTGCTGCTAAACTGAAGTGATTGTTGGTGGATCAGTGTAACTTTGTTGCAGTATTAAGTCTACTTCTTAAATCCTAGACGCTGTACAAACAGCCTACTTTTCAATGGTAGTAGCATTTGGGCTTTATTTTCAGGCTAAAGTGGATCAGTGTAACATTGTTGTAATATTTCTCTGATGTCTGTTAATGCTAGGAGCATTATCTGATGTTTGTTAATGCTAGGAGCATTAATAATAACATTCTGATTAGAAAATGTGCTACGTTCCCACAAGATTGATGCAGTTATAGTTTGTGAAACATTGTTAAAGAACAATGACTGGAATCCAGTTCTGTCAGGGTATAAATGTTTTTACTGTAACAGACATTCTAACAAAATATCAGGTGGAGGTGTTATGATAGGGATTAAAGATAGCCATGAGACTTGTGATTATTACATGTTCAATGATAACACCAATACTATAGACTGTGAAACTGTGACAATAAATCCAACCTTGGAACATATAACAATTGTTGGAGTGTACAGACCAACAAAGTCAAGTGCAGATGACTTAGAGGAATTCATACATTTCTTACATGAAACACAGGAAGGAAGAATAATATTAGCTGGGGACTTAAATTTACCAGAAAAAGACTGGAATAATATTGATTCAACAATGATCGTAAAGAAATTATTCACAGAGTATATTCAGGAACAACAAATTCTTCAGATTGTAAAAAAACTTCCAAGGGGACGGAATATACTAGATATTGTTTGTGTTCCCAAAGAAATTACTATAATTTCAAGTCAGTTTTACCAACATTGATGTGCAGTGATCATGGGGTCATAAAGGTTAATTTGTTGCTAGATAATTCTGCCAAACTGAAATCTAAGCCAATGCACGGAAGGTTAATTACAGATTATAGGGAAGCAAAACAGTTACTATATAAAACTAACTGGAGTGAGGTGTTCAGTGGAAAAACTGCCGATGGAATGTGGAAAGTTTTGAAAGAGAAATTGAGTGCAAAAAGTAAAAAAAATGTTTAACATCAGGATCTAGGCACGCAACATCAGGGGGTATATTTCCATAAGAAAAAGATACCCGATTAAGGTGAGAGACAAAAAATATAAGAAATGGAACAGAGGTCGAACTACAACTTTGAAAACTGAAATAAATGAGCTGGACAAACAGATTAAGCATAGTGTTACACAAGATCAAGAACATTTTGAAGAAAATTTATATAAAGATATTGAGCATAATAGGAAACCTTTTTATAAACACATAAGATATGGAAAGAGTAAAGATACGCAAACTGATAAACTGTGTGCAGATTCTAAAATTTATTCTCAGACACAACAGATTATAGATATATTTACACAATCTTATGCAAAACAGTTTGGCTCCACAAAAGGGATGGTAAGTTGTCATAGTGACATCCAGGTAACCCCAGATACTGGAATCAAATTAGATTATATTGAAAAAGAACTGTTCAAACTGGATCCAAACAATGCACAGGGAGGAGACGGAATATGGCCTGAGAACACTTAAGCAAGAATTTACACTGCCATTACATTTATTATTTACTAGGTCATATAAATACGGGGAGATATCTCAAGATTGGAGACATGCACTTATTAAACCTGTCTTTAAGGGAAAGGGAAATAGGACAAACCCAGAATCATATAGACCCTTAAGTCTACTTTCATGCTGTGGAAAAATAATGGAGAAGGCAATACTGGATAAGTTGTTGTCAGAACTGGAGAGGTTGGTACTTGAAATCATATATCAGCATGCATATGTTGAAAATAGATCTATTACCACCTGTAACATCATGTTCTATAACACTATAATACCAGCTATGTATGAAAAATTTCTGCTGTGATGTGATTTATGTAGATTTAACTTCAGAATTTGACAGGGTCATGCACAAAACACGGATCAATAAATTAGTACAACTAGGTATTAACTGCGGTGGTGGTGCTGAGGTAGCATTGTCGCCTCACAATAAGACGTTGTCCTGTTTGATTCTCAGCTGGAGCGTCTTCTGTGTGGAGACATGCATGAATGGGCATACCTTTGTTGAAGGTTGTGCGTCAGAGTCAGCAACTCGGCACGTAAAAATCTACTGCCAATCATTAGCGGACCGGAGTTCCGCTGTGGTGATCCCTAACCGGGAAAAGCCGAAAGACAGGTATTGATGTACTGTTGATAAGATGGATAGCGCCATGGCTTACAAATAGGACATGGCAAGTATCACACACCAACTTGACAGGTGAAATTCTTGGTTACAGTTAAGGTGTCCCACAGGGCTCTGTGCTAGGTCTTTACTTGTTTAGATTGTATCTTTTAGACCTTTCTTTTTCATCTGAGGTGTTCTATAGTCTATATGGAGATGACCTGAAAATGGGTAAACTGATTACAAGTGTTACAGATAAGGCATGTCTGCAAAATAATTTTACTAAATTGATCATCTGGGCACAGGAGAATAATATGTTGATAAATACATCAAAAACTAAGGATATGAGATTTGGGAGACATAAACTGAAAGTGAATATTTAATATAGCACACAGTGATTGAAACTGTGTACTCATTTAAGGACCTGGCTATATGGGTATATTCAGCTATGAGCTTTTCTAATCATATCAACCAAATGGCTAATGGTAGTTATAGAACTACAGGTTGTATAAAACAATTTATAAAGTCTAGGAATTCAAACATAATGAAGTCATTATTTGTTAGTTACATTTGACCCAAACTTGAGTATGGAATGACAATATGGAAACCCTATAAGAAGACAAGCATGAACAAATTGGAAAGAGTACAGTGGAAATATTTAAGGGAATCCATGGATGTGAAAATCTAAGTTATTATGAAAGACTAAAATATTTGAACTTGTACAGTGTCTCTTAGAGATATTTAAGAGGAGACCTTATTCAGGTATATAGGGCATTTAGGGAAAACTACCTCTGGGAATGTTTGGGATTATCAAAAAGTACTAGAGAATCATCAGATAACCTCTGTAGAAGATTCTATAGGAATGAGAAGTGTACTAATTGGTTCATTGACAGAATAGCTGATGCAAGGAACAGACTACCAAATTACATTAAAGCAAGTACTAGTTTAGATATTTTTAAAAACAGCCTGGTCATTTATTATGGGAAAAAGTGTTTTGGCATATTGGCAAGTTAGAAGGGCTTTAATGCCCATGCTTGAAACATTTGTATGTATGTATGTATGTATTTAGTCTAGTTCTTAAATACTAGACTCTGTACAAACAGCCAACATTTCAATGGTAGTATAATTTGGGCTTTATTTTCAGGTTAAAGTGGATCAGTGTAGCAGTATTTAGTCTAATCTTTAAATCCTAGACTCTGTACAAACAGCCTACTTTTCAATGGTAATAGCATTTGGGCTCTATTTTCAGGCTAAAGTGGATCAGTATAACTTTGTTGTAGTATTTAGTCTACTTATTAAATCCTAGACTGTACAAACAGCCTACTTTTCAGTGATAGTAGCATTTGAGCTTTATTTTCAGGCTAAAGATACAAGATGCTGTATGCAGAATAGTGTGACCCTGATTAGCATTTCTTCTTATACGTGTTATATCCTGCTTACTTGTTCTGTTTACTTACCAAATACTTGAAACTGTTTCGCAGTGCAGTGTACTATTAATGTATGGATTATGCTTTTTCTCTTAGTTGCTGTGTTATATATGGAATGAAACACTGTTCCATCATTTTTTTTTTTTTGCTATGGTTCTATTTCTGCTGATTAACTAACACTAAATATCTATTACTAGGTATTATCTCTTCTCACAACTCCCACCCTGAAAGGCTTGCACAGTTTGAAGGTGTGCATCCAGTTGGGAATTTTTTAAAAAAGAAAAATAAAATTAACAGCAACACTGGTCCACCCTCAATAACAAACTTAATGAAGGTTACTACTTTTTCTAAAGTCTTTCTGCTTAAACTGTTTAATTCAGCCACACTGGGTCAACAGCATCAAACTTCCCAGCACTTAAATAAGGCTTCTAATGCTAACAAAGTTCCACCAGATTATACTGTTAAAGTTGCTGTCTGTGTTTAAAAACAGAACATAGATTAGAACTTAAAGGAAGTACAAAAGCAAGAAAAAAAACTCTCTTACTTTAATCACAGGCTCTGAGGATTCCTCTGGTGTGGTTAGCCAATTACATGTACCCTTCTCCCTGCCTTGCTAACAATCCAAGGTTACTAAAACACCTCAATTAACCTCCATTTTTCAAACACTTCAGCACTCCAAACCCAGACAGCTGTCCACCTGTAAGCTTGGTACGTAATTTTATGTTACTGACTCTTTGATTAAATACAACTGTAGATTTATTAATAATGAGAAATGTTATGATGACTTTGAATGTTTAAAAGTGCATTAATACATGAGGCTGACAAATGGTTTGTGAAACTGATTTTATGCTTTCTTGCTGCTGATAAACTGAAGTGATTGTGGATCAGTGTAACTTTATTGCAGTATTTAGTCTACTTCTTAAATCCTAGAATCTGTAGAAACAGCCTACTTTTCAATGGTAGTAGCATTTGGCTTTATTTTCAGGCTAACGATACTAGATGCTGTTTGCAGAATAGTGTGACCCTGACTACCGTTTCTTCTTATATGTGCTATATCCTGCTTACTTGTTCTATTTAGCTAGCAAATACTTAAAGCTGTTTCTTAGGGCAGTGCGGTGTACTATTAATGTATGGATTATGCTTTTTCTCTCAGTTGCTGTGTTATATATGGTATGAAACACTGTTCAATTATTTTTTTTTTATTGTACTATTTCTGCTGATGAACTAACACTAAATATCAGTTATTATAGCAATAACCCACGCCTGGGTGTGGGTAATGCTGGATTTACCCACGGTTGGCGTGGTTTGGTCCTGAGGGCGAAGCCCGAGGGACCAAACAAAGCCAACCGTGGGTAAATACAGCATTTCCCACACCCAGGCATGGGTTATTGCTATTATACCATCACATTACTTAAGAAAAGAAACTATTACTTTTCTTAAATAATGGAATAGTATAATGCCTGTTTACTGCCCTTCTGCAGATGTCTGGCATCCGCGGCAGTTCTGATGTACTGCGCAGGTCAGAGCTGTGGGCAAAAGCAACGGAGAAAGCAAGATCTACGTTGCTTTTTTTTACTGTTTTTGCTATGTTAAATGGGTTTAACATAGCGAGACAGTTTTAAAATAAGCAACAGAGATGTCCGTTGCTTATTTTAAAACTGTCTCACTATGTTAAACTCATTTAACATAGCGAACAGAAAAGCAACGGAGATCTTGCTTCCTCCGTTGCTTTTTTTTTTTGCTATGTTAAATGGGTTTAGCATAGCGAGACAGCTTTAAAATAAGCAACGGAGATCTCCGTTGCTTATTTTAAAGCTGTCTCGCTATGTTAAACCCATTTAACATAGTGAGACAGTGTTTTAAAAGTAGAGTTATACTAATGGAAAAAAGTCCGGGCGACCGGACCTTTTTCCATTAGTATAACTCGATTTACAATGTGCACGCTGGCCAATCAGCGTGCACGTTTTGTGGGGGGTCATGGTATAATAGGTATTATCTCTTCTCATGGCTCCCACCCTGAAAGGCTCTCACAATTTAGAGGCCTTCTTCCAATTGGGAATTTTTTTAAAAAGAGAAATAAAATGGACAGCCACACTGGTCAACCCTCAATAAGAAAGTCTAAGGTTACTACTTTTTCTAAAGTCTTTCTGCTTAAACTGTTTAATTCAGCCGTAGTGGGTCAAAAGCACTAAACTTCCCAGCCCTTAAATTAGGCTGCTAATGCTAACAGGTCCCACCAAATAGTACTGTTAAAGTTGCTGTCTCTGTTTAAAAACAGAACATACATTAGAATTTAAAGCAAGTACAAAATCAGGAAAAAAAGCCTCTTTTATTCACAGGCTCTGAAGATTCCTCTGGTGTGGTTATCCCCTTACATGTACCCCTCCCCTGCCTTGCTAACAATCCAATTTTACTTAACCACTCCAATTTTTAAATTGCCCAGTGCTCCCAGCCCAGATGGCTGTCCTGCTGTAAATTTGGTATGTAATTTTGTGTTACTGACTCTGATTAAATACAAATGTAGATTTCATAATAAGAGAAATGTTATGCTTACTCTGAATCAGTGGCAGCTGGTGACTTCAAATCACAGGGGGGCTGCAGGAGACAGCTGAATGGGTGGGGTCAAGGGGAAGGGGTGTGGTCAACTAGAAAGGGGAGAAGCTATGCTCAAAACCACAACAACTAACTTTAATTAAATATGCTGCCCTGGCAAACCATCATTATGAAAGTCCAATCAAGACAAAAATAAGTGTAGAAGAATAAAAATATTTCAGTGCATTGGCTGCATGACAGCTTACTTAATATCTAGATGGAAACAAAAGGTTGTGAGGCATGAAAAAACAAATTACTTTTTAAATACATTACTGGAATGCCAGTCAAAATCAAGTATAAGAAAAACCAGATGCACTCAACTCAAACCACTTCTCCTTGCACTGCAGTTCTAATTATAATTTATATTCAGCTTTATTAAAGTACCAAGTAACATGCTGAAAGTAGAAATCTCTGTGATGCCCCCACTTGTAAAAATGTTTCTTATCCAAAAAAGACCTGCTGCCTGACAACTTGTTTCATGGGGAAAACATGATCAAAGTAAAAAATGAAAAGCAAACAAGAAACAAGCTCAAGATGCATTGCTTAAAGGATTACTGTACAGGTTATGGACCACACATGATTGGCATTCTGTTTAGTTTATGGGTAAAGTCTGTAGAGATGACTGGAAGTCTCCAACAAGTGTAATAAGCTTTTTAAAATAATGGAATCCTGTCCTTTAATACCCAAGGCTTATACATTATCTAGTCAAGTATTCTCTGCATAGCAACAACAGAAAGGCTTTCAATGTTGGCAATTCTTTAACAGTATGCTTATTAAAGCTTACTTGCATCTTACGATCTCAGACAAGCTTACCTTATGGTCATTAATGTATTGCTACTTAAACACAGAGCAACAGGCACTTTGAGTAATAAGCATAAATCAACAGTACTAAAAATATGCAGAAACCAGACCATTCTGTAAAAATCAAGGACAGATGAAAAGCTACTCTAGTACTTGTATCTACCTTGGATGGGTGGGTTTCTCTGCACATTTACACTGCATAACTACTCCTTGCCTTGCTTCGACACATCAAGAGTCACTACATGGGGCAGTGGGGTGCAACAAGTATGTCACAGTTTGAAATGTCTCTGGCTGACTTGTGATGGCCCTGACACATTTGTCATACCTCTCAACCTCAGAGCAAGAAATCTGGACAAAGCCATACAAAGAAACGGGACAGAGGCCCAAAAATAAGGATAATTTTTAAAATATTGCTCTTATAAACTTAGAAAGCTAATAGAGGTCTTGCATTAGTATGAATTTTCTGAATGGTATGAAATCTGAAATTCAAATGTCTGTCTTTATTTTCTAACTTCAGTCTTTAATTATTTGTCAATAATTTTCCAAAAAAACACAATTTTATGAAAAATGGACCAAAAATGTGATGTAAAAATATAAAATAGCAACACAATACAGCTAGGAACCTGTCAAAGAAGGGACACTTTAATATTAGTACTGCTAACTTGATCAGCTGACAAAATAAAATAATCTACACGCATTTCTGAAATAAAAGTAATCATTATTACAGTTATTTCTTAATTATAAACCCTCCATGTTTTCTTCCAAAATTGCTATTTTGTGGAGGGATCATTAGGGGAAGAGCAACATTTTGAGTCAAAACCAGGGACAGTTGAGAGGTTTGGCTATGCCTAATTCTATAAAGCAATTTATTTGCATGTACCTCTCAACCTGTTAATGCAATAAATCTGGACAAGGCCAAATATATTGAGGGAACATATAAACAGTACTAAAAATTGCTCTTGTATAAACCGGAACAGTTGATAGAACAGGTCTTATTTTAGCATGCATTTTTCTGAAGGTTATAAAGTCTGAAACTAGTGTGTCATTATTTAGTGACTTAATTCCTAAATGATTTGCCAGAAAACCACAAATTTTGAGGAACAAACCAAAAATAAGAAGCATAAAATCTATTCATTCTTTGAAAATCTGGACAGTTGGAAGGTATAGTTCAGCTGGGGCTGTCTAAGTTTGCCGCCCTTCCCCCTCACAAAACCATGGTCGAATGGAGCCTCCCCCTGCAGCCATTCCAATGATCCATTACTTTGCTATTTCACTCCATTTACCATAAACACTAATGTGCATACTGATTTACTTCTATGATGATTTGAACTTCATTTGAAAGTTTTATTTTGCATTTTACAGCACAAACACTAAGACATCTGCTAAACAAACTTGGCATTAAAACTTCTCTGCCCTTGAAACTCACATTCATTGAAACAACATTAAAACCCACATTCAAAGAAAATACATTTTACCCGTGGCAGATAAAAATTAATTCTGGGCTGCTTTTAAATCATAGGCCCCTTGCATATGAAACATACATGTGCTCTTTGATACACCTTCCTATTGCTTTGAACATTTTTCCAGTAAACAATGAAACAAAACTGCCCAATTCAGAACATTTCCATCATAAAAGTCTACTCAAACTTCTACAGTCCACTATTATCAGTAAATATGCACAATTCTACAGTCCACCATTATCAGTAAATAATATGCACAATCTCTGAAGTAGTAAAAAAGTCATCTAAATTCCACGTTAAATAAATCTGTAACTAATGAAGAGGTTGCTGCTAGCAATCACCTTTATATTTCATGGCTTCACCGAAAAATAGTGTCTGATGCCCCTGAGGAATAAATTGCTTAAATTACATTAAAAATAAGCTAGTAATATTGCAATAGAAAATGGATGGCAAACTGATAACAGGCTCATAGTTAGTATCTTAACTTTCAGTACAGCAGCATTCACCCCTTATGGGAGTAAAACCAACAACCTTCTGCTTTAAAAGCAAGCACACAGCCTGATGTGCTATTAGCAATGTGAGCCGACTTAGCATAACCAGCACTAAACTTCTCTTCCCCTGCAGCTCTCAGCTCCTTGTAAAATCTACACAATACTCAACTACATCTCAACTTCGTAGCACAAGAAGTCTGGAAAAAGCCAAATTTATTGGGGTGGGTCAAAAGGGCAAAAACCAGGGACACATTAAACATTGCTTGTATAATCTTGGAAAGCTGCTAGAATAAAATGCTGTGTTACCACCATATATTTTACTGCCAAGGTCCCTGTGCAAAATAGTCAGAACAACATACCACTATGCCAAATCACCTGCTTTGTGAAACAAAAATGCTGTGTTACCACAGTACATTTTACTGAAAAGGTCCCTGTGCAAAACAGTCAAGAGCAACATACCACTACGCCAAATAAGCTGCTTTGTGAAAGAGAGGAAGACTGAAACTTAAATGGCTATCATTTAATGAATTCAGTTCTCACCATAGCTGTCAACCTCTTAGCACAAAACACCTGGACAAACCCAGTAATGAGGGAATACAGCCCTCAAACATATTCAAGTGAATTCAGTTCTTGCCATAGCTGTCAACCTTAGCACAAAAAACCTGGACAAAGCCAATAACAGGGTATTACAGTCCCAAAAATAAGGACAAATTTCAAATAGTCATAAACTTAAAAATTGCTATAATAAAAGGTTGTGTTACTATATATTTATTGCTAGAATAAAAAGTTGTTTTACTATGTATTTTCTGAAGAATATGAAGTCCGAAATTCAAATGCCTGTCAATTTTACTACTGACGGAACAAAAACAATTTTCAGCAGAGGCCCAGGGAGAAATACTGTAGACACATGTCTTTGTAAAATGGCAGGATACCAGAGCAAATCCACACAAACACAGGGATAAGATGCAGACTCCACACAGAAGGCACCCCAGCCAAGAATCAAACCAGAAAACCTATAGCTGTGAGGCAACAATACTGCCACTGCACCATCAAATATGTAAGGAAGTAAACATTCAGAAACCTGAAGTCTGAAATTTAAATGCCTGTCAATTTGTTAATCAGGACAGTCTGACTTGGAACAAAAAAAAACAATTCTCAGCAGAGGCCCAGGAAGAAATAATGCAGACATGTCTTTGTAACATGGGAGGACACAAAAGCAAACCCACACAAACACAGGGAGAAGATACAAACCCCCCACAAAGAAGGCACCCCAGCCAAGAACCAAACCCAAGAACCTACAGGTGTGAGGCATCAATGCTACCACTGCACCATCAAATTTCAAGCATTGCAATATTTAAAAAACACAGATATTATGAGGAATAGATCAGATCAAATATGAGGCAAAAATCTGCAATTGTTTTACAAATGCTGGTGAGTAGGGAATTCAGGTCTTTAACATCTGCATACAAGGTACAAGGTTCAAGCCTGAGGTATTCCCTAACACACCACCACATCCCACCTGAGGCATTTTCTCACACACACACACACACACACACACACACACACACACACACACACACACACACACACACACACACACACGGTCCTGTAATAAATCCAAATCCCTGTCCGCAAAACCACCATACATCCAGTAAGTAAATCCTGACGAGACTGCAGCAGAAATCCCGCGCAAATCTGACCCTGCCCGTTGCGAGATCTTCCCCTGCAGCAAACTCCAATCCAATCCTTCCCCTGCAGCAAACTCCAATCCAAATCCTTCCCCTGACTGCCGACATTGCAGTCCGACCCTGACGCGTTTCCCCAGGCAGTCTAAAACTGCATAGACTTGTGGGAGTTCTCCTGTCCATGATTCTCAATCAGGACTGCTGTGCTCATGCTCCATGTGCTAGACTGTCTCAGCAGCAGTGCGCATGCGTGAAGTCCACAAAATTTAAAATATTTTTTTCTTTTTATTTTTTATTTTATCAGTAGTTTGAAGTTGAGGGGACTGTAGTCCGGCAGTCCGATAGCACGGGCCACCCCTGCTCTGAATGCTTAAAAGTACATGAGGCTGACAAATGGATTAGGTAAATGTTTTTGTGCTTTCTTGCTGCTGCTAAATTCGTGTTTTTTGGTGGGTCAGTGTAACTTTGGTGCAGTATTTAGTATGCTTCTTAAACCCTAGACTTTGTACAAACAGATTACATTCCAATAGTAGTAGCATTTGGGCTTTATTTTCAGACTAAAGTGCATCAGTGTAACTTTGTTACAGTATTAAGTCTACTTCTTAAATCCTAGACTCTGTCAAACAGCCTAGTTTTCAATGCATTTGACATTTCAGCTTTATTTTCTGGCTAAAAATGAATCAGTTTAACTTTGTTGCAGTATTTAGTCTACTTCTTAAATCCTAAACCCTTTACAAACAGCTTACATTTCAATGGTAGTAGCATTTGGGCTTTATTTTCAGGCTAAAGATACTAGAGGCTCTATGTAGAATAGAGTCACCCTGATTAGCCTTTCTTCTTATGTGCTATATCTTGCTTTCTTGTTCTATTTAGTTACCAAATACTTGAAGCTGTTTCTTAGGGTGGTGCAGTGTACTGTTAATGTATGGATGATGCTTTTTCACTCAGTAGTTGTGTTATATATGGCATTAAACACTGTTCAATCATTTTTTTGTTATAGTTCTATTTCTGCTGATGAACTATTACTAGATATCTATTATTGGGTATCATCTCTTCTCACGGCTCCCACCCTGAAAGGCTCGCTCTGTTAAAAGGTCGGCATCCCATTAAGAATTAAAAAAAATAAATAAATAAAATGGACAGCCACATTGGTCTACCCTCAATAACAGACTTAACTAAGGTTACTACATTTTCTAAAGTCTTTCTGCTTAAACTGTTTAATTCAGCCGTACTGGTTCAGCAACATCAAACTTCCCAGCCCTGAAATAAGGGTCGTAATGCCAAAAAGCTCCACCAGATTGTATTGTTAAAGTTGCAGTCTCTGTTTAGAAACAGAACATACATTAGAATTTAAGGCAAGTACAAAAGCAAGAAAAAGACTGCGGTGGTGCTGCGGTAGCGTTGTCGCCTCACAGTTAGACGTTGCCCGTTCGATTCTCAGAGCATCTTCTGTGTGGCGACATGCGTGAATGGGCGTTCCTTCATTGAAGGTTGTGCATTAGGCCCGGCAAGCCAGCATGTAAAACTCTACTGCCAATCATTAGTGGACCGGAGTTCCACTGTGGCGACCCCTAACCAGGAAAAGCCGAAAGACACAAACAAACTTTAATCACAGACTCAGAGGATTCCTTTGGTTTGCTTAGTCCCTTACATGTACCCCTCCCTCTGCCTTGCTAACAACCCAAGGTTACTTAACCACCTCAATTAACCTCTATTTTTCAAACTCCCCAGTGCTCCCGACCCAGACGGCTGTCCTGCTGTAAACTTGGTATGTAATTTTCTGTTACTGACGCTGATTAAATACAACTGTAGATTTAATAATAAGAGAAATGTTTTGCTGACTCTGAATGTTTCAAAGTGCATTAATACATGAGGCTGACAAATGGATTGGGTAAAAGGTTTTGTGCTTTCTTGCTGCTGCTAAACTGAAGAAGTAATTGTTGGTGGATCAGTGTAACTTTGTTGAATGCAATGAGCAACTGATTTTGTGCTTTCTTGTTGCTGCTAAACAAACAGCCTACTTTTTAATTGTAGTAGCATTTGGACTTTATTTTCAGGCTAAAGATACAAGATGTTTTAGGCAGAATAGTGAGTCCCTGATTAATGTTTCTTCTTATATGCTATATCCTGCTTACTTGTTTTATTTAGCTACCAAATATTTCAAATTGTTTCTTAGTGCAGTGCAGTGTACTATTAATGTATGAATTATGCTATTTCTCTCAGCCACTGTGTTATATATGCCATGAAACACTGTTCAATCATTTTTTTTTTGCTATAGTTATATTTCTGCTGATGAACTAACACTAAATATATATTATTAGGTATTATCTCTTCTTATGGCTCCCTCCATGAAAGTCTCTCACAGTTAGAAGGTGTCTGCATTCAGTTGGGTATTGTTTTAAAAAGAAAAATAAAATGGATAGCCACACTGGTCTACCCTCTACAAAAAAATTAACTAAGATTACTACTTTTTCTAAAGTCATTCTGCTTAAACTGTTTAATTCAGACATACTGGGTTAACAGCACCAATCTTACCAGCCCTTAAATAAGGCTCCTAATGCTTAAAAGTTCCAACAAATTGTACTGTTAAAGTTGCTGCGTGTGGTTAAAAACAAAACATAGATTAGAATTTAAAGCAATTACAAAAGCAGGACAAAACTCTCTTACTTTAATCTCATGCTCTGAGGATTCCTCTGGTGTGGTTAGACCTTTACCTGTACTCCTCCCTTTGCTTTGCTAATGATCCAAGGTTACTTAACCACCTCAATTAACCTCCATTTTTCAAATTCCCCAGTTCTCCCAACCCAGACGGCTGTCCTGCTATAAGCTTGGCATGTAATTTTATATTACTGACTGTTTGATTAAATACAACTGTAGATTTAATAAGAGAAATGTTATGCTGACTCTGAATGTTTAAAAGTACATTAATACATGAGGCTGATGAATGGTTTGGTAACTTATTTTGTGCTTTCTTGCTGCTACTAAATTGAAGTGATTGTTGGAGGATCAGTGTAACTGAATGCAATGGGCACATGATTTTGTGCTTTCTTGTTGCTGCTAAACTGAAATGATTGTTTGTGGATCAGTGTAACTTTGTTGCAGTATTTAGTCTACTTGTTAAATCCCAGAATCTGTACAAACAGCCTACATGGCAGTAGCATTTGGGCTTTATTTTCTGGCTAAAGTGGATCTGTGTAATTTGTTGAATTTAGTCTACTTCTTAAATCATAGGTTCATAGGTTTATAGGTAGATACTAGACTATCTGCCCTAAGGCATTTATAAGCCTAGCCAGAGTGTATTTGGCTTCCGCCTCCCTATTAGATTAGCCTACTGTGTCTTTGTAAAGTAGGTCACAGAAGGTACCCTTTTAAGATTAGTTTACTGTGCCTCTGCCTAGCAGTGACACAGAAGAGATCCCAGGGGTGAATTTGCAATTTCCCATCCACACATCAAGATTTCGCTTGAAGAGGGTGAGCGAGGGGCTATGGCTAACATGAATTGGGATTCTATTCCAGAGTGAGGGGAATCTCTGGGAAATGAATCTGTCCCTCCAGCATGCCCTATTTATTTTTGTGCTGAAGTTTAGGTCCCTGGAGCATGTAGCTCTAAGGGACGATTTTTTGAGGTGGAGCATGTCCATTAATTCTGGATTTGACATGGCTTTGTACGTCAGGCATAGATCGCCTCTGAGTAGGCGGTAAGCAACTGAGTAGAGCTGGAGTTTCTTTAGTCGAGCTGCATAGGACATCTGTTTGTAGCCCATGATCCTCTTGGTGAGGTACTTTTGGGGTCTCTCCAGTTGCTGCAGGTGTCGGGTAAGGTACATCCCAAAAGGGGCATTGTATTAAATTATGGGCCTGACGAGTAGAGGGGCACAATGACCTCTCTTGATCTAGATGCAAACCCTTTTGTGATAAGGTGGGCTATATAGAATGTCTTTCTAACCAGTTTAGCAACGTGATTATCAAAGGAGAGATTACTATCTATGTTGGTCCCCAAATCTCTAATTACTTCTTCCGTACTTAATGGATTACCACCTTTGTGGTAATTTGTGGGCACCTTGTTTTTCCCAAAGGGGATGACTATGCACTTTTTAGCATTTAGCTTGAGGCCGTGGCTCTGGCACCAAGCATCCGTCTCTGTGAGACCCTTTTGGAGGATGCTTGTGTCAGCTGGAGATTCGATTATGGTCCCCAGTTTGCAGTCATCTACGAACTTTGCCATAATCCCCCCATGTTAGCCTGAACCTCAGAGAAGTATATACCAAACAAGAGAGGTCCCAAAACTGAGTCCTGTAGGATGCCACTTGTAACTGGTTTGGATTCGAACATGGCACCTGTGATTCTGACCATGTGGGTTCTATCTCTGAGCCAGTTTGCAACCCATCTTGTGATATAGGGGTTGATATTTAAGCTGGTATGTTTATTTATGATGCCCGAGTGGGGTATTGTGTCGAAGGCTTTTGTGAGGTCCAGATAGGCTGTGTGGACTACCTTGCCCTCATCTATGGCTTTGGTAATGGTTTCAAAGAAATCAACTAGGTTTAAGAGGCAAGATCTGCCCTTAACAAAGCCGAATTGGGTAGGGTCCAGTGTCTGGAGACTCTCAATGGCTTTGTTTATGAGTTCCATGATAATACGCTCAATAGCTTTACAGACCAGACTAGTCAGGCTTATGGGGCAATAGTTTCTGGGGTCCGTTGTGGGACTACTGTAGCAGTATGCCATTCTTTGGGTACATATCCTGTAGTAAGGCTAAGTTTGAACAGTGACTTAATGTGAGGGTTCAGTTCTTCTTGGAGCTTGTGTAAGACACAGCCTGGGACACCGTCCGGTCCCATAGATGCTGTGTTTTTTTGCTTTGGAGAGGGCAGCTTTCACCTGTGCATCTGTGATGTCAGGGAGGTTACATTCAGTTGGGATAGGCATTTGCTCTTTTGGGGGGAAGGGGGGGAGAAGTTTGCACTGAATCGGTCTGCCAGGCTGTTGGCTATGTCTGTAGGTTTGGTATATTTTGTACCGTTATGCAACAATTCAGAGCATATCTGGGAGTTTCCACCCATGTTCCTGACATAACTAAAGAAGGCCTTGTGATTATCTTTAGTGTCTAGGGCAATTTTTTTTTCGAAACTGGCCTTTGATGATTTTATGAGGGATCGAAGTTTCTTGCTAATACTGATCAGAGATGCCTTCCCTTTTTGGGATTTTGCTCTGTCATGTAGGAGCTTTCTCCTTCTGTTGTATAGCTTATTTATAGCCAGGGTCCACCAGACCGGTCTCCTGTTTTTGGAGGAGTGAGTCTTGGTTTTATTTGGGATAGCATGATCCATGCATTCCTGCAGGTGCTCATAGAACGCATTTGTAAAGGATTCTGCAGATTGGCCTGTATTATCCTCTGGCCCAGGGGCTTTGAAGGATTCCACCTCAGTCTTGAGAAGTGCAAAGTTGGCTTTTGAGAAATTCTTTACAGTGATTTCCTTGGCTGGGGGTGGGATGGGATATGGATGTCCAGGGAAATTTGTTTATGGTCTGATCTTACCAATGAGGGGTTTACCTCTGGTGTGGAACATAGAGTCCCCATGTTGGTGATGACCAGGTGCAATATGTTGTTCCCTCTTGTGGGAGTGGTGATCAGTTGTTCCATTGCGTTGGAGTTTATAAATTCAAGGAACCGTTGGGTGAGGGTGTTTGGGCTTGAGTAGTTTTCCCAGTCAATATTTGGGTAGTTGAAGTCACCCAATAACAAAGTGTTTGGAGAGACCTTCATATTCTCCAGTGTTCTCAGGAATGCCAAGTGGAGTTCCTGTAATAGGGAGGGTGTTCTGTAGCAGGCTACAAACTGAAAGGCAGTTTTGCCCACTGTTAGTTGCACATAGATGGTTTCCGATGCTTCGTGCAGTGCCACTAACCTGGAGGTGTAGGTATCTTTGATGAATATAGATATTCCCCCTCCTTTTGTGCTTCGGTGCGAGTTTTGGGGCCAAAATGCATGGTATGAGTTATAACCTGGTAGTGCTAGGGTGCTCTCAGGAGCCTTGAACCAGGTTTCTGTTACTGCACAGACATCGATTTTCTCCATACTGAGGAGAGCCTCGAGTGCGTGCATCTTGAGGTTTAGACTTCTGGCATTGAGTAGCATTTTATCCTTGGGTTGTCTATGGAGGTGGGTTTGTCCTTTGAGCCTTGCCTAAAAAAGGCACTATGGGGGTGGCAAGAGCCTTGGCCAGTACATGAAAGCCTTAGGGTGACAGGTGCAAGCCATCCCTAGCGAAGCAATGTGGCTTGTCAAGCATGTCATCCCAGGCTGACAGACTCTGGATCCCCTTTGAATGACACCAATACTTTAGCCAATTGTTGAAACTGATCATTTTGTCTTTATACTGTGGCATCATTCTTGGTGAGGCCAAGATGCTACTCAAGGTCAGGGTCATACCAGCCTGGGCTACATGGTCAGAGAGCTCCTCTGTCTCTTTTTATGTAGTCCAGGGAGGTACATCTCAGGTCATTCACACCAGCATGGACAATGACGGAGTCATACTTGTACTTGCTTTGGAGTGACCTGAGTGCTTGCATTATGTGGTGGATCCTGGCACCCGACAGGCAGCTTACAGTGACCTTCTCCTTGTTCAGTCTGGTGAGCGGGACGTCAGTGTGCCGGACAATAGAGTCCCCTATAACAAGTGTATTTGGTGGGTTGTTTGGCCTTAAGGGCTGTGACTGTGAGGCACACTGATTTTGTGAGATATGTGATTCATGGGTATTGTTGAGGTGTGGCTGTTGCTTGGATATCTGCTTAGGAGGTCTTTGCTGTTTAGGCAGATTTTATTTAGAGCCTCTGAGTATGTTTTTGTGTGTTTGTGTGTTGGGTATGCAGATGCAATAGGTCTATGTGAGACTGGATTTATGGTGTGGGTGGTTACCTTTTCCTCCTGAATGACTGTGCCAGTCTTGGGTTGAGATATCTCTGCCTCTAGTTTGACTGTGTAACTGCATCTCTCACATGTATTAGAGTTTGTTGGAAGGAGGAGAGGGTTGTCTGTCTACATAAGGCAATTGTAACATTGCCTCAAAATTCCCAGATTCACCAGCTGGACTGGAGAGTAACCTTGAAACTGACCCTTGGACATACCAGATAAGTATAGGGAACTGTTTTTTTTTTACAGATCAGATTAGGGAAGGGAGCTGATTTTTCACTTGATCAGGAAGGACCAATCGGGAGCCTAATACTTATGAGAAGTAAAGGAGGGTGTAGTGCTTTAGTTAGTTAATGTTTCCTTATAAGAGCTTAGCAAGTGCAGGGCTTTAGAAAGAGAATAGAGTGATTACTTTGAGAGTTTGAACAGTTCTAAGGGAAAAAGTGAAGAGCAGACTTTGTGGAGCCTGGAATAGTTTAAACGCTGCTCAGTGTGCAAAACCACGCAAAAAGAGAGTTGTAGGGTTTTCAGAGAGAGAGATCAAGGAGATTAGAATTGACCCAAAATGGCCAATAAAACTACAGCTTCTAGGTAGTAACAACTCCTCCAGGGACAGGCAGGCTGTTCAGTGTTAACCACTCCCACTGGTGAACACTGAGACTTCCCTTTAGCCCAAGTAAGCACTGGCCTTCTAGAAACTTCCAAACAGTTCAGAACAGCAAATCTGTAACTGAACTTTCTTAACTTTCAGAAAGTGGGGAAAAAAGCAAGATTTTTTTTTTTTTTGTAGTTTAAAGGTAGCAGAGATACACAAGCAGCAAAATAATCACAACAGTGCAATAAATGACCCCACACTTGAGTGCTAGGCCAAAATCAGGTAAAATGCAGTTTTTAGAGAAAAAAACGATTTTAAATTAAGTGCAACACAGGAAATGCAGTAAACAGGCTCTAGATGCGTTCCAGGTACTGTTACTGTTACAGATATAAACTTTAGCAAGCCAGAAAATGCCAAAAAGTAGGCGGCAAAGCAGTAAAACTTAACAAGAAATCAGAAGAAAATACTTAAAATCACAAAAGTGGCTCCTTTTCTTCTCTCAGCATTTTCTCCCCTTGGTAGGTGCTTCAGCAACAACTAGCAAGCCTGAAAAGACTCTGTACAAACAGTCTACTTTAATGGTAGTAGCATTTGGGCTTTATTTTCAGGCTAAAGCGGACCAGTGTAACTTTGTTGCAGTATTTAATCTACTTCTTAAATCCTAGACCCTGTACAAACAGCCAACTTTTCAATGGTAGCAGCATTTGGGTTTATTTTTAGGCTAGAGATGCAAGATGCTCTATGCAGAATAGTGTTACTCTGATTAGCGTTTCTTCTTATATGTGCTATATCCTGCTTACTAGTTCTATTTAGCTACCAAATAATTGGGGCAGTTTCTTAGGGAGGTGCAGTGTACTATAAATGTATGGATTATGCTTTTTCTGTCAGTTGCTGTGTTATATAAGGCAAGAAACACTGTCCAATCATATTTTTGTTTATACTTCTATTTCTACTGATGAGGTAACACTAAATATCTGTTATTAGGTATCATCTCTTCTCACTGCTCCTACCCTGAAAGGCTCGCACAGTTAGAAGGTCTGCATGCAGTTGGGAATTTTTTTAAAAAAGAGAAATAAAATGGACAACCACACTGGTCTACCCTCAATAACAAACTTAAAGCTTACTACTTTTTCTAAAGTCTTTCTGCTTAAACTGTCAAATTCAGCCTTACTTGGTCAACAACACCAAACTTCCCAGCCCTTAAATAAGGCTTCTAATGCTAAAAAGTTCCACCAAATTGTATTGTTAAAGTTGCTGTCTGTTTTAAAACAGAACATAGATAAGAATTTAAAGTAAGTACAAAAGAAAGAAAGAAAACGTATTTTAATCATAGGCTATGAGGATTCCTTTGGTGTGGTTAGCCCCTTACATGTACCCCACCCCCTGCCTTGCTTAACAATCCAAGTTTACTTCACCACCTCAATTAACCTCCATATTTCCAAGTCCCCAGTGCTCCCGACCCAAACGACTGTCCTGCTGTAAGCTTGGTATGGAATTTTGTGTTACTGACTCTTTGATTAAATAAAGCTATAGATTTAATAATAAGAGAAATTTTATGCTGACTCTGAATGTTTAAAAGTGCATTAATACACAAGGCTAACAAATGGTTTGGATAATTGATTTTGTGCTTTCTTGCTGCTGCAAAATTGAACTGATTGTTGGTGGATCAGTGTAACTGTGTTAAATGCAACGGGCAACTAATTTTTTGCTTTCTAGTTGCTGCTAAACTGAAGTGATTGTTTGTGGATCAGTGTAACTTTGTTGCAGTATTTAGTATACTTCTTAAAACTTAGACTCTGTACAAACAGCCTACTTTTCAATGGTAGTAGCATTTGAGCTTTATTTTCAGGCAAAAGTGAATCAGTGTAACTTTGTTGCAGTATTTGGTCTATTTCTTAAATCCTACACTCTGTACAAACAGCCTACTTTTCAATTATAGCAGCATTTGGGCTTTATTTGCAGGCGAAAGTGGATCAGTGTAAGTTTGCTGCAGTATTAGTCTACTTTTTAAATCCTACACTCTGTACAAACAGCCTACGTTTCAATGGTAATAGCATTTGGGCTTTATTTTCAGGCTAAAGCGGATCAGTGTAACTTTGTTGCAGAATTTAATCCACTTCTGAAATCATAGACTCTGTACAAACAGCTTACTTTTCAATGGTAGTAGCATTTGGGATTTATCTTCAGGCTAAAGTGGATCAGTGTAACCTTGTTGCAGTTTTTAGTCTACTTCTTAAATCCTAGCTTCTGTACAAACAGCCTACTTTATTTTATTTTATTTATTTTACATTTGTTAACCGGGCTAGTCTGGCTGGATACATGTCCATTTTCAGCAGAGGCCCGAGGAGAAAAGCTCCACTATCAGACTAAGACAATACAGTTTAAGAGGTTACTAAATAAACAAACTATACAAATAAAAATTAATATAATAAGGCAATATCAAATGCATATACATTTTTTCTGTACTAATCTGACTAGATGACAATCAAAATTCAGATGGGTACTGAGTAGAAAAGTTTTAGTATCATAAGACAACAATTATAAGTTAAAAAAATATCACTAGTAGCTGGTATGACAACAAATAGGTTCTACTTCAACAAATAGGTATTATCTGAAAACAGGAAAAAGGTAAGTAAAAAGTAAAAATATGTAGGTAAGTAGTGTAGCAGATATTGTGAAGTAAGAGTATAGGAATAAGGCAGAAATGAAGTAAAAGGAGTGTTGACAGAGATGCAATTTCTGAAGGTACAGATGTTAGGACAATAGTAAGGCTAAGGATCAGTCAGTAGGAAAAGTAAGGTGGAAAGAAACAGAGATAGTGAGAAATACAAAGGTAGCAGGAATTATTGGAGGTCAGGTAGATGAACCGAGAGACAGAATAACAGCATGGTCAGAGGGGGAGTCTAACAATAAATTGAACAGAAGAGTGATGGTAGAAACTAGGGACTTATCAATGGTAGTAGTATTTGCGCTTTATTTTCAGGCTAAAGATACAAGATGCTGTATGCAGAATAGTGTGTCCCTGATTATTTCTTCGTATATGTGCTATATCCTGCTTACTTTTTCTATTTAGCTACCAAATGCTTGAAGCTGTTTTTTAGGGCAGTGTAGTGTACTATTAATTTATGGATTATGCTTTTTCTGTCAGTCGCTGTGCTATATATGGCATGAAACACTGTTCAATCATTTTTTTTTTTTTTTGCTATGGTTCTATTTCTGCTGATGAACTAACACTGAATGTCTGTTATTAGGTATTATCTTTTCTCACGGCTCCCACTCTGAAAGGCTTTCACAGATACAAGGTCTGAATCCAGTTGGGATTTTTTTAAAAAATAAAACAGACAGCCACACTGGTCTCCCCTTAATAACAAACTTAACTTAAGTTATTACTTTTTATAAAGTCTTTCTGCTTAAACTGTTTAATTCAGCCATACTGGCTCAACAGCAACAAACTTCCCAGCCCTGAAATAAGGCTCCTAATGTTAAAAAGTTCCACCAAATTATACTGTTAAAGTTGCTGTTAGCGTTTAAAAACAGAACATAGATTAGAATGTAAAGCAAGTACAAAAAGCAAGAAAAAAGCCTCTTACTTTAATCACAGGCTCCGAGGATTGCTCTGGTTTAGCCCCTTACATGTACCCCTCTCCCTGCCTTGCTAACAATCCAAGGTTAGTTAAGAACCTCATATAACGTCCATTTTTCAAACTAACCAATGCACCCTACGCAAATGGCTGTCCTGCTGTAAGCTTGGTATGCAATTTTGTGTTACTGACTCTTCGATTAAATACAACTGTATTTTAATAATAGAAATGTTATGCTGACGCTGAATGCTTAAATGTGCATTAATACATGAGGCTGACAAATGGTTTGGGTAACTGATTTTGTGCTTTCTTGCTGCTACTAAACTGAAATGATTGTTGGTGGATCAGTGTAACTTTGTTGAATGCAATGGGCAAATGATTTATTGCTTTCTTGTTGCTGCTAAACTGATGTGATTGTTTGTGGATCAATGTAACTTTGTTGCAGTATTTATTCTAGTTCTTAAATCCTAGACTCTGTACAAACAGCCTACTTTTCAATGGTATTAGCATTTGGGCTTTATTTATTTACAGGCTAAAGTGGATCAGTGCAACTTTGTTGCAGTATTTAGTCTACGTTTTAAATTCAAGACTGTGTAAAGGCTGCCTACTTTTCAATAGTAGTAGCATTTGGGTTTTATTTTCAGGCTAAAGTGGATCAATGTAACTTTGTTGCAGTGGTTAGTCTACTTCTTAAATCCTGGACTTTGTGCAAACAGCCTACTTTTCAATGGTAGTAGCATTTGGGCTTTATTTTCAGGCTAAAGATATAAGATGCTGCATGCAGAATAGTGTGACCATGATTTAGCATTTATTCTTATACATGCTATATCCTTTTTACTTGTTTTACCTAGCTACCAAATAATTGAAACTGTTTCTTAGGGCAGTGCAGCGTACTATTAATGTATGGATTATGCTTTTTCTCTCAGTCGCTGTGTTATATATGGCATGAAACACTGGTCAATCATTGTTTTTGTTATAGTTCTGTTTCTGCTGATGAACTAACACTAAATGTCTTATTAGGTATCATCTCTTCTCATGGCTCCCATCCTGATAGGCTCGCACACTTCAAATGTCTGCATCCAGTTGGGATTTTTTTTTTAAATGAAAAATAAAATGGACAGCAACACTGGTCTCCCCTCATTTAGAAACTTAACTAAGTTTACTACTTTTTCTAAAGTCTTTCTGTTTAAACTGTTTAATTCAGCCATACTGAGTCAACAGCACCAAATTTCCCAGCCCTTAAATAAGGCTCCTAATGCTAAAAAGTCCCACCAAATTGTACTGTTAAAGTTGCTGTCTGTGTTTAAAAACAGAACATAGATTAGAATTTAAAGCAAGTTCAAAAGCAAGAAAAAAGCCGGTTACTTTAATCACAGCCTCTGAGGATTCCTCTGGTATGGTTAAGCACCGCTCCAGGCTCACTTCCTGCCCTTCCTTGTCCCCTATTACCACTTGCCCCCAGTACCTCTAAATTTATAACCCCTCAGACACTCCCCTCCTCCTCCTTCACCAACCATTAACAGGAATTAATTTATAACCCACCCCTACCACTATCTCCCCACCTACTATTACACCTAGATTGCCTACCTACTAGGATTATATTCCTCCCATTATGTCTCTAATACTTACCAAATCTTTTAAAATACCACCTTTACTCTACACCCTGCCTTTACTAGTCACCCTATATTTTCTCACCATCTAGGCAAACCAATCCCTTATAGGATTCAACCATCCCAAATGCTTTGCTACCTTTCCAGTCTTCTCAAACCATTCTGTCCACTCATTCATGTCCATCAACACCAACTTCTTTACCCCTGTTAAACCCAGATATGTTAACACCAAAACTAAATATTACCAAAAACTGATAAATACATTTCTAAAGCTCATAGCTAGTTTGTCCCACACCCTTCTATTGATGGGGATATCCACCACAACCCTGGGCCACCATCCCTAGACAACACTAACTCTAATCATAACAGCCCAAACATAAGACAAAGCATAAATAGACCCCCCCCAAAACATTAGAAGCATCAACAGTAAGGTCCACAACCTCCATGCCCTCCTAACAATCTACTCCCCTGACATACTTTGTCTCACTGAAACATGGTTAAAACCAACTACTCCAGATAATGAAATTCTACCTCCAGGGTATAATATACTCGGGCTAGATCGTACTACCAGGAAAGGAGGAGGGGTTGCTGTTTTCTATAAAAATACCCTAAATGTTACTCTAGACAACCTTCAACCACCTATATTTAACAAAGCAGAAATTATGATTTCCAAACTACAAACAAATAAAAACAAATGTATAAACTAGTATGTGTCTATATTCCCCCAGGTAATAACTTAGAGCCCTAGAAGACATCCTCTACTGGCTATTCAATGCCTACCCCCAAGAGACCTTTGTTCTACGGGGCCTCAATATAGATTGGAATGCCTGCACTGCAGACAATCCAACCACCCATGTAAACCTACATGGTTTTACACAAACTATAGCCTCCAGTACTAGGATCAGCAAGTCTAACAATAAAGAAAGTATCCTGGACTGGATAATAGCCCCCACCACATGTAGAAATCAGGTACTCTTCCTGAAGATCTAAGTAACCATTTCTTAACGTATACTATTAGACATACATTTGAATTTCCACATCTACCCACATATAAAACAATTACAAATAAAAACTTCAACCTTAATAAATTCCTAGAAGAACTTAAATTATCCATTTGGTCAATTCTAAAACAACTACCACTAGATGAGGCAGTAACACACTTTAATAACACATTCCTGGCCATCATTGATAACCATGCACCTGCTCGCTCTATTAGAATTAAAACAAAAGTTGCCCCTGGCTCACTAAAGAAACCAAACTAAAGATCATCCAAAGAAATAATGCCTGGAACACCTGCTGCACCTCTAAAGCCCCACAAGATCAACTCAAATTTTGACATTCGACAATATAGTAATGATACAAAAAAATCCATATTACTAGGCAAAAAAAAACTATTTCTGCCACCTACAGCAAAAACACCAGAAGAAGCCACAGAAGGTCTGGGCAGGTATTATCAAACTCCTCCACCCAGGAAAATCCACTACTACACCACCTCAGCCCCTACACAAAAATCGCCAGAGTCCATTGCCAACACCTTCAACAGTTTCTTCACAGAAACCATCCAGTCAAACTTAAACCCACTTGTCCTAATGCTGAAACCCTTAAACCCAGTGACAATCTCTCCTTTAGCTTCCAAAAAGTTCTGACTTCACTTATTAGAGCCCTAATTAAAAAACTCAAACCATTCACCCTTTCAGCTGACCTCCTCCCTGCAGACTACCTGCAAAAAGCTGCTGCTGTCATAGCATCCCCTGTCAATATTTTGATAAACAGAACCTTAACTGAAGCATCTATCTGGAAAATATCCCATGTCATACCTCTCCATAAAGGTGGCAGCTCCATTGAACTGTTAAACTATAGTCCAATAGCTATCCTTTCCTCTCTGGCTAAAATTATGGAAAAGTGTATCCATAAACAGCTCTTACACTATCTTATTCAAAATAACCTTTTGTCCAACTCCCAGCATGGATTTAGACCACAGCACAGTACCACCTCAGCCCTCCTCCCCTTTTTCTAATGTCATAAATTCCAACTGTAACAACAACAAACTATCTTCTGCCCTGTTTCTCAATATTTCCAAGGCCTTTGACATGGTTAACCACCAGCTAATCTTATTTACCCTAAATAAAATATCCCCAAACAACCATGCTATACAATGGTTTCAATCTTATCTTTGTGGAAGACAGCAGGCTTTCCTTTGGCAGGACAAACTCTCCACCCTTCTCCCCATTACCCTTGGTGTCCCTCAAGGCTCCATATTAGGTCCCCTTTTTTTATTCCTCTTTATCAATGACCTGTAGTCCTAGACGCAACCTGTATACAATATGCCGATGACTCCACCCTGATCTGCTTAACCTCTACCCCTACAGATCTCCTTAGTTTAATCCAGAAAAACTGTAATACAGTGGAAAACTGGATCCCTAATCAACAGCTGATATTAAACCCTAATAAAACAAAGCTTCTCCCCTACTCGCAAATCCTCTCAACCTTTGTTTACTATAACATATAACACTGGGACCATAATCTAATCTCACCAGATATGTATACCAAACTCCTGGGTGTTATAATAGACAACAACCTCAAATATGATATGCATGTAAACCAAACCATTAATAAAAAACTTGGCTCCCTATAAAAAAACAAACCTTTTCTCACCCCTCTAGCTAGGACTGCCATTGCCCGTACCCATCTGCTTTCAACTCTACTCTATGCCTTACCAATACTCACTAACTTGAACAAAACTGATCTCAGCAAACTCTCTAGCTGCTACAATCAAATTGCCAGGTTTGCAACAGGAACTCCCTACAGGATACACCATTGTCAAAACCTACACCCTTAGGTTGGCTAGAACTCTGCAGGCTAATTCAATATAATCAACTTTACTGTAGCATTCAAGGTTATTAACCATCCATAAAAAACACCCTCCCTTAAAAACATTATCCATCCCTGCAAAAACGCTAGGCCTCTTCGTTCCACTACAAAACTTTTGGTTCAATCTGTTAAAGCTAAAAACCTATCTGGAGAATCTTTGTTTGCAAATTCAGTAGGTAAAACCTGGAATTCACTCCCATCTGACCTTATTCTGAACCCCTCCCTTAATCAGTTAAAATAAAATCTAACCCAGTATTTTAAAACTTACTGGTTATGTCCTTGCTCTATCCCTGACTAAAGCCTCATCTACTTCAATACCCCTGCAATTTCTTATTCATAGCAACTAACCTCTTACACTAAAAGGTTTGAAAAGAGAAACTGTAATATCTTTGCAGATACTCTGCATATAAGCTTCACCTATAGGTTTGATAAGAGAATCTGTAACATATTTGTATATAAACTGTATTCTTCATAAACTTGAAATGTGAAACTATAACTTGTATGTTAATAAAATATGTTTGTGCATATACTGTAACTTGCTTGTCTTTATCTGTTTGTAAGTTTGGAGCTTTTCTCGACGGGCCTCCGCTGAAAATGGACATGTATCCAGTCGGACTATCCCAGTCAACAAATGTAAAATAAATAATAAATCACAACATCTGCTTTATGCATTCATTATGTGAAGTCCAGGTGAAATTTCACAAGTACTACTAATCCTATTAGCAGATGATATGGTTCTCTACAGATCTAGCTTCATGCACATCACAGTTGATAAAGAGCTAGAAAAGTCTCTGCATTCCAACTGGCTACAGAAAATTCACCTGCTACAAGAACAACAGATAAACCTCCCAACATAACAAAAACTACTCAGGACAAGATAAAGGTGTTATGGGTCAATGCTACAAGCCTCAACAAGAAAATGCACTCCCTGCAAACTCTCCTCACCCTGGGGAATGCCAACATATATGCAGTTACTAAAACATGTTTCAAAACCACAGAAAGCACTCCAGCAGTGCATTGGCTATAATGTCTTTTATATATTCTGACCACCCACTGAATATGAAAGAGCAAAACATGGAGGTGTATCGGTTTACATAAAGGTAAGCTCACCTGAAGCCTTGGTCAAATACTTTGACATGCTTGAGCTGCTCCATGTCCAACCTACCATGGAAAAAAATCCATTACCACATACTTGCTAGCTACAGATCTCCCACCAAGAACCTGAAAACCCGTACATCATACCTGAAGTTACTAGAATCACTCACGATCTAGCCAAATGCCATACTCTTGGGTGATTGTAACTACTATTCCATTAATTAGGAGGCATACATGACCACTAACATGCAGGTTCAAAGAATTGTATTAAACCAGCACACAGAAGGCAGCCAACAATCCAAGAAGACTTTAATAAATGTTTAGCACTTTCTTCCCCTGATAGGGACTTCCTCAGAACAACCATCATTTAAAATAACCAGCCCTTATATACCCATTTTAATCGCATCTTAATTGATTAAAAGTCACTCCCAAGGTTCAAAGAATTCTTTACTTTGTAAATACAAATGCCCTGGAAAGACTAATCTGCACTCCCACTAGGGAAGCAAACTGGAATAACTGCCAATTCATGTTAAGCAGAGCTCCTCAATGACTCTATTTAGCCACAACCTATGCGACTGGATGGGAGACCATAAAATCACCCCTGGTGTGGCAGCTACACCCCTATAGGGGTAGCCATTGTTGATTATAGATTCACTCTGAAAACAATTAAGCCAGCTAACGATGGTCAATTAGAGAACCATCTAACAATGGTCAATTTGGAGACATTGGTATTACATGGCTAAGCTTGTAAAAGCCCAAGGAATTAACCTTGTATCCTCCTATGTACCTATGTACCTATGAAATATCATATATTTGGTACTCAGAAATATGGGAGATTGCTGCATCCCACCCATCTCCATGCTGTCTTCACTGGTAATATCAGATCGTAAAGCAGTTTCCCTTGACATACGTATAAAACTAGCCCCCCAGCTAGCCCCAAACACTTTAAGAACTTCTCTAAGGTAAATTACCCCTTATTAAGGGATGGCATAGCTTTTTTCCAAGCAACCACAACTGAAGAAACCATGAAAAGTCCTATGCAGAGGTGCACACAAAAGCCCTGTATGACTATATAAACAACTGTATAGTAACAACATTACCAGACAATGATAAACTCAGGGCAAACCGCAAAAACAAGTCACCCTGGTGGAACCATGGTATTAACTTGTACAACAAAAAAAAAGAAAATCTTGTGTAAAAATAGAAGGGAATGTATACAGTAGAGTAAAAAGATCCTAATTAGTCTGGACAAGTGTATTAAGGAACTAGTCAAATCTCTGAAAGCAGACTTTGAGGTAGAAATAGGATAACTATAAGGTATTTTTCAGTTATGTCCACAGTTTTAAGGGCAGTTCCCAGCAATGTACAGAATTAGTTGTAGATGGCATAACCTATACTAGAATGGAAGATGCAGCAAATCTGCCTGCCAATAAATTCAGCTCAAATTTCACATCCCCATCACCCTCAGTATTCCCTCAAGAAATACCCTCCACCACCACTCCACCACCTATTATCCCGAAATAACAGGCTATCACTGCTCTCTCTAAAGCTATAAACATGGCTTTGATGGGCCCTGACAATATACCAGGTTGCCTCTTAAACAGTTTAAAACAGGACTTATCAGACCCATTAGGAACTCTATTTAACCATAGCCTTCGGACCAGCTTTGTCCCAGTGGAGTGAAGGGCAGCAACAGTCATCCCTTTGCATAAGACTGGGCATGTCTACTGACCTGGGAAATTACAGACCCATACATTTGAGTACTCATATGTAAGACCACTGAAAGAATAATCATGGACCTGATAAATAATGTCATAGAAAACCATCAAACATCAGACCCAACCCAATTTGGCTTTGTCAAGGGCAGGTCATGCCTTCCAAATCTGGTGGATTTCTTTGGTAATTTTACTAAGGCCATGCATGTGGGTAAAGGAGTGCATATCGCCTACCTCAGCCTGGCAAAGCCATTTGACACAGTTCCCCAGTCAGACATTATGAATAGACTCACAAAACTTGGCATAAATCCCTATGTCACCAGATGGATAGCCAATTTTCTCACAGGCAGGACACGTGTGGTTAAAGTGGGTGAATCCAGATCCAGCAAGAGGCCATTTACTAGTGATGTGCCACAGGTCTCAGTGCTGGTACCACTCCTGTTTTGAATATACTTCTCTTTAGTCAAGACTAATGTGGAAGGCCTCTGGGTGACAAAATGTGCCCATGACTGCAAGCTGGGGGTGATCATTGAATCCCTCAGTGATGTAGATATCCTTCAGAAGGTTCTAGATCAGACAAAAGATTGGTGTCATAAGCATCTATATTACAACATCAAAACTTTAGTTAATTAAATGACTAAAGCTCGCTCTTGTAATATCAATAGCTAAAATTGTTGAATGGCCATTTCAACCAAGGGAAACAATTTACATCTGGAATCAAGTAAGGGTTTCACACCTCACACCCACAATACCTAAATATACCAATTATGAGATCACTCCAAATTGGAGAAATGGGCATACTCCACAAAACAGCCAAGGAAAGTGTTTCCCTGGGTTAAATCGGCCATTCGACAATTCATGGTTTCGATATTACAAGTTTGAGCTTTACTTATTCGATTAAGTAAAACTTTGATCTTGTAGTATAGAACCTTGCCATAACCATGGTCTAAAACTAAATGCAAAATAACATAGAATCATACCCTTTGGGAAGTCACATTCCTCTTCAAATTATAACATCAATAGCATGCCAATAAGAGTGGACTCAGAGGACAG
Source organism: Protopterus annectens (assembly GCF_019279795.1). NCBI lineage: Eukaryota > Metazoa > Chordata > Ceratodontiformes > Protopteridae > Protopterus > Protopterus annectens. The sequence goes on from NC_056741.1 coordinate 201,217,270, forward strand.
AGATCTACATACACAGAAAGATAGTAGCTTGAACTTTCACCGTCATGTCTCCACATTAGGACTATCTATGTGGTACAAGTTATAAGTAAAGGTATGGCATCCAGTTTCAAGGAAATGATAGTCCTGCTGTACTCAGCCCTAATTAGACCAAGAATTGAGTACAATGCACAATTTGTTATGTACCTGACTTACAGCAGCTGGAGCATCCACAGAGGTTCCTCATAAAAAATACAGTGTGTAAACAACATGTCCTATGCAGATAGACTTAGACTAAAAGCCCCCTCCCTTTACTCTGTCTCCTACTGACTATTAAGGGGTGACCTACACCTGACCGACAATGCACTCACAAATCATTTCTGATGTAACTAATATACATCTGCAAGTTAAACAGCATGAGGTTCACCTAATCTAAGGATCGGAACCTAGTCAGAAACTCAAAACAAGCTGGGGACACAGATTTGTGTCTCATAGATTGCCCCTTCTTTGGAACCGGCTTCCTATTCACATTAATCAGAGCCCTTCCCTGGCTGTGTTCAAACAAACTTTGGATCAATGGATGGGGAACACAAATCTTGGTGTAGTGCCTATGTCCCTAATTGACAGGGGAAATCCATTCCATCTTCTTGCCCCTAGGGGCCATATATCTGGTAAAACTGGATTATATTGGCTTAGCTTGTAAGGGTTCCTAAGCCATTAGCCTATAAAAATATGAACCTATGAATGGGGGTTTATAACAAAGGAAAAAAGACATAGCTAAAATCAGGTAGAGCAACTCCCATAATGATAGGAGATCTATAATTAAACTAAACAGAAAACTAAGAGGACTAATTAAGTCCACAGTTATCCCCACTTCACAAATGTGGACCATCAACAACCCTGAAAACTATAAATCACTTAGTCTATCTAATCAAATATGCAAAGCCATACTGCAAATTATTGAAATGATCAACAAAAAATATGCAACCTTCCGACACTATACTCAACCCAATTGAACTTGGTCAAGGATAGGTCATGCCCACTAAACCTGATGAACTTTTATGGCAAAGTCACTAAGGTGATAGATGAAAGGAAATGGTGCATACCGCCTAACTGGACCTGGCTAAGGTGTTTGATACAATAACCCACATGAGTATAGTTGACAAACTTACCGAACTGGGCATAAACCCCTACATAACTTCCTGGATTGTCATCTTGCTCACAGACAGCACCCAGGAAGTAGGATCGTTGATACCAGCTCCACTAGAAGACCTGTCACCAGCAGGGTACAGTGGGGTTCCACATTGGAACCTTTCCTACTTGGGATCTACTTCCTGGATGTTAAGGTTAATATCTAGGGCCTTTGGCTGACCAAAGTCATAGATCAAAGATCATAGATTCACCCCATGACACAAACATCTTACAAGAGGGTCTAACATATACAAATGACTTGTGCCAACATCACTGATTAAAACTCAATGCCAAGACATGCATTATAGTGCCTTTACGAAAAACTGCCACTCAGCCTAATTACTCCATTGACAAGACACCCTTAAGAGTTGTCCCTGTAGTCAGGGATCTGGGAATACATCTAGACAGTAACCTAGTCTTTGACTAACATGTAGCCAAGGTAGTAAGAAACCACTAGGTCACTCACGTTATAAGTAAGGGCATGGCATCCAGGTCCAAGGAAGTGATAGTGCCACTTTATTCAGCCCTTATCAGACTCCTCATTGAATATAATGCCCTCTTTGATATGTACCTAACTATTCATATGCAAAGTTGGAATGCCCACAACATTTCCTTACCAGGAAATTCCAGTGTATAAACACACTGCCTATATGGATTTCTTTAAAGCCCTTTCTTTGTACTCTCTCATACACGTTAACGAGAAGTGATCTTCACTTGGCAGACAAGACATCTTCAGATTTATCTCTGATGGACCTTTTGCATATCCACAAAGTGAGATTTAAAAAAGGAAAATTGCAGCACCAAGAAAGTATCAGTTTGGGACAAGAATGTGATCTAAAAGAACTTGAGCAAGAGGGGTGTATAAATACTTGGGAATTGATGAAGGATCAGCAATAAACCATGAACAAATGCAAATAAGGCTTAGTAAAGAGTACTTTAGGAGACTTAAATTTATCCTGGAACAGCACTGACACCTAGGAACAAGATCCAAGCTATAAATCAATTTTCTCTTCTTATCCTAACTTATAGTTTTGGAGTGATTGATTGCCCCAAAAAGTGTTGGCTAGACTGGATATCAAAACAAGAATGATGCGTCATGCTCACTAAATGATTTATAAAAATCAGTGTATACCAAAATTATATATCCCCCATTCTAAAGGAAGGATGGGCCTCCTTGGAATTGATTACATGTATAGATCTGCAATCGTGGGTCTCCACACATATCTATTGACTTCACAAGATCCAAATGTGATGAAAGATTTGAAACATGAGGAGAATAAATCTAAGATAACATCTCTGCTTAATTTAGTAGAAGCATATCGACATCAAGCAGGAATGGAAATCAACCCAGAAGTGGATAAAAAACAGGCAGCAACTGAGTGTGCTGAAAAAGAAAAGAGAGAATATAAGGTGAAGGATCAGAAGAGAAGGCAGGAAATGTGGAAAAAACATAAATATAGTTGCAAGTATAAAAAAAACTTCTGGAAGAGCCTCATGTTGATCAAGAACGAATGCAGGAATGGTTAAGGAGAGGTGAATTTATATCAAGAAATCAAAGGTTAATATTGGCAGCCCAAGATAGTGGGCTACATACAGATAGTGTGCTGCATACACGCTGGTTTACTAAGTCCATTGAACATGTGGGTGAAACAGACATATGTAGGTTTTGTGGAACCTAGTTGGAAGCAGTTACACGCCTTATTGCTATTTGCGATGCTCTAATGGCAGAGGGACTGTATACTGAAAAGCATAATAATGTGGCGAGATTGTTACACTGGAGATTGTGCAAACATTATGGTATTAAAGTGGCTGAAAAACATTGGAAACATGAGCCACATTGTATCATAGAAAATGATGAAGTTTACATCACATGGGATCACCCAATACCAACAGTCCAAAAGATAGATGCTAGAAAACCAGACATAGTGATCCAAGAAAAGAAGACCAAAGTAACATTGATCATTGAAATTGCCACACCTAGTAACAATAGTGTCTTGCATACAGAGAGACACAAAGTCATAAAATACCTTGATCTGCAGGCAGAAATGAGAGCCATGTGGAAGAAAGATACCCAGCCAGTTCCAATAGTACCAGGAGCAACTGGTCTTATAAAAATGAATTACGATCATATTTAGATATGTTACTAATTCATGTTCATGTCATCATTGAAATTGCCACACCTAGTAACAATAGTGTCTTGCATACAGAGAGACACAAAGTCATAAAATACCTTGATCTGCAGGCAGAAATGAGAGCCATGTGGAAGAAAGATACCCAGCCAGTTCCAATAGTACCAGGAGCAACTGGTCTTATAAAAATGAATTACGATCATATTTAGATATGTTACTAATTCATGTAACACCATATGAACTGCAGAAGGTGTAATTGATGGGCACATTGTGGTTACTACGAAGAGCACTTTTGGCTAACATCAGATAGTGAAATAATACTAATTTCATGAACTTTAATCATACTCTGACTTAGGAATGGGGTCCATTCCCATCATGGTATTAGAAACCCAAAAGACTTGTAGAAATCAAAAAAGTGTAAGAAGCATCAGAACCACTAGATCCAATTATTTAAAATTTTCTTGTGAAATAAATAAGACATGCTGCTGAGACAGATATGTGCCTCAGAGGATCTCATGGTCTGGAAGAGGCTCCCCATCCATGTGAAGCAGAGTATCTCTAACCCTATTTAAGCATAACCTTGATCAATAGATGGGAAATTGGAAATTTATGTTGGGTCTGGCCCCATATCTCTGATAGACAGAGGCAGGCAGTAATGCCCAAACTAACATACCCCTCCCTACATAACCACTAGAAACTTTCTGCCTATGATACATAGGGACACAATTGTGTTGGATTGCATGGCTAGGCTTATAAAGGTCCTGATGGTTGTTAGCTTGGTATATACCTATGAACATATGTATCTACTCAATGTCTCATCCTATGTACTAATTGTTTTAAACTAGAGATTAAAAGCCACTTTATGTATCTAAGTGTCTTTTATCATGTAGACTTTCATTATCATATTAATAAAACAGGGACCAGTGTTACCAGACCAGTCTTCTGCTTAACAGAAAATACCCACTTTCTTTCTCTGTAAGTCAGATCTTCAATTGGTGCAGGTAACTTTCAGACACAATTAGAGTATGGTAAATCTTTCATTGCTGCAGTATCAAAGATGGCTAAACAAAAGATTTGTGCATTAGTAAAAGATGGTGGAAGGGAAAGCTATTATTCAGAGAGACCTTTGGCAGCTTGCACTGTTTACAGATAATCAAGTATTTAATGCCCAAAAAATGATTCTTTGTAGCTTGTACATCAGAAGCCAATGGAAAGATGCATCACTGTTTGGGTGAGCCTAAACAACTGAAGATGGAAAAGATTCTCGAGTAATAGTCAACTAAAATTTAAACCATGACTTGTAATATAAAATAATTGTTCTGAAGCCTAACAGTATATATTGGTGTTTTTTTGTAGGAACAGATTTTAGACATGTTGAGGTCACCTTTCTTTTGCAGAGGGCACTAAAACATCCCGTATACTGTTTACAGTTCATGATTCAGATAGAGGAAGGCAAAATATTTGTTTTGACAGCCAGTAATGCAAAGTTATAGAAATTGTGATGAGAACAAAAGTGGGTATAAGGAATGACTTTGAGAGCTGAGCATATAGTATGGGTGCTCTACACTTACTGCAGACATGTAAAAAGGTAGTATTAAGGTCACATGCCAGATGAGAAAAGCAGTATAATCGCTCAGAGGATTTAAAGCTACTTGGGAGAGAAAACTAAAAAGAAGGTTAAGGAGATAAATGCAAATGTACAGGTATTCACTGCTTACACCTGAATGAACTTGATATACCATGGGTTTTTAAGATTTTCATATCTTGGCAAATAAATAGTGATTAATTCTATCTTCTCTTCCCATGTCATCCAATTTCATCTTACAGATGAGATGTTAAACTGAGGTCCAATCTGCTTGAGTTATTGGTAGCTCAGCTGGATGTAAAATACCACACAGCACTTATCAAAATGAGTAGAGGTCAGGGGCAGAGCCAACTGAATGCAGCAGTTTTTCAGAGCTCCATAAACTAGCATAAAACACAGGAAATAATCTATCATTTTCTAACAAAAAAACATTCAAAACTAGTAGAGGAAAGCTTTATTTATATAATTAGAATATTCTGTGGATATACATAACAATTTTCTTGTCAAATTAGTGAGTAGACTATCGTAACTTCTGAAGATGAGCAACACGAAAAATTCTTACTCTGACCTGGCATTAAAAAAAGAACTTCAGTTTGTGACTACCACACTACAAGAACTGTCACTAAAAATGGATGGCTTACAGAATCTTAAGGAGAACTGTCAAAACAAACAGACGCTTTCAAGGATCTCCTTCAATACCACCAAAACAAAATATCAAGTATAGAAACTTATTTGAATGACATTGAGGTAAGGTTGAAGGAAGAAGAAACTCAGAAGGATTTACATCTCAAACAAAATATTTGGCTTCTTAACGGTGAACGACCTAGAAAACAGAGAAGGACAAACATTAGAATTTTCAGACACCTTGAGGGAGCTGAAGGAGAACACATCATCTTATTTTTAAATGCATGGATTTCAGAAGTGTTAGAGCTAAAAGAAGGTTTCTCATTTGGTGTAGAAAGGGCTCATAGAGCCTTAAGAAGAGCAGCCTCAACTTCATCTTCCACGCCACAAAGATCAATAGTAATAAAGTTTTTATCATATAGTGACAAATAATTGGTTCTAAAAACAGCTTGGAGAAAAAGTCCTTTAAAATATAAGCAGAATCCAATAAGATTTGGCAATGACTATTCTGCCAAAGTATTAGAACAGAGAAAAAAAGCCTGGCCACTTCTTAAGTTACTAAATCAAAACAACATTAAATTATAGCTTTCTTTTCCTGCCAGAATCAAAATCTTGTATCTAAATGAAATGAGAACCTTTATTAATCTAGAAGAAGCCTCAACATTAATTAAAAACAATAATAGTATACCTATTCCTGAAGATATAGGTTCATAGGTTCATACTAGGCTATCTGCCCTGGGGCAATTATAAGCCTAGCCTGATTCTGTATGGCTTACGCCACACCTTGATTTGAGTATACTGTGCCCTTTTTAAGGTTTAGTTTACTGTGCCTCTGTCTAATAGTGACACAGGAGTAATCCCTGGGACAAACCTACAATCCCCCATCCACCTGTCGAGATTATAGGAATCTGTCATCAACTTCCCTGAAGAGAACTACTGATAAAAACTCCTGGACTGATGTCAAGAAGAAAAAACAGAAAACGGAATACAAAATGGCTGTTCCCTCTAAATCTGTCAAAGTATCTACTGCATCCTGAAATTGTGAAATATATATGTTCGAAATTCCAAATGTAAGTTTTATCATATATATATATATATTCATCTACACATAAATATTTACATTGGGGAAGGGAAGTGTCTCATTTTGTTATTAATAACATTTCTAATCCAATTCTAAAGTAAGGTTGAATAGTAAACTGTTTTAAAGTCTTGTAGTTTAAACTAGGCAGCAAACTTTATTAGAAGGGGTCCCTTTTTATTTTCCTATAGTTCTACTTTTATTTTGTTGGTATTTTTTTTTAACTGTTAAGGCTGATACTGATGTTAGTGCGACTTGTAGTACTCATTCTAGTCGTTACAGTATGAAGTCAAATTGTGCTCACACTGTCTTGAGAAGGGTTTCAACTAATACATTAAAGTTTGCTACTATCACAGCCTTGTATACTGCTGTCTGCTGTTCTTGTAATGTACGCTATATACTATTGTCTTTATGGTTCAGAGGGAGCCTCAAGTGTCAATACCCTTTAAAAACAGTTGGAATTATATTTTTTTTGATAAACTATGAATGTCCTTATATAGAACTTGATTATCCAGGTCCTACTTCAAGGGTATTCACTATGGTCTTTTCTTAGTGCAATTTTTTCAGACATGGGTTATATGAAGAAAAAAAAAAAACAGGAAATGAGATGGTGTCCCTTCCATGTATCGTTATTGGGCTGCAGACTGATGTGTGCTATAAACTAATGTTCCTGATTGTTTACAGCTAATTTGTTTTATTGTCTTATCTAATAACTAGTTGATTAGTGCAATTTATGATTACATAAAGTATTAAAGATGCTATCACCATGAAGAGTCTTACTGGAGATAAAAACATGTCTTGCGTATATATAAGAAACCATTTTGCCGATACCCGGAAATAACTTAAAGCTATAGGAACTCGTATGTTAGATTATGCCATGATCATCCTCAAGTAGCGCTCATGTCAGGAGTTAAATGCATCACAATTATTATAAATAAGCTTTAAAGCTGGAACAAAAGGTAGGATTGTGGGAAGCTACTTGAGAAGTTCTTTGTTTAACTAAAGTGAATTGATCACACGGTAAAGATGTACTGTGGTATTTGACAGAAATGGCTGTACTTGTACAGCAAGATGGAGTGAGCATTATGACTTTTAAAGCCAGTGAAGATAGAAGCTCTTGTTTGCTTGTAGTATGAACTCCCCTCTGGTTCTTTATCTATGCCAGGTATTTGATATTGTTAGGGATGCTTGGTTTTGGCGAGACATGTATTCCTGGTGTTTATTGATGTTGGTGAGTTGCTTCTACTGTAGGGGTTTCATAGTACTGAGTGTTCACCTGTTTGTTTCACATAAAGGTCACAGTCTAAGTTTCTAATAACTCACTGTTTGCAATTAAAAGGCAGGAAAGCCAAAAATCCTATGAACACAAGTGGTGAAGCTTTTAAGAAGCTTGTGACAATGTGCACATTAGTTCATTAACCCAGACATTGCATCATTGCAATCCGATGTATATTAAAAGTTACTATGGAAACAAAATATATACAGTGATTGGTTGTATTTCCAGAAAGATAGGAAGAATTAGACAAAAAAATATGAGGTACATGGAGTTATAATTATCCTGACAGGTTATTGTGAAGTGATACAGAATAATTTATGTAACTGTTGATTAGTATATTGGAAATGTACCTCACACATTATTTACAATTAATTATAATGACAGAGGAATACTTAATTCTTGTACCTACTTTATTTATGCAACCTTATTGGTTTAGATAGTCTGCTTTATTTAAACATGAGTATTACCCATCATTTTTTGATAACATGTTTATCCTTTAAGCACTAGTTGTATTCAAATGTTATTGGCCTTCGTCTCTCTTAGATTGAACATACACTGTTATCGATACCTGACATTTAAATCCAGTTGAAAAAGGCATTGTTTATGGATTCTTATATTATAAACTTAAACTTTTTTCATCTTCTTTAGTAATAATGTACTTCAACCGGATTTAAATCACTTAAGCAGCATTGAAGTATAACACTTATAAGGAAGGTCGATTATCATAAATAGAGTATGTGGCTAATACTGATGTGTGATAAAATGTTTAAAAAGATGTTTAATAATCATGAAAATTACACTTATTTATAGTATTTATCAAGATGAATGCAAAGAGTAGTAGTATTAACATGTTTCTGGTTGAATGCAACATTGTCTTGTATGTTGGAGCATTCACTAATTTTTTTTTTTTTTATTTTATTCAAAGTGTTGTAAAACACATATTTTGAAAATGAAGCAGGCGTATTTTTGATAAGTGATCAATACTATCTTAAATATTGCATATCCTGTAACACAGCTGCAGAATATGTATTTCATTTTGCATAACTGAATCGCATGCACTAGACACACTCCTTTTTTCCCTTGTCCTCTACTTTCCTTATTAGTGAATGCATGCCTCTGAAATTAATTTTAGATAGAACCTGGTCATTACACATGAGAAAACTTCAAAAGCTCACCACGAAAGTTACAAAGAAAAAACAACAGCATCCAGGAAGAAAGCGAGTAATTCCAAAAGATACCACAAATTTATTAAAACACAAAAAATTAACACTCTTAACAAAATTACGTTTTCGTCCTTTCCAAAGCCAGGACTTCATCAGATCAAAATAAATTAAGTCAATTAACACTTTAAATATAAATTGATATTCAAATTGAGCCAATCCAATGAAATGCATCATTTATAATCAAATCAGAAGAATTTCTGACTCATGAATATTAAACCAAAACATATTATCCCTGACAATGCAATATATGGTTGTTGGTTTCTTCACTATTTGTAAGGTGTTGCTAAATATATTGTATATGTGTTTCTTCTTACTTATTATGTGTCTTAAAATTCATTTTTCCCCATGAAATATTTTAAAATAGTCTTAAATATTTTAATATATAAATATTTAAAAAGAAAATCTCCCCAAAATGTTAAAAATGTATTAAATATATGTAAAAAATAATGTTTCTGAATTTCATCCTGTTTAACTTTTTTTCTTTTGTATACTGGTGCTGCCATCTCCTGGACATTTGCTTTATACCAGGGAATTTAAATTTGCAGCTCTTAATTTTAACACAGGAGTTAAAGATATATGTTCATTTAATCCTGGTTTTCTCGTGGCATCTAATTTAATTTGCCACCACAATTCCTTGTAAGCTAACCACTCTTCCCATAAACCTCCTCTTAATTCTTTTTTAACCTGTTCTATCACAAAAAATTCAAACTTTCCTTCTTCACATTCTTTCGTATGCTTATATAATGCATTAGTTTCCTTAGCTTTCAAGATGTCGTAGGTGTGTTCATAAATTCTCCTCCTCAGAGCTCGTTCTGTTTTCCCTATATAAAATGAACTGCATTTTTTACAAAGGGCCAGGTATATAACTCCTTTTGTTTCGCAACTGTAATATGCATTATTCCTTATAATTTTATCCCTACTAATAATCTGTATCTCATTGGTGTTCATCATAAATTCACATTGGTTACAGTGGCCACATTTGAAACTACCTTTCCTTTTCTGCCCATCAATTGTGCCTCTTCCATAGTCAAGAATATTGGTTTTAGAATGAGATTCCAAAATTCTTTTCATGTTCCATGAATTTTTGTACACTATTTTTGGGACAGTCTTGTTGATATTTTCCATGTCCATAAACATGGAAAATTTGTCCCATTCATTCCTGAATATATCACTTATTCTAATATTAAAGGTATTATATTCCATAACAAATGCTTGTTCATAGTTATCTTTAACTTCCACATGACTAGATGGCGTATTACCTACATGATTCTCAATTCTCTTACCCTTTATGGGTTGAAATTTGTAAGTTCTACCCTTTTCTATCTCACTTCTTATCATCTTAATGAATGATTTAGGGTATCCTTTTTCTTCAAACATTTTTTCAAGAAAATCACACTCTTGTATAAAATCCTCACTTGAACTAGTCGTACGACTACCTCTCACAAATTGTCCCTTGACAATATTCTTTTTACAGTGTGAGGGGTCCGCACTAGTGAAGTGAAGAAAAGAATTACAGGATGTTTCCTTCCTGTAGATTTTTGTTTCAAAATCTTTTTCTGTTTTATATATTTCCACATCTAAATACTGTAACCTATCTTTTGAAGAAGTATAGGTGAATTTTAAGAAGTTGGAAGTATTATTTATGTATTCAAAAAATTCTTTGAACCTATCCATATCACTGGTCCAAAAAATAACTATGTCGACCAGTCATCTTTATACTTAGAATCTAATATAAAATCCTCCTCCCATTTAGCCAGGACAATATTTACATATGTGGGTGCGCATGCTGCTCCCATAGATATGCCCTGCGCTTGTTGGTAGTATTCACCGTTAAACATGAGAAAATTATATTTCAAAACCATTTCCGTTAAATTCATTATGGAACTTTTGTCTGAATGAGTAAGTTTCTTGTCCCTATAAATCACATCCTCAAACATTGTTAGGCCTTCACTATGCGGAATACATGTGAAAAGGTCTACCACATTTATGGTAATGAAAGTTAGATGGTCATTGACCAGTTCTGGAGTTATGCATCTTAATAAGTCCCAGGAATCTTTCAGTATGTATTGTTTTTCAGCACATATATGTTTTATTATGCTGTCCACAAATTTTGCTAATGGAAGTGTTTTAGACCCATCCGCTGAGACAATAGGTCTCAGGGGTGGGTCTTCCATATTTTTGTGGATTTTAGGTATCCCAAAAATGATGGGAGTTTTTGGTTTGGCCACTTGTAGAAATTAAAAAGTTTTTCTGTCTATTGTTCCCTCAAGAACCATATCATTTAGTAGGTTGTCTATCTTATAATATGCCACATTCATTTCATTCAAAGAGGCAACTTTATATCTAGTTGTGTCCCTTAACATGCAGTTCATTTTTCCTTCATATATTATGTTGTCCATAAACACTGCCCCACCCCCCTTATCAGGCTTCATAATTCTTATTTCTTTATTCATTTTGAGTTCATGTAATATCTCATTTTCTTGTTTAGAAAGATTGAACTCATGTATACTTTGTTCATATGCTTGTCTAATTTCTTTTTCCAACATAATTTCCAGATTCCTGATTTGGTGGTGTAAGGGAGGGTTGTAAGTACTTTTACGGACCAGTGACAAGCTCTGAGGAGATAGGTCCAACTTACTATGTTGGGAAGAAAGCATTTCTAGATTAATTTTTCTAACAAACAATTTCATATCAATTATAGTATTTACTAATTCTCCCTTTGCAGTGGGAATGAATTTAAACCCCTTACTTAACAAATAGAAATGTTGTTTATTGAGTGTAATGTTACTGAAATTGTTGATAGAAAAATTATTAAAGGTATGTTGAACCCCATTAATGGATATACTGTTCTCATTGGAATCTATGGAGGGGTTCGGATGCATTAATAATAATGCCTTCCTCTGCCCCTTCCCCCCCCTTTTTTGAAAATTTTGAAATCCATTGTAATTTCTGTTACCATTTTATATTTCACTATTTAATGGTGGGAATTCATGGTCATAATCCCCATTCAACAATGCTTTGTTGACTCTAGTATCAAAACCTGATGTTTGTTCATCCTGATAAGTATAATGAGCATATGTTTCACGTTTAATAGGAGGTGGTTTGGGATAATTATTATTATTTTGATATTCCCCAATGTCCCTCTTTAATTTATTTATTTTTCTTTCCACTATTTCTTTACATTTTAAATCTATATCTCCTTTAACTTTGTGATATTTCTCTCTTTCTTCACTAATGTCAAACATAAGATCTTCTTTCTATTTCTACCTTTAAAACTTCCTGCAATCGATTGTTTTCTTTAATTATTAACTTTAAAATTTCTAAACCACATTGATTAAACACTTGTATTAATTCTTTGTGAAAATCTGACCCTAACTCAACATTATTTGGGTACTTCCATACCCTTAGTCCTTTTGGGACAACCTTTCTGTTCAAACTCTCAGTCAAATATTCGTTCTCAATAGTTAGCGTTTTATACTTCAACGTAAGTTTAGATAGCTTGTCAATCTTGCCAGAATGTGTTAAACCAACACCACAATCCAACTTCTTTACTTTATCAAAGTCAATATTGAACGGCAATTTCAGCCAGTCTCTTGTATCTTTTTTCTTCCATGAATTGTGGAAAGAACTGTTTACAGTACCTTCACGTGCCTTACTCATAGAAGGCTTGTCGTAATTGTTCCTGGCTTGTCCTGAATCCAATGTCTCATTTTGGAAATGTTCGTTGCAATTTTCATTCCGTGCAAGAATAGCTGGTGTAGCAACCGGGTTGAAGAAATCTTCATTCGGTTCATCTGCTCCAAGCTCTCGTAGCAAACTGCCACTCCGGTTATGTTTCCTCTTGGGTTTGGCCCCTAATAACCCTTTGGTTCCTTCCAGATCTACATTGCATGCTTCGCGTTTCTGTCGCAAAGCAAATTAAGAAGAAGAAACACATATACAATAGATTTAGCAACACCTTACAAATAGTGAAGAAACCAACAACCATATATTGCATTGTCAGGGATAATATGTTTTTGTTTAATATTCATGAGTCAGAAATTCTTCTGATTTGATTATAAATGATGCATTTCATTGGATTGGCTCAATTTGAATATCAATTTATATTTAAAGTGTTAATTGACTTAATTGATTGTGATCTGATGAAGTCCTGGCTTTGGAAAGGACGAAAACGTAATTTTGTTAAGAGCGTTAATTTTTTGTTTTAATAAATTCGTGGTATCTTTTGGAATTACTCGCTTTCTTCCTGGATGCTGTTGTTTTTTCATTACACATGAGAGACTGTTAATTCATGGATATGGGTTAGGATGTGTTAGTAATTGCTGCATCTGTATTATTAGGTTTCTTATGGCTGTCATATGATATATTCAGTACTTTAAACATTATTAATATTAATAAATTATTACTGATTGTCATTTGTTTGTTGAAACCAGCATAAACTGAAACTTGATAGCTACTAGCAGCCATTCCTTAGAAAGTTGTTATCCAGCTTAATAAACTACTGTTGGGAAATTGAGAATTTTAATAAGAATAGTGTAGTAACATGGGAATATCCATGAAATAGCTGTCTAATATTATACTTAATTGGCCACACGTCTACCATGTAAATGCAGTTTAACTATGTACACCTTTTTAAATGCACATTTATCCCCAGTTATATTTGGGTTTACTTGTAAATACTCTTTCTGTTAATCATCTCTTATTAAAGATGTAGAAACATTATCAGTGCAATATCATATGTAAACAAGTCTACACCTCCCGCTGGGAAAACCGGTATTGTTTACAGTTAATATGTCACTAGTTGCTTTACTAACTTGTTTTATATTCCAGTTAAAGTAGATGCATCTCTAGCAATACTTCACATTAAATGATTGATGGTCATTATTCAATTACTCATATTTCAAGTAATATTATTACTAGGTATGTAAATTAGAGATAACATCATAATTATAATATTGTTAGTAATTTAGGAATTGAGAATTTCCATAGACATACCTTCCTTATTGAATCTTAAATTATTAAAGCCTAATCTATCTTTTCTATTGTAATAAAGACACACCACTTGGTTAGATGTTTATATTAATATTGCACTTAATAAAACAAACTACAGTTATTATAAATAATAACTTAGAGAATTCAAAGCCTGCTAAGAGGTATAGCAACTATATGAATCAGTCTTCTTTAAGAATTAGCATTCTTATGGAGCTCGGAAGAGTTAAAAAAGTAAGCAAGGATAATTAAGTACAGAGAAAGTAATTAGGGATCTGGGGACCCAAGTTGATAGCAATCTCTCCTTTGACAACCACATTGCCAAAGTGGTCAGAAAGACCTTCTACATAGCCCACCTCATCATGAAATGATTCACATCTAGATCAAGAGAGGTAATCGTGCCCCTTTATTCATCCCTTATCAGGCCCATCATAGAATACGATGCCCCCTTTGGGATGTACCTTACCCGACACCTTCAGCAATTAGAAAGACCCCAAAAGTACCTCACCAGGAGGATCAAGGGACTCAAACAGATGCCATATGCTGCTTGGTTAAAAAAACTCCAGCTCTACTCAGTTGCATACCGCCTACTTCGAGGCGATCTATGCCTGACATATAAAGCTCTGTCCAACCCAGAATTAATGAACATGCTCCACCTCAGTAAATCTAAATTCCTTAGAGCCACGAGCTCGAGGGACTTGAACCTCAGCACAGAAATAAATAGAACATGCTGGAGGGACAGATTCATAACCCAGAGGCTCCCTTCGCTCTGGAATAGAATTCCAGTTCATGTTAGGCAGAGCACCTCACTGACTCTCTTCAAGAAGAATCTTGATGAGTGGATGGGGGATCGTAGGTTTGTCCCGGGGATTACTTCCGTGTTACTATTAGAGGCACAGTAAACTAAACTTTAAAAAGGGCACAGTATACTCAAATCAAGGGGTGGTGTAAGCCAAACACAATCGGGCTAGGCTTATAAATGCCCCAGGGCAGATAGCCTAGTATGAACCTTTGAACCTATTAGTCTAACAGATTCATTTTTATCTGTTGAACTAGGAATGATTTTAATTCCATGCTTAGTATGGATCAAACTATACACTAGTTCAAATGTAGTTAATATGTCGTTTGATTTTTTTCTCTAATTTTAATAAACCTGACTCAAGCTTTTTTCTATTAATATTCATGAAAGTAACATTGTTGACTAAGACAACTGGGAAGTTGCAAAATAGTGCAAAACTAATATTAGAGAAAGAGTTCATATATCAAGAGAATTCAATAAAACAAATTTGTTCGGTGAAGTAATTAGATATGGACCTACCATTGGTATCTTTAAACACTAATGGCTTAAATAATCCAAACAAGAGATCCAATCTGTTAAAATGTCTAAAAATAAATAAAGCTCAAGTAGTCTTTCTACAAGAAACTCATTTTAAAATGAATGATAAATTTATTTGGATCCCTAATGAATATACAACTTTAGCTCAATCTTTATATAAATTAAAGAGCAGAGGGGTAACAATTCTCCTGAAATCGCATACAAATATGTGGATAAATAGCCATTTTAATATTGAAATTTAATAACAGAATGTGGCCATTTAGTAAACCTATATTGGATTCCCAGTATTGGGGTAGGGACAGCCAAGAAGCACTTGGACCTTATTACAAATATTTCTAAAGCTAATGTAATAGGTGGTGATTTTAATTGTATTACTGATACCACTGAAACCACAAATAAGAAGTCCCCACATTTATCCTTTACTGCAAAGCTCTTAAAAAATGGACTGAGACATTCAAATTAAGAGATACTTAAAATACTGTAGGAAATAATTCATTGTTATTTTCACATCAATATTATAGATTTGGCACTTAAACTAGAATAGATAAAATATAGGTCTCTCAAGATTTTACTCAAAAATTATAGCTTTCTCATTAATTCCATGTCCATTCTCAGATTATAACTCTCTAATTCTGGAAATTGAAATGGACTTTAGACCAATAACTATCACTTCCAGGATTCCTTCATATATTACAAAAATAAGAGTTTAAGCCATGGTTAATCTCTGAACTTAAATTCTTTCTAGATATTAATTATAAACCAGATGTTAACATAATTATGGTATGGGATTCATTAAAGGCCTTTTTATATGGTAAAACTATAAACTGGTTTAAAAATAAAATTAAAGAATGGGAATCAGAACTACAAGAGTTGCAGAATCAACACTTAGTGCTTAAATCTAAAAGGGATGCAAGTTCTACTGAAAAAAAATAGAAAGAAAATAGAAGACCTAAATAAGAAATACAATGATGCACTAAATCATAAAGCTAACTTAGCCATGGAAATATTAAAAATAAACTCTTACACAACTTCCTCAAAACATCTACATAATCTCTCAGTGAAAATAAGAATGCAATCTAAAATAAACAATATTAGTACATGAAGGGAAAAAAAGGTAGTATCCGACATAAGAGACTTTAGATGCATTTAAATTTCATTATGCAGAACATTAAAAAAAATAATAAAACATGGTTGAGCATTTGAATCTAGAAGCTATATTCCCCCAACATAAAGAAAATACCAGAAGATTTAAAGGTAGAACTACAAAAAAAACACAAAAAGAAATTACAGAGATCATCAACGGAAGTAAACCAGGTAAGGCTCCAGGGATAGATGGTTTAATTATAGAATTAAATACATTTTTTCCTAGATCCATAACTTCCATGAAACATTAATGAAGTCCAATCTCATGCAATAGTCTCACCCTCATGGAGATACTCTTTAATCACTCTTATTTTAAAGAAAAATAAAGGTCCTAATTGTTGTAATTCTTATAGAACAATATCTTTGTTGAATAATTATTACAAAATATTCTTGCCAATTTTGGTTAATAGAATGAAAATTCCATTGTCCGCAATAGTTAATAATGATCAAACTGGTTTCATATACAATAGGCATACACATGACAATATTAAGCAAATACTAACACTTATTGATTATTTAAATAGAGAAAATTTAGAAGCTTTGATAATAGGTTTGGACACAGAGAAAGCTTTTGATTCTTTAAATTGGACTTAATTAAAATTCTAAAGTTGATAGACTTTCCTTCTTCCTTTATCACACTTTTGAAGAATGTTTATGAAAACAACTTTGTGTTAAAACAGGATCATTCAATTCTGAAGCAATACAAATAACCAAAGGCACTAAACAGAGTTGCCGCATGTCATCTATTTTATTTACATTAGCAACAGAGATATTAGCTATCCTAATGTGCAACAACCCAAAGATAAAAGGTATAGCTATATATGATCAATATACCTCTAAAATAATGTTGTTTGCTGATGATGTGCTTCTAACCTTACCAAATTAAAAAAAAAAGGTGATGGATGAAGTTGATTTAGTAATATAAAATTTCCAAAAATCTTTGGTCTCCATTTTAATAAATCTAAATCAAAACTTCTGTTATTAAACAAAAAAAAGGAAGTACAAGTGCCTGGGAACCATATTATTGTCAATCAAGTATCCACTTTAAATTATTTGGGGATTGTCTTGTGCAAAAATTTAAGAGGTATTAAAAACTAATTATAACAAAATTATTGATACAATCAAAGCACTGTTGAATAAGTGGAATAATATGTTTAGAACATTTGAAGACAGATTGCAACTGATAAAAAAGGTGTTACTCCACAAAATTTTGTATGTAGCCCAGGCTGTTCTATTAATACCTGAGAAATGCTTTCTCAAAGAAATAACTTCACTTTTAATAAGATTCCTTTGGTATCTTAAGAGAACTAGAATTGCATTCTCACATCACATTAGACAATGGGAGCAAGGGTAGCTAAGATTTTCAACTATAGAATATTACATAAAGGCCTCTATACTTAAAATGGTGATAAACTGAATAAATCCTAGTTACTCATCTAATTGTAAACTAATGCATTCATGTATAATAATGAACAAAAACACCTTATCAAAAAAATCCTTTAGTTATAGATAAAAATAATAAAGTATGGTATTTTTTAAGCATAAACCTACAGTATAATATAATAAAACCCACCAAGTTATATTTAATTAATTATCTCCTTGATGTATTTAGGAAGTTTATTGATATGAATATGGACACAAAGATTTGTATTTAGTATCACAGAAAACCTCAGTGGTAGACTGCATAGAGAAATTGTTATTTCCTGCAAACAAACAAATTTAATATATCAGCATTGTATAAAAACCTCTGGTTCTATCCTCAGCTGGGGTGCCTTCTGTGTTGAGTCTGCATGTCATCCCTGTGGTTGAGTGGGTTTCCTCTGGGTGCTCCAGTTTCCTCCCACATCCCAAAGACATGCTGTAGGTGGATTGGACACTCTAAATTGGCCTTAGGTATGAGTGCGTGTGTGTGCCTTCTGTGGAAGGTTGGGTGCCGGGCTGGCAACTCGACACCGTAAAACTCCATTGCCAATCATGAGTGGACAGGTGATCCACTGTGGCGACCCCTATCCAGGAAAAGCCGAAAGAAGTCGTCAGCATTGTATAAAAAACAACATGCATTGGATGTGCAATATTGATTGTCAACTCATGGATTAAATCCTTATGATTGGTTATTACTACAGAGTGTTTCAACATACTCTAATCTATGTAGAATAAGAAATAATTCCTCTTTTAAGAATATTCCAAAATTCATAAATTGGATGTTTGGAATTCTATACAATAATGTTGATATAAAGAATGAACTTTCATACTTGTATAAAATAATAATAGCTTATAAAAAAGTTTCTAAAACAACATATTGGTAATTTTTAACCGAAGATTTACCACTATCTTTAACTTCAGAAAATAAGACAAGTATCTTACTTTCAGTTAAGTTAACATCTAACTCACAATATTGGATTGTTTTAATTGGAAATAGCTGCATAGATCTGTTCTAACTCCTGATAAAATTAAAAAAATAATAATGTTTCTAGTAATATACTATGTTGGAGATGTCAAAGTTCATTTAAAGCAGATTGGTCTCATATTCTTTTGACTGTATTGACATTAAAAACTATTAGAATGACTTTAATAATTTTCTGCAAGCACTGTATACAGATTCATTTGTTCTGACTAAAGCTTTAATATTACTAAATTTAATTGAAAGTCCTCAAATGAACAAAAACGATTTGTATTTATTATGGATCATACTGGCAATAGCTAGAAAATGCATAACTAGAAAGTCGACTTCCAACATAGAACCTACCATGGAGGACATTTTATGTTTACTGAAGAAACAGCACTAATGGAGATTAAAATCAAATAACTAAGAACTTATCCTAAGCCATTAGTCAATAATCCACAGAGAAAAGTTTTTTTATCTTTGATGGACACTTTGCAGTTGGAGTCACTCTTCCAGTAAATTCAAACACTTTTTACTATGATATTTTGTTCCAATGTTAGCCTGCTTGTGTCAGGTTAAATGTAAATATTGTATATAGTTAATCTGTTATATACAATGTAAACAAGAATTTATTATATTTGTTTTAAATAAAAAATTATTTCAGTAAAAAAATGAGTAAGGGTCCTTTATTTGTATACAAAAATAACTCATTTGCAAAATATTTACATATTTACAAATACAGTATACAAATATGTTTACACAATCATACTAAATTTTCATCCCTGTTAGACCCCCACTTCTTTTTCCATAACCACCATCTGATTGTACTGAATATTGTTGCTAAAATCCAATTATCATTAAATATTTATTTTTTGTATCATTCCATATAGCGCAAAATAACATTTTTGCCTATTCTTTTGCCATAATGTTTACTGCTGTGCTTATAATATCCACATTTAATCAAATCCATGTTTATTTTAGCCACTTCTTTTATATCTTCTATCTTCTTTAAAAAGTTTTCCCCATAAAATTTTCACTCTTTTAAATTTCAAAACCATATGTTCTGTATTTCCCCTTCTTGGCAATGTAAACATATTTTATTATTTCTTCATCTGTGGCATATTTCCTTTTACTGATAATGTATCTATTACCAGCCTCCACAAAAAAATTATGACATTCTACTTTCTGATTATACCATTTGCTTCTTATTTTTATAGCTTTGTTTTCATCTGCTAGATGTTGCCATGGTTTTACATAGTAATGTTTTATCATTACATTCTTATATCATATGTTTCTTTTTCTATATCATCTCATTTTTATTTTTCACAAAATATTTTTCTTGGTAGTATTGTATGTACTAACTTATATACTCTTATTCTCTTTTACTCTTTTTACCATACACCAAAAG
This sequence comes from Protopterus annectens, assembly GCF_019279795.1. NCBI lineage: Eukaryota > Metazoa > Chordata > Ceratodontiformes > Protopteridae > Protopterus > Protopterus annectens. The sequence goes on from NC_056741.1 coordinate 201,237,611, forward strand.
TTATCATACTTATGTTCATACAATTTTACTACTAATCTCTCATCTTTTTCATTTATTCAACTGAATATCTGCATATGCTAACAGAACTGGAAATCTTAACCCACCAGGTGTTATTTACTTTGCCTGCTTCATTTTGCAATTTATTTTACATACTATCTGTAGATCAGAGTGTAAAGTGTGTGTGCTTTATCTTTAAGAAGTCTGCAAGGTTGTGTGTGCACACACAAATTGCAGACACGTACAATCCCTAGTGCCATTTTGTAGAAGCAGCCAGAGAGTGAGCATGTATGATTGCAGTTGGTAGTTTGTATATAAGTTGCTTAAGTTATAGTCAGTAAGCCTCTATAGTGATGTGTTTGCATAAAATAAAGCTGCTTAAACAGAACCCACGAAGACTTGTTTAATCGTGTACCAACATGAAAGCAACACTATCACATTCATAACTAATGCAAAGACCACACAACTCAGTGGGCATCCCTGTCATATATCACTCTGTATATGTACCCCTTGGCTAAACTAGTCATTTTAAAAGTATTTTACTTTATTATTGCTATAAGCTGACATGCATAATTTCCTAACATTATTGTTTGCATTTTATTCTTTCATATTTACTCATAAGATTTCATGTCCAGTTGTGTCAAATTAAGGTCTACCATCATGATTTTTGCTGCTTCTTTTCTGTTCATAATATCATCCACAATTTGTCTATCATTAATGATTCTTGACAACCCTTCCCCTTTATACTATATATGATGTCTTCCATAATATCTTCCATTTTAATTTCAGATCTCTCTTGTATTGTTTTCATAAAGATGTTATAATCATTGTAATTCAATACTATTGGTCTCCAGTTTTTTTAATTGTCTTCTATCCTACTTCTTCCATATGAATTTAAGTATTCCACTGTATGATTCTTTATACATAAAACATTAATTTAACCATTTGTTCAAAATCTTTAATTTTTTTTCCCCGACACCTTCAATTTTTATACATTTCATACTTTATTCCATTTGGTCCTGCAGCTGAATTTATATTTATCCTAATACTTTATCTAGCTCATTTAAAGAAATCTCAATTTTTAACTCTTTATTCTCTTTTTCTGTTAACTTTTTTACTTTCCATGTTTTTTCACTACGTTTTTATTAAAACAGTTCTTGTACATATTGTACTACATGATTCATAATCTTTTCCTACACGATTCATAATCTTTTCCTGAGTTCTTTCTATTTCTCCTGTTACATTTTTTTATTTAATTACACTGCTATGTTCCTTAACTAATTTACTTTAGTAACTTGATACTTATCTTTTGCTTGTAAAAAAAATCTTTGCTTATGATTATAGTATTTTTCTTGATTTCTTTTATGTAATTATTTTTCTTTGTCAAAGTACTTTCTATCATTATGTTTTAAATCTTCCAATGCATCATTATATGTTCGTCTTTCACTACTTTTCTCATATCATATTGCCACTGTAAAAAACATTTTTTATATATTTCATTAAATATCCACCATTCAGACCGATGTTTTTATAAAATGATCTAATCACTTTCCTTTTTTCATTCCATGCTTTCTCATTTATCCTTTTAATTCATTTGCTCATTTTTATATATTCATTGTTTTCCATTATCTCTAGCCATATTGCAAGATGATCAGATCCTGTTTCAACTACCCCCTTTTCCTATAACTAAACCTACTAATATGATACAATAAACTATTTCAGTTATATACATACCCCTACTGTAAGTCCATGAATTTTTGTCCCAAAGTTTTAATTTACCTCATTGTATAACTTTGAACATTTTCTGATATAGTTTTCTTTCTTTTTGCTCTTGTCTCATAAATCACAGTTAAATTTACCTGTAATTATAATATTCATATTTATCACTACATACTCTAAAATCTGATTACATAAGTTTTCCCTTTCTTTACAATTAGCATAAGCATATATTGTTATAATTCTATATACTTGTTCTTTCCATTTTAAATCTACAAAGGCCAATCTTCTCATTTTTACTAACATCACATGCACTATATTTGCTGTAATTCTACAATATACAACTATTCTTGAAAATCTCTCATTTTCCAAACTCCAGATTATCTTTCCTCCCCACAGTTTCTCTGTTTGTAATCTTTTTTTCTATTGTTAAAAATCTTCTGTCTTTAATATAATTGCATCTACATCACATCAATGCATCACTCTAAAATTCCTATTCTTCTGACTATATTCTTAATACTGTCCACATTTACAGAAAACACACTAAAATTTTCATTTTCCCTCTTCCTTAAATTCATGGTTTTATAAGGTCATATGTAATTACTAGGGTAGCCCTCCCAATAGTCCATTATAAGCCCATCCAGTTCTCCCCCCCAATGTAACACACACACACACACACACACACACACACACACACACACACACACACACACACAAGTCAAACATCCCAACAATTATACCAAGCCCCCCAACTTGTTTATATCTTCTTCATCACTTATTTCAAAACTATCTTCTATGTTCTCTTTACTGTTTTTATCTAATTTTTCTTCCATTTCTACTACTTCTAAAATTTCTTCTCTGTTCATTCCTTACTCTTGTGTTCATTTTTGTGTTCCATTCATAAATGTCCAATTTACTTATATTTATAACATTTCTATTTACATGTTTTGCATCATGTCCCATTTCCCCATAAATATAACATGTCAATTTGTCACTGTAACTTATCAAATACCTGTCTTTTCACAAACAAAATGTTTGGGGTTGTCCCCCATATTTTATAATACCCCAATTCCTTTCATAGGATCATAGGAAGTGACTAGGCTAATGGCCCTAGGACCCTTACAAGCCTAGCCAAGTTCTACCCTTATTTCCATGATCAACATCTATTGCCCCTATCCAAGAGGGACACAGGTGGAACTCGTATGGTGAATATACGGTTACCAATCCAATCATCCAAATTGTGTTTGAACAGAGTCAATGAGGTTCTCTGTTTGACATGAAGTGGGAGTCTGTTCCAAAGGTGTGGTAACCTCTGGGAAACGCATCTGTCCCTCCAGCAGGTTTTATTAATGTCACATATTAGCTTAAGGTTTTTAGAGCAAGTAACCAGTGTCCCATTTGACTTATGGATATGTAGCATTTCCAATAAAGCATGGTCAGAGATTGTCTTTTATGCAAGTCAGAGATCACCTCTGAGTAGTCTGTAGGAAAAAGAATAAAGTGACAGTGATTTCAGATAATTCACATAGGACAGATACTGAAGACCTTGAATTTTCCTTGTGAAGAACCATTGTGATCTCTCCTATTGCTGCAGGTGCTTGGAAAGGTACATACCAAAAGGGGAGTTGTACTCAATTATTGGCCTGATGAGGGAAGACTACAAGGAAGTTATAACTTCTTTTTTTGTTGTGGAGACAGTGCCCTTACTTATGAGACAAGCAATATAGAATGCCCTTCTTATCACTGTGGAGACATGGTGATCAAAGTTAAGGTTGCTCTCAACCTGTGTGTCCAGGTCACTCACCACTGAGTGTATACTTAGGGTGTTGCTATTGATGTGGTAGATAGCAGAAACATTGTTCTTACTAAAAGGGATGACAGCACATTTTTTGCATTCAGTTTAAGGCCATAACTTTGGAACCAATCATTTGTTTGCGTAAGACCATCTTGTAGGATACTGACATCATTTGGAGATTCTATGACTGCTCCCAGTTTGCAATCATCAGCAAACTTTTTCAGTCATAGAACTTTAGTTTTTGCTTGTACTTCAAAGAAATAGATTCCAAACAGTAGAAGTCCCAGGAATGATCCCCGTGGAACATTACTGGTTACAGCTTTGCTGTTGGAGGTGGATTCCCCCTATTTTGACTATATGTGTTCTATCAGTGAGCCAGTTAGTGACCATCTAATGATATAAGGGTTGATACTTAGCTGGGTGAGTTCAGGTAAAAGTGGACCACAGACAGTTAATGGCAGCTTGCCAATCTAAAACTTAATAGAAGAAACCTCTCCGTGGTGGACAAGCTTTGCTGTTAGCTGGTTGAGCTTGACATAGTGGGGGAATAGTGTCAGAAGCTTTGGCTAAATCTAGGTAGGCTGTATGCACAGATTTCCCCTCATCAAAGGCCTTGGTGATTGTCTCAAAGAAGTCCACCAGGTTTAACAGGCATGGTCTCCCTTACACAAATCCAAACTGAGTAGGGTCAAGAGTCTGGAGATTACCTATATCTTTGTTCATAAGGTCCATGATGATTCGCTCCATGGCTTTGCAGATAAGTCTAGTCAGGCTAATAGGTCTATAATTCCTGAGGTCAGTGAAAGCACCACCTTTCTGCAAGGGAAAAATGGTGGCCATTTTCCATTCAGCTGGGATGAAGCTGATGCTTAGACTATGATTGAAAAGAGTACTGATTGTATTGCTAATTCTTTTTGGAGCCCATGTAGGGGACAGCATGGCATGTTATCAGGTCTCATATATGCTGTTTTTGGCCTTAGAGAGTGTGTTTATGACTTGCCTTTTAGAAATACAATCCCAGCCATACTCCATAAACCCCTTTTGCCATATACTTTTGCAATGTCCAGTACTTCTTTACATAAAATTTTCAAATGTCCTTTCAAAGTCTCTCTTTCTACCTCTGTTTTAAATTGTACATGCATTTTCTTTTTTGTTTCCCTGCTAAATGCTTTTACCACATAAAGATTATATGGGTTACAGTCTTTTTTCATATTCTCCAGGATAATTTACCCCTGGAAAATCAGTTTGAAATCTAATGTTACAAAATGTATCTTTGTTCATCATCATTTTCTTTCGGCTGTTCCCGTTAGGGATCACTACAGCGGATCACCTGTTTACATTTCTTCCTGTTCTCTGCATCTTGCTCTGTCACACCAACCACCTGCATGTCCTCTCTCACCACATCCATAAACCTTATCTTAGGCCTTCCTCTTTTCCTGTTACCTGGTAGCTTCATCCTTAGCATCTTTTTCCCAATATACTCAGCATCCCTCCTCAGCACATCTCCAAACCAACATAATCTTGCCTCTCTGGCTTTGTCTCCAAATCTTCCAACCTGAGCTGACCCTCTAATATACTTATTCCTAATCCTGTCCACCCTCGTCACACCCAGTGCAAATCTTAACTTCTTTAACTCTGCCACATCCAGTTCAAGCTCCTGCCTTTTTGTCAATGCCACTGTCTCCAACCCATATAACATAGCTGGCCTCACTACCCTCTTGTAGACCTTCCCTTTCACTCTTACAGGAACACGTCTGTCACAAATCACTCCTGACACTCTTCTCCACCCACTCCATCCTACCTGTACTTTCTTCTTCACCTCTCTTCCACATTCACCGTTACTCTGAACTATTGACCCCAAGTATTTAAACTCATCCACCTTCACCACCTCTACTCCTTGCATCCTCACCATTCTTCTATCCTCCCTCTCATTCACACACATATATTCTGTCTCAGTCCTGCTGACCTTCATTCCTCTTCTCTCTAGAGCATATCTCCATCTCTCCAAGGACTCATCCACCTGTTCCCTACTCTCACTACAGATCACAATGTCATCTGCAAACATCATAGTCCATGGGGACTCCTGTCTGATCTCATCTGTCAACCTGTCCATCACCATTGCAAATAAGAAAGGGCTCAGAGCTGATCCTTGATATAACCCCACCTCCACCTTAAATGGATCTATCACTCCCACTGCAGTCCTCACCACTGTCACACTACCCTCGTACATATCCTGTACCACACTTACATACTTCTCTGACACTCCTGACTTCCTCATACAATACCACAACTCCTCTCTAGGCACCCTGTCATATGTTTTCTCTGTCTACAAAAACACAATGCAACTCCTTCTGACATTCTCTGTACTTCTCCATCAACACTCTCAGGGCAAACATCGCATCTGTAGTGCTCTTTCCTGGCATGAAACCATACTGCTGATCACTAATCATCACGTCCCTTCTTAACCTTGCTTCCACTACTCTTTCCCATAACTTCATGCTGTGACTGATCAATTTAATCCCTCCATAGTTACTACAACTCTGCACATCACCCTTATTCTTAGAAATCGGTACCAAAACACTTTTTCTCCATTCTTCAGGTATCCTCTCACTTTCTAAGATTTCATTAAACAATCTGGTTAAAAACTCCACTGCCATTTCATCTAAATACCTCCATGCTTCCACAGGTATGTCATCTGGGCCAACAGCCTTTCCAGTCTTCATTCTCTTCATAGCTATCCTTACTTCCTCCTTGCTAATCCATTGTATTTCATGATCCACTATCCCTACATCATCCAACCTCATCTCCCTCTCATTCTCTTCATTCATCAACCCCTCAAAGTACTCATTCCATCTCCTCAACACACTCTCCTCACTTGTGAGTATGTTTCCCTCATTATCCTTTATCACCTTTACCTGCTGCACATCTTTCCTAGCTTGGTCCCTCTGTCTAGTCAATCGGTACAAGTCCTTTTCTCCCTCCTTAGTGTCCAACCTTTCATACAACTCTTCATATGCCTTAGCCTTCGCCACCTCTCTCTTTGCCATGCACCTCATCTCCTTATACTTCTGTCTACTTTATTCATCTCTCTGACAGTCCCACTTCTTCTTTGCCAACCTCTTTGCCTGTATACTCTTCTGTACTTCCTCATTCCACCACCATGTCTCCTTGTTGTCCTTCCTCTGTCCCGATGTGATACCAGGCACCTTTCTAGCCATCTCCCTTACTAGCTCTGCTGTAGTTACCCAGCTATTTGGTAACTCCCACTGCCACCCAGTGCCTGTCTTAACTCATCCCTGAACTCCACCTCACAATTACCTTTTCTCAATTTCCACCATTTGATCCTTGGTGCTGCCCTTACACTCCTCCTCTTCTTGATCACCAACGTCATCCTACAAACCACCATCCTATGCTGCCTAACTACACTTTCTCCAGTCACCACTTTACAGTCTCCAATCTCCTTCAAACTGGCCCTCCTACATAAGATATAATCCACCTGTGTGCATCTTCCTCCACTCTGTCACCCTATGCTCCTCCCTCTTGTTAAAATACGTATTCACCACAGCCATGTCCATCCTTTTCACAAAATCCACTACCATCTGACCACCTGCATTGCTTTGTTTAACACCATACCTACCCATCACTTCCTCATCCTCTCTGTTCCCTTCATCAGCATGCCCATTGAAATCTGCTCCAATCACCACTCTGTCACCCTTTGATACAGTCATCACCACTTCATCCAATTCACTCAAAATTTTTTCTTTCTCATCCATTGCACACCCAACTTGTGGAGCATATGCACTAACAACATTCATCATTACACCATTAATTTCCAGCTTCATAAACATCATTCTGTCCGACACTCTCTTCACCTCCAAAACACTCTTCATATACTGTTCCTGCAGAATAACTCTTATGCCATTTCTCCTCCTATCTGCACCATGATAAAAAATTTGAACCCACCTCCAATACACCTAGCCTTACTCCCCTTCCACCTGGTCTCTTGTACACACAATATACCAACCTTCCTTCTGTCCATCATATCAGCTAGCTCTCTCCCTATACAAGTCATACTGCCAACATTCAAAGTTCCGACCCTCACTACCACAGTCCTAGCCTTTCTCCTCTCTTCCTGCCTTTGGCCATGCCTTCTGCCTCTTTTCCTCCTTAGGCCAACAGTAGCCCAATTTCCGCCAGCACCCTGTTGGCTAACAGTACTAGTGGCAGTTGTTGTTAACCCAGGCCTCGACCAATCCGGTATGAAAATATTTACTGGTGACGGCATGAAATGATTTGGCGAAGTTTTACGCTGGATGCCCTTCCTGATGCAACCCTCCCCATTTATCTAAGCTTGGGACCAGCACAAAGAAATGCACTGGCTTGTGCATCCCCAGTGGCTGGGTTACAAAATGCATCTTTGTTAATAAGAGTAAATGCTCTTATGTCATGTGCTTTTACATGCAAAGGAGCTGTTAAATTGTCCCACAATTCATACCTGTCCATTTCTTTGTCTTTTTTTTACTTTGAATCTTTATTTCCATTTCTCATTATCTTCTGCCTTCTTTTCTGCTACTCCACTTTTTCCTTCTTTTACTTTCTCTGCATATATTTTCTTTTCCATCTCACCATTAATTTTCTGGATTCTCTGCATTCCCTTTTTGTATTTTCTCCATAATGTCCTCCCAGGAAACATCTCCTTCACAGCGCGCCATCAAGTATATCATCCCACAACCCTCCCCACTGGAGGGCTGTGATCATACATCCATCATTTGCTGACTCATCTCCATCAAACAGGTTTCTTTAAAACATTTCCTTAGAAACCTGAACCCATTCTCTGGTCTTAATATTTGCTTTCCCCTTCATTTCTTTCACCACTCCATCATCTCCTTTTTTCTCCATCTGCCTCCCTGTTTATCCTGGCCACCTCTGCTCCTGCAATGGAAACAGGAAGTGCCCTTCCAAAATGGGTCCCATTCATAGCAATGATGAGCAGGAAAGTTCCCCAATGCCAAATTCCTCCAAGTAGTATAAATACCAGCTTGGGAATCCATTAAAAAGATGCCAATAACTTAGTGGGACTAACATGGTCAGCAATAGATAAAAAAGCAAGTTAAGTAAATAAGTAAATAAATAACTAACTAAAACATCACAGTCAATTGTTTATGGCAAAACTATTGGCATGTAAACTGAAAAGCTAAAGGTGTATGTAAGAAATGACATTACTGAAGGGACAATAGATCAAAGTATTCCACTTTGATAAAAGTGAGAGAGAGAAAGTAGCTGAGCTACATGTAACTGTTATAAAGACATTAATCTAAAGATATAAGGGATGGAATAACAATCATTAATAATAATACACTGAACCCACAGATATTGCCAACATTCTGGCAGACAGGTTCAGTGCAAATTTCTCCGCCCACTCCCCCCCAAAAGGAGAAATATCTATCCCAGCAGAGTGTAGCCTCCCTAACATCTCAGATGCCCAGGTGAGATCCGCCCTCTCCAAAGCTAAAAACATAGCATCAATGGGACCGGACGGTGTCCCGGACTGAGTGCTACATGAACTCCAAGAGGAATTAAACCCACACATAAGGCTGCTGTTTAATCTTAGCCTTACTCCAGGATACATACCCAAAGAGTGGCGTACAGCAACAGTGGTCCCACTCCACAAAGGTGGTTCTTCTACGGACCCTGGAAATTACCGCCCATAAGCTTGACGAGCCTGGTTTGCAAAGCTATGGAAAGGATCATTATGGAACTCATAAACAAAGACATTGGGGACCTACAGACATTGGATCCTACCCAATTCGGCTTTGTCAAAGGCAGATCCTGCCTTTTGAACCTAGTCGACTTTTTTGAAACTGTCACTAAGGCCATTGATGAGGGTAAAGCAGTTCACACAGCCTACCTTGACCTTGCAAAAGCCTTCGACACAATACCCCACTCGGGCATCATTGACAAACTCACCAGCTTAAATGTAAACTCATATGTCACAAGATGGGTTGCAAACTGGCTCAAGGACAGAACCCACAAGGTCAGAATTGCTGGAGCCATGTCGGACTCTAAGCCAGTCACAAGCGGTGTCCCACAGGGCTCAGTCCTGGGACCCCTCTTGTTCGGCACTTATTTTTCCGAGGTGCAAGCAAACATAGGAGGATTGTGGCTGACAAAGTTCGCAGATGACTGCAAACTGGGCACCATAATTGATACTCCAGCGGACACAAGCATCCTTCAGAAAGGCCTCATAGAAATGGATAATTGATGCCAAAGCCATGGCCTAAAACTGAACGCCAAAAAATGTATAGTCATACCCTTTGGGAAAAACAAGGTACCCACAAATTACCACATAGGTGGTAATCCATTTAAGTATGGAAGAGGTAATCAGGGACCTAGGGACCCAAGTCGACAGTAACCTCTCATTTGACACTCACATTGCCAAGGTGGTTAGGAAGACCTTCTATATTGCCCACCTTATCACGAAGGGATTCACATCTAGATCAAGAGAGGTCATTGTGCCCCTGTACTCTTCTCTTATCAGGCCCATGATTGAGTACAATGCCCCATTTGGGATGTATCTTACCCGACACCTGCAGCAGTTAGACCCCAAAAGTTCCTCACCAAGAGGATAAAGGGTCTCAAACATATGCCATATGCTGCCCGGCTGAAGAAACTCCAGCTCTATTCAGTCGCATACCGCCGACTCAGAGGTGATCTATGCCTGACGTACAAGGCCATGTCCAATTCAGAATTAATGGACATGCTCCACCTCAGAAAATCCAAATCCATCAGAGCCACAAGAGCAAGAGATTTGAACCTCAACACAGAAATAAATAGGACGTGCTGGAGGGATAGATTCATAACCCAGAGGCTCCCTACACTCTGGAACAGAATCCCAGTCCATGTTAGGCAGAGCCCCTCACTAACTCTCTTCAAGAGAAATCTTGACGAGTGGATGGGAGATCGTAGGTTTACCCCGGGGGTCATCTCTGTGTCACTACTAGACAGAGGCACAGTAAACTAAACCCTAAATGGGTGTAGTATTCTCATCCCAAGGGGTGTCAAAAGCCACACACACTCTGGCTCAGCTTATAAATGCCCTAGGGCAGATAGCCTAGTATGAACCTATGAACCTATGAATCTGGGACCATTATGAATGTGGAATATCAAAGACTTTAGACATAAGGAAAAAAAGTAACTGACTGGCAGAGAAAAAACTACAGTACAAGTAATGAGGAAAATGTTAATAGAAGTAAGAAACAAAGAACTTGTTGGCATTTAGAATTTGGTTGTTGAAATATAAGACAAAGCAATAAGTTAAGTAAGCAAATAAATATTTTACAGGAGACATAACACTGAGATTTGGCTCAAGAAGAAAATAAAATTATTAAAGTATTTAAGGGAGACAAAGATATCAAATGACTGAAGAAAGTTGAAATATCTTATTTATGAAAGATGAAACAAAGGACTAGGATTTCTGAAATAAATATTCTAAATCTGAAATGGTAAACAGCAAGCAAACAGCCTCTATGGTCATTAAAAGAACATGGTACTAAAGAATATCTTTAACATAATGAAGGCAAATATTTTATTTCTTGGGAGTGTCCTCTTATGCAACAGTGTTGCCAGTGCATTAAACAGAGTAAATATTTATTACTTCCCTCTAGCATAAAATACACTTGTCATAAATTAAATGTTGTACAATGTTCAGGACATGGATCACTAAGGTTTAGTGTTCAGCACCAACTCACCCTACTGGCAAAGGCAAAAGAGAGAGAGAGATAGACTGACCTAAATGTAGCTGTTATAAAGACAAAAGGATAAAACATGAACTAAAAAAAGTAGGATCATCATGGATCTGGAAAAGTTATTTTGAAAAATCCAGTTTCTGATAAATTCATTTCAGAACAGACATAAAATAATTTGCAAACATATATTTTCATAATAGCTAGATATGAAAACTTTGACAGCTTTGACACTGGCAAACATTCGTTTTTATAAAAATATATATTTAATATCTTCTTAGTTACAAACATTAGACATCACACTTTTGTATATCAATCATACATTACATAAATTGCTCAATTCCTGACATCCCTCAAATCTCATTCCTCTTCCAAAACATTATTCTGTATGTATTTGTCAAACTGGTGGTGCTGCGGTAGCATTGTCGCCTCACAGCAAGATGTTCTCCCATTTGATTCTCAGCTAGAGCGTCTTCTGTGTGGAGGCATGCGTGAATGGGGTGTGCCTTCATTGAAGGTTGTGCATCAGGGCTGGTAACTCAGCACGTAAAAATCCACTACCAATCATTAGCAGACCGGAGTTCCACTGTGGTGACCCCTAACTGGGATAAAGCCAAAAGACACAAACAATGTATTTTTCCTACCCTTTTCTAAAGATCCAGCTTATAGTTCTTTCACCTCTTTTGCAACATTCACTACTTCAAAAACAGTTGGTTTATACTTTCATTTTCTTATCTTTTTGGCAGCCACCAGAATTAAACTTAGTAAGGCCTTTTATGTCAGGCAATTCAGATCCTGCATCCTACCTCAAAAAAAAATTTACTTGGTTATACCCACTTGCACACCAAATATTTCTGACAGAGTACTTTGATGGGAATAGTTGAAGTCTGCAAACAATTTACACTCACACAGCATATGTTCCCAGTTACCGCTTTCTTCCTCTTTACACCTCTTTCATTTATATTCTACTTGGGGAAAAAATACCCACTTGCACACCAAATATTTCTGACAGAGTACTTTGATGGGAATAGTTGAAGTCTGCAAACAATTTACACTCACACAGCATATGTTCCCAGTTACCTCTTTATTCCTCTTTACACCTCTTTCATTTATATTCTACTTGGGGAAAAATTATTTGAGGTCTGCTTGGGGTATAAAAATACTTATGCAAATACTTCCAATAAAAAGTCCTAAATCATGTAGACTTTCATTTATGCTTGGGAGCCATACACATGTCCTCATATTGTTTCTTTGTGAATTGCTTATCCAATCTCTCTTCTCCGTCTTTTCTAACTTCCTCTGATTGATTCTATAGTTATGCAATATTTTACATGCTCTACTAATTGTGCCTTTCTAGAGTCAATGAAAATCTCTGCTAGAGCAGGTCTTTCAATCAGGATTCCCTCTAATCACTTTCCTTTGCCTATACTCTGATATAAATCCCTGAAAGGGAAGGCAGCCTCCCACCTGCAGTCCAAAGTTCTTTGCCTCTTCCTGTTCTATTACCTTTGCCTCCCTAGTTATTTGCTCCAAGTACCTTGGTTCCTTTGCTGGTTTTCCCCGTTAAATTCCAGGCCATTCTTGCCTATTCTCCACATTCCTAATTGCAGTCATCCCTATCAGTAAAATCTCCTTTCTCCATGATCATGTTGGCTTAGTTCTTTGAATACTTTCCATTAATTTATAAAAATAATATTCTGCATGGCTATTGTTACTGTCCTTAACAATCTGTATCCAAAATCCCACTTTTTCCTTCTTTCTTGAATTTCTCTCCTGTTCTCATCATAATCCCTTTTGACTTTGAATTATAGCTTCCTCCTTGTATTATGTAATCTTAAACAAGCTTGTTGTGTTGGAAGAATCAACATATTCCACTAGACCTTTGCCCTCTTACCCTTTCAGATAAATTACTTATTTTTTTTAATTATTGCCCACAAATGTTGATAGAAATATGCCTGAACTGTAAATAAAACTAAAGAGACTAAAAATATTTTCAATGCTTGTATATTGCTATTCATATCTGTTAACAAAGGTTTCCAGTTTCTTAGTTTTTGTATTATAGGCTTATAGGTTTATAGGATGTTACTAGGCTAATGGCCCTAGGGCTCTTACAAGCCTAGCCATGCAATACCTGTCTTGCCTAATTGACCATTGTTAGATGGTTCCCAAATTGACCATTGTTAGATGGCTTGATTGTTTGCACATAGGTGCTGCCCCAGGTCTCCGATCCAGTTGCCCAGGTTTCACTTAAATTGAGTCATTGGGGAGTTCTGCTTTACATGCACTGGGAGTTAATTCCAGAGTAGCAGTAGTCTCTGAGAGACGTATCTGTTTCTCCAGCATGTGTTGTTTAAATCACAGGCTAGGTTGAGATCTCTGGATCGAGTGATTCTTGTCCCATATGATTTGTCGAGGTACAGCATTTGCATTACAGCAGGGTCAGAGACTGCTCTGTAGGCCAGGCATACGCCACCTCTCAGCAGCTTGTAGGACACAGAGTACAGTGACAGGCCTTTCAGTCTTTCCATGTAGGTCATGGTTTGGAGTCTCTGAGTTGTCTTGGTCAGGAAACTCTGTGGTCTCTCCAGCTGATATAGGTTTCTGGTGAGGTAAATGTAAAAGGGACATTGTAGTCTATTAGTGGTCTGATGAGTGTGGAGTACAAAGGAGTTATAACATCCTTGGTCTTGGATGCAATGCCCTTACTTATGAGGTGTGCAATGTACATGTTGATCAAAATTTAGACATATCAACTTGTGTTCCCAAGTCACACACCACTAGGTTTGAGCTAAGGGCGTTGCAGCCTGTATTGTAATTTGCAGGGGCTACCTCTATGCCAAAGGGGACAATGGTGTACTTCTTTGCATTTAGATTTAGACCATGACTTTGGCAACAATCATTTTTTTCTGTGCTATAATCTTCTGTAATATCTTTAGGGGACTCAATAATTGCTCCCAATTTGCAGTCATCTGTGAACTTGGTAAGCCACAGGTCATCTCCTTTCATCTAGACTACTGAGAAATAGATTCCAAACAGTAGAGGGCCCAGTACAGAACCTTGTGGTACTCCACTGGTAACTGTTCACTGGTGGAAATGGAATTCCATCTTTCACAGTATGGATTCTGTCCTTGAGCTAATTGGCTACCCATCTAGTGACATAAGGGTTGATCCCCAGCTAGAATAGTTTCTCAATGATATTTAAGTGGGGGTTGTGTCAAAGGCCTTGGCTAAATCAAGATAGGTGGTATGTACTGCTTTGCCTTTGTCCAGGACTTAGGTGACATTCTTATAGAAGTCCACCAGATTTAGTAAGCATTATCTACCCTTAACAAAGCCAAACTGGGTTGGGTCAAGAGTTTGAAAGATGACTATGTCCTTGCTGATAAGATCCATGATTTTTTTCATGGCCTTGAAGATAAGGCTGGTTAGGCTTATGGGTCTATAGTTCCCAGGGACAGTTGTTCGACTTCCTTTGTGCAAGGAAACTATAGTTGCTGTTCTCACTCTGCTGGAACAAAGCAAGTGTTCAGGCTATGGTTAAGTAAAGTGCCAAGTGCCTCCACTAGGTCATTTTTAGGTTGTTTAGTAAGTAGCTTGGGATGTTATCTAATCCCACAGATGCTGTGATTTTGGCCTTGGATAGTGCAAATATGACTTGCTCACTGAGATACTGGGGTGAGGACAGGTGTCAGATATGCTTTGGTGTATGGTTGATGGGGATGGGGGGAAGAAGTTTGCACCAAATCTGGTGGCTAATAGGTTGGCAATTTCCTTAGGGTAAGTGTGAGTGGTACTGTCAACTATGAGTTTGGCACACAGCTAGGTATTCCCTGTTAGATTTCAGATATAACTAAATAATGCCTTATGATTGTGTTTAGCTAGGAAGGCTAATTTAGCCTAATAAATAGCTTTAAATAACTTTGCCAGATATTTGGTTTGCTTGTTCAATCTGTGGATGGTATTCTTTCTCTGTTGTACATATCAGGGAGGAATTAGTTTTGATTCTGTCAGGTACATCAGAGTCATTAAAGTTTTGTAAGTGGTTGTACAGGGTGTTTGTGTACTCCTATGCATAGGAGTCATTGTTGGCTGTGTTAATGGGGGGTCTGAAACTTTTCAAGCCATTGCTTAGTAGGTTATAGTTTGTTTTGGAGAATGTTCTCAGTTTTATTGCTCCTGTACATAATACAGAAATAAAAAAAGATTTTCATTGGGAAATTACATCAGGTTAATTTGGTGAGCAGTAGTATTTTTTTTAGAGAATTACAGTAAGGTAATTTTTTAGTCATTGATATGTCCAAAGGGATGTAAAACTTTAGGAGGTAGTGACAGGCAACAAAGTTTGGAAAGTTAGGAAGAAAGTGTGGTAGAATTAGGTTGGATGACAGTAAGAGCATTTCCATTGTGAAGTAATGTGCGATTGAAGTGAGGTCTTAAACAAGGAGAGACTGCTGGTGGTGCAGATGGGAGAAGGGAGAGAGTTTGAGGCATGCAAGAGAGAAAGGCATCAGTTGTTTCCCAGCAGGATGTGTTGGTTTATGCAATTTAATTAGGTTTTGGGAATTGGATCTTATGAGTCTATTTGGTTTATGCATTTCAAAGGTATTTGCTAGGGAGGGGCAGAGAGACTGGTTGTGAATGAGTTTGTGTGCTTGGATGAGCTGGGTATATGTGAGGAAGTTTGGTAATTCTAGCAAACTTAGTTGGTGAAGGGAATTACAGTGATGAGAAGAGGCTCTATGACCTGCCACAAACTTGGATATTTTGTCATAACAAGAATACAAGTTTTCCAAAAATCGGCCTCAGTTGCAACAAGATGAAGAAAGATAAAAACATTTCAAATAAGCAACTAAGAAGTGCTTACAGAAAGAAATTTTAATTTAACAAATACAATTAAAAATAAATCAGATACATCCAGTGAATCAAGCGCTTTCGTCTCCAACCATTCGGAGACTTTATCAAGACAGAGCATGCCCCAACTGACAGCAAATTTATAATATAAAGTTAATTACTGAACCTATCAACATCCAGTGTTCATGAATAATTCATGAGCAATGACTATTCCTATAATTTACATCTAATAATGTCAGATAATCACACATAAAACATTCATCATCCTAAATATTACCCACTATAATACATAACTATGAAATACATTATTAAAATAAAATTGAATATGTGTAAATAAAATCTAATAAAACCTTAACATTTCCTATATGTTGTACACTTCAAATAAACCTAATATATTGTAATATAAATGAATAAATACATGTATAAATAAATAATAGATGCAGTATAAAATTCACCAATGTGTATGTGTATATATATATATATATATATATATATATATATATATATATATATATATAAAAACATAAAATTAATGCATATGTTTCAACTATTAAAAATTACAAGAACATTTCTTTAAAAGCATCATCTGTCTAAAGCTTTTAATCTTAAAAAGCAAGTGATTGTAACAGATTCATTTAAACCATTCATTTAAGCCTGGCCATTGAGTTGCATTCATTTTCAACTGCCATATGGCCTCACTTTTCTCCAATTATAAAGTCTAAGGTCCACTTCTTGGGTCTAGTTCAATAACTTCAATAACAGTGAATTTAAAATCATGTCCGGGCCATTCCATACAATGTTTTACTAGGACATTAGTTTCTTTTTGCAGTCTGATATCCCTCAAATGTTCATAAATACGTTTTTTTAAGTTTCATTTCTGTCTTTCCAATGTAAAAACGAGCACATTTGGAACAGAAAGCACAATAAACCACCTTCTCAGTATGACAGCTGCACTTTTTTTTGTAAATAGACCTTTATACCATTTATGTTAAATTTTGACCCTTCCTTAATATGTTGGCAATAATTGCATGCCCCACACTTTTTCATATGGCCCCCATTCCGAATCTGGTAACTCCTTTCAAAGATGTTCTTTAAGGTTTGCCCCTTTCTATATACCACAATAGGCTTCTCACTTATGCATTGTCTAATGTCATTGCTGGGAATAATGAGGAACATTTTTTTAGATTGACAACTTTCCCCCACTGAGGAGATCAGAAAGACTGAGAGACAGAAACAACCAGAACATGCAGAATCAAGGGACTTTTCCTGCAAACAGGGGTCAAGGAGGACACATGTATTATCAGATGGGGGGAGGGGGATATCGGGAATGGAATTGAATTTGAATGAGCATATGTTGAATAATTGTGTTATTTTAAAAAATTCTAGAAATGATTTTAATGTATACATTTTTTTTCATGTATTTTTGATGTTAATGATTGCGATTTATTTTCTAGGGGTTTATCATTTATCCCAGCCAAAAATTTTAACATTGCACAAACATTAATTGATATCAGACATTTTGTTAGAAATTTGAATTTAAATGCCCTTTTTAAATCTGTTGAATATGTAAGTAACCCTTTGCACATTTCAAGTACGTTCAACCCACCCCTACACTCTGCGTTAGCGATGTTTGATAAAATGTGTGAAATAGATGTTAGAAATATGCACAGAAATGCACGCTCACCTAACTTAAGTAAAAGTGAGATGGATGGTCTAAACAAACTTAGGTTTATTAGAGATGTGCGGATTATAAAACCAGATAAAGGTGGTGGTATTGTCATTATGGACCTAGATGATTATAACACAATAATGAACAATAACAATTATGAGCATTATTCTCTTGAGTGATGCATATAGAAAAATCTCTATTAATGAGTTAAATGGCATTTATAACAAAGTTAAAAATTAATTAATGGACCTCTTTATTGAAAGCTCAGTTTCTATAGATGAGTATAATTACCTGTCAGTGCACCATCCAAAAACTCCTTGCATATTTGGATTACCAAAACTACACAATAATATGGTTGATGCACCTATGTGCCCTATAGTGAATGGGCGTGGTTCTATCACTTATCCCATAGCAAAATACTTGGATATTAATTTGAAATGTTTTGTTAGTGAAGAAACTAATATCTGTAAGGATTCATGGGATTTTTTTAGAAAGGGTTAATAATTTAGAATACAGTGAGATGGATGTATTCATCACCATTGGTGTGAAAGATTTGTACACCTCAATACCCCATGATACTGGTATTGAATGGGCATGTGACTATTGGAAAAAGGAGTATCACAACCAAAACTTAATGTATACGAACAACTATTTGAACTTGTGTTGAAAAATAACTGTATATTTTTTAATGGTGAATTTTTTATCCAAGCAGTTGGTGTTAGTATGGGTTCCCATGTGGTGGTTTGTACTCTAATTTGGTGAGGCTACAATGGGAGAAAAAGTTTATTAATTCAGTTTATTATCAATATTGTAAAATGTATGTGAGATTTTTGGATGATATTTTTATATTTTGGGATGGATCAAGTGAGATGATTAATGAATTTTTAACATACATGAATAATTCAGCCTTTTTAAGGTTCACCCATAATATCGATCCCAATAAAATCTCATATTTGGATGTTAAACTGACAAAAAATACAGTCTTAAGGAATTTTGAGTCATGTATTTATAGGAAGGAAATGTATTCAAAATTTTTTTACATTGTGAAAGTAGCCATCCCTTCAAGCAAAAAAGAGCAGTTGTTAAGGGACAGTTTGTTAGAGCTGCTCGGATGGTGTCTAGTTTCGACTCTTTTTTTTTTTTTTTTGGATGAATGTGAACTGTTGAAAGATATGTTTCTTAAAAAAGAATACCCATTGGACTTAATTAACAAGTTAATGTTGGAAGTAGTTAATAAGAGAGAGTGGGTTTCATCATGCTATACTGAATTCGGAGATGGTGCACTCTGGCAATGAAGGGAACAGTTATATGGTTTTAAATTTTAATGTTGGTTCCGTTAATATGGACAGCGATGTTAATGTGAATGTTATGACACCTGTTGAACAAGTGCAAGCACATGGGAAGTTTTGTTCAGTTTTTATCACTTATAATCTTGACAGTAAAGAAATGTTCAGGATTTTGGATAAAAATTGGATAATTTTGACCTCAAGCAATGACATTAGACAATGCATAAGTGAGAAGCCTATTGTGGTATATAGAAAGGGACAAACCTTAAAGAACATCTTTGAAAGGAGTTACCAGATTCGGAATGGAAGCCATATGAAGAAGTGTGGGGCATACAATTATTGCCAACATATTAAGGAAGGGTCAAAATTTAACATAAATGGTATAAAGGTCTATTTACAAAAAAACTGCAGCTGTTATACTGAGAAGGTGGTTTATTGTGCTTTCTGTTCCAAATGTGCTTGTTTTATATTGGAAAGACAGAAAGGAAACTTAAAAACTGTATTTATGAACATTTGAGGGATATCAGACTGCAAAAAGAAACCAATGCCCGTGTAAAACATTGTATGGAATGGCCCGGACATGATTTTAAATTCACTGTTATTGAAGTTATTGAACTAGACCCAAGAGGTGGACCTTGGACTTTATATTTGGAGAAAAGTGAAGCCATATGGCAGTTATAAACGAATGCAACTCAATGGCCAGGCTTGAATGAATCTGTTGCAATTACTTGCTTTTTAAGATTAAAAGCTTTAAACAGATGATGCTTTTAAAGAAATGTTCTTATAATTTTTAATAGTTGAAACATATGCGTTCATTTTATGTTTTTATGTTATATATATATATATATATATATATATATATATATATATATATATATATATATATATATATATATATATTGGTGAATTTTATACTGTATCTATTATGTATTTATTTATACATGTATTTATTCATTTATATTACAATATAGTAGGGTTATTTGAAATCTACAATATATAGGAAATGTTGAGGTTTTATTAGATTTTATTTACATATTAGGGTTATTTGAAATGTACAATATATAGGAAATGTTGAAGTTTTATTAGATTTTATTTACACATATTCAAGTTTATTTTAATGTATTTTATTGTTATGTATTTATATGTATTATAGTGGGTAATATTTAGGATGATGAATGTTTTATGTGTGATTATCTGATATTATTAGATGTAAATTGTAGGAATAGTCATTGCTCATGAATTATTCATGAACCTTGGATGTTGATTGGTTCAGTAATTAACCTTATATTATAAATTTGCTGTCAGTTGGGGCATGTTCTGTCTTGATAAAGTCTCCAAATGGTTGGAGATGAAAGCATTTGATTCACTGAATGTAACTGATTTATTTTTATTTTTATTTGTTAAATTAAAGTTCTTTCTGTAAGCACTTCTTAGTTGCTTATTTGAAAATGTTTATCTTTCTTCTTGTTGCAACCGAGGCCGATTTTTGGATTGTGGTTTGTTTTTTTACTTTTAAAAGTTTGAAGACAGTTTTGTTTTGAGGGAAGATTGTAGGCTGGTTAGGATAGATGCACAACATAAAAGGGATGGGATGATTTACGTATTAGCTAATGTAATCCTGGTGGTGGGAGAGATAAAGTGACTGTGGCGGTAAAGCATACCTAATTTTTTGTGTTTTTTTGATATTTGCTTGTAGATGCTTATCAAATATTAGTTGATTACTAATGATAATTCCTAGTAATTTTGTGTCAGAGACTAGTTCTAGGGGGGTATTATTATTTCTGGTAATTATGAAGGATCGTTTGTCTAGAGAAGAGGTTTTCAATGCATTGAATAACATAAGTTTTGTTTTGGTTGCATTAAGATGGTTGTCGAGCATCCACTGTTCAGTGGAAGAGAAGGTGGCTTGTGTTCGATTAAGAGTTGTGATGGAAGGGGAGGAACAGATTACAGTAGAATCATCAGCATATTGGATGAGACTGGAGTTAGGAATGGCTTGGAAGAAATCATTTATGAATATGTTGAATAGTAGGGGGCCTTGAATGGAACCTTGAGGGATGCCTGTGGATGTATTAAGAAAGGGTGAGGTAGCTTTTTTTCCATTTAACTGCTTGCTGCCTGTTTGTGAGATAACTTGAGAACCACTAGGTAGTGGAAGGGGATAGGTTATGTTTAGATAGTTTGGTAAGAAGGAGGTTGTGGGAAATAGTGCCAAATGCCTTATAGAGGTTGAGAAAAAGAGTGGATATAAAGTGGCCAGAGTTGCGGTCTTTGTTGATTGTTTCTAGGAAGGAGAGGAGGGCAGTGAAGGTACTATGACCTGGTCTAAAGCCATGCTGTGTGGGGGTAAGAAGCTGATTATTGATGAGGTAGGGTAAGAGTTGTTGGTGTAATAGGGGATAGGATGGCAATAAGGCAAAAGTTTGGGATGTCATTATTATTGCCACCTTTATGGAGAGGAATAATAAAGGCCTTCTTCCAGAGCTGAGGGATCTGGATTTCTGAGATAGACCGATTAATTAGTATGCTGATAGGGAGAACAATGGCTTCTGTGCTACTTTTAGGAAGTAGGAGGGAATTTCATCTGGGGCACTGGAACCAGGTTTTAATTTTAGGAGAACTTTTTTTTATCTTGGATATAGAGATGGGATTGATAGAGAAAGGTGGAGGTTGGTGGCAAGGGATGCTAGGGGAGGAAGGGATGGGAGCATGCTAAGGAGGGGTTGTAGAGGTGTTGGTCAAAGATGTTAGCTTGCTTATGGACTCTGTGAAGAAAGAGTTAAATTGGGTGGCCAAGTCCATGTCAGAGGCATCTGGGTTGGGGCAAGGGTTTTTATTTTCCCGGGTTGAGGAGAGATGAGATTCCCTTCTAAACTAGCTTGGGATTGGTGGTGTGGTTGGTTTGGAGAGTGGAGAAATAGGCTTTGCGGTCTAAGGTAATAAGTTTTTTTTTACTTTATTTTGTAGTGTTTTACATTCATTTAGGGCAATAGTGGTTTTATTTTTATGGTAAAGTGTCCAGGATTTGTCAAAGAGTTGCATAGTAGCTAAGGTGTTTTTGGTTAACCAGCGTACAGGGTTACTTTTTATATATTTTATTTTTAGATGGGCAAAGGAGTTCAGCAGGTTTGTGAAAGTAGAGTTATGGTAGAATAGAGCATTATCTAAGAAAAAAGTTTTTAATGGGTTCCATTTTGTGCTTTTTAGTACATTTGAGAAGGTTTCAGCATTGAAGTTCTTTAGGCAACGAGTGGAAATATAAGTGTGAGTTAGTTGTATAGAAGAGGGGAGACGGTGGGCAAAAGTGGGGAAATGGTCAGCTGGTGGGTCTGGGAGAATACCACTATCAGAGATATAGTGAGGATGGGATACTAGAATCCAGTCTATTGTAGTTCCAGTGATGGAGTTCTTGGAAGGCCTGGTAGTGGAATTGATTAGTTATGTAAAGTTATATAAGTTAATATTGAGTGAGTTAGTGGGAGATTGGATTGTGGCCCAATTTATGTTCATGTCCCCCAGGATTATGGTTTCATGAGTAATGTTGGTAGAGACCCAGGAGAGAATATCTTCAAGGGATGAGATATTGTTGCCAGGGGGAATATAGAGGGAGAGAACAAATATGAGTTTATGCTTGTTTAGGTGGAGTAGGGCTGGTATTATTTCTGCCTTGCCAAATTTGGGAAAAAGGTTGGGTATAGGGGGTGTCTAAGAGGGATGCCAAGTAAAGGAGTGCTACACCACCTCCCTTTTTGTGTTCTGTCATTCCTTAACATGCAGTAGTTGGGAGGAGTTATTTCAGAATCTTGTATGTGGGGCTTAAGCCAGGTTTCTGAGATGGAGAGAATATTGGGATGGTTACGTAGAAGCCAGGTATGAAGCTTTGGAATTTTGTTACATAGGCTCTGAGCATTTAGAACTGAGAAGTGGAGGGGTTGTCTGTTGCTTGGGTTGGATTGGATGTAGTGTGGTAGATAGGTCTGGGTTTGGGTGGATGTCCCCAGATAGGAGGATGGAGATAAGATGATGGATGAGGTATTTGGTTTGTTTGGGTTGTAGTATACAGGTAGAGAGTTTTGTGGGTATTAGAATAGTGTAGTTGGGAACAGTGTTTTTAGAGTTAGGTAGAAGTCTATAGGGGAAGCGCATGCTAGTGTGGAGGGGGTAGAGACTGGGAGATACATGAGTAACAGTAGATGTGTACCTTGTAGATGATGGGGTAGTGGTGTGAAATGAGGGGGGGTGGTTTGCATTAGTAAGTTGGGTGATATAATTTAGGTAAGTTAAGGGAATTAGAAGTATTATTTGAGTAAGTAGGGATAGAGATTTGAGGGTCATGATGGTTATTAGAGTAGAAGTAGGGGGTGAGTTAAGTTGTGAAGTCTGAGTAAAAGATTATGGTTTAGGTTAATTGTTTAGTAGTTTACCAGGATAAGTTGTGTTTGGCAGTAAACTCTGAAAGGTAGGCTTACTATAATGGGTGAACTGTGTGAGGATATTTTGTAGGTATGATGGGTAGTTTGGATTGGATAGTGGGAGTCGCTAGCTAAGTATAAGTGTAAGGTTATTTGGGTGGGTGAGATTTGGGGGTAGGGTAGGGGAGCGGAGTGAGCCCGTAGGGCAAACGGAGCAAGTAGAGCCAAGGAAGGTAAGAATCAAGGTCAAAAGTGAAAAACATCAGTGGAGTGTAAGGTAAGTTCAGATGAAAGTATGCAAGGGGTAAGGGATATTCTAGCAGTGGTATAGGGAAAGGATTAGAGTGGTTCAAAGAGGTAGAAGATGGTGCCACAGGAAGGAAACCAAAGTTAGAGTCTGGGAGAGGGGTTGTAAAGAAAAGAAAGGGAAAGAAACTGTGGGAGGGGTTGGAATAGAGACTTGAGATGGATATCACAGTGGCCTAGCTGGTTGGAACCAGTACTGACAGGGTCAGGTCGCAGAGTGAAACAGCGCTGAAAGAATTAGAAAGGAGGCAACTATGAAAATCAGAGCTGAAGAAAGAATGAGAACAAGTCAGAGATGGAAATGTTGCAGATATAAGTTTAAAAACAAGAGACAAGGGGAACAGAAGATGTACTAGGGGTTAAACAACACTCTCGAGTGTGGCTGGCAACATTAAACCTACATATACTGGAACTATTGAGAGTTAAAACAACATTAAACTAAAAGCTATTGGTACTATTAATTAATCCAGCAAGGAATGCGGTAGACTGCTGGCATTGTGTTGCTGCCTGGTGGCCAAACTAAGTTACTATAGCCAAAAAAACTAACCTGTGTGTAAGCTCATCTGCCCTGTAGTAATACTTTAAATAAGGCGCAATTTACTTTTTTAAAAGCAGATAGTTTTAAAAACAGAATAGGAGTGTGGATAAATTGCAATACAAGGAACAACTACAGATTAGAAAGCTGTGCTTTTTAGTTTGTTTTTGGAGCTGCTTCAGGCAGGTAACTTAAGCAGATGTATACTTTATCACAAGGTATTTTGCTTGGTCGAGTCTTTTGGGCAAGGGATGACCACATAGTGTTTAAACCATCAGGAGAAATATTTAGAAAGCTGTGCTTTTTAGTTTATTTTTTGGAGCTGCTTCAGGCAAGTAACTTAAGCAGATTTATACTCTGCCACAAGGGATTTTGCTGGGTGAGTCTGTTGGGCAGGGGATGACCACAGAGTGTTTAACCCATCAGAAGAAGCTTCTAAAGCCAGAGAGCACACAGGCAGGGGAGAGTAAAAGCTTCCATGTGGAATGCAGAGAAAGCTAAAAGTATCTTTTATTTAGCCTCTTCCCCATATGTTCATAGCTGCCATAACAGAATCCCTTTTAATCCATACTCCTAAATGCTTCATTTTATCATCTTCCCATAAATATGGGTATTGCTGGACTAATTCATGCATGTTTACATAGTTTACAGCCATAACCTTTGATTTATCTTCACTTATTTTATAACCTGAAAAGATCTGAAACTGTCTCAAGATGTTGCACAACACTGAAATGCTATTTTCTTGTTTTATCAGGTACACAATAATATCATGTGCAAAATAATGCCATCTTTTCTTGATTACCATACCAGTTATATCCTTGAATTTCTGGGTCCCTTATTTTCTTTGTCAATGGTTCTAAATATAAAGCAAATAAAAAAAGGCAAAAAAGACACCCCTGCCTGGTTCCTGGTTCCTCTGTTCAGAGGCAATTTATCAGAGAGGAACCCTCCCACTTTAAATTTTATCTCCGGTCCCTATTATATATTCCAAATTAACCTTATGATTGGGTTTTTTTTTTTTTTTTTTTCGGGGGTTTTTTCTGGTTTTTTTTTTGTTTTTTGGGTTTTTTTCTTCCCCTTTTTTTTTTTTTTCCCCCTTTCTTTTTTGGGGGTTTTTCCCCTTTTTTTTTGTTTTGTTCCCCTTTTTTTTTTTTTTTTTGGGGTTTTTTTTTTTTTTTTTTTTTTTTTTTTTTTTGTTTGTTTTTTTTGTGTTTTTTGGGGTTTTTTTTTTTTGGGGGGTTTTTTGTTTGGGGGGGTGTTTTTTTTGGGTTTTTTTTGGGGGGGCTCCCGGGGTTTTCCCCCGTTTTTTTCCCCCCCGGTTTTTTTTTTTTGGGGGGTTTTTTTGGGGGCCCGGGTTTCCCTGGGGGCCTTTTTTGGGGCCCCCCGGGGTGGGCCCCCGTGGTTTTTTTTTTCCCCCGGGGTTTTTTTTTTTTTTTCCCCCTTTTCCGGTTTTTTTCCTTTTTTGGGGCTTTTTTTCCTTTCCCCCCTTTGGGTTTGTGGTTTTTTTGGGGGCTGGGTTTTTTCCTTTTCCCCTTTTTTTTTTCTTTTTTTTTTTTGGGGAATTTTTTTCCCCCGTTGGGTGTTTCCCCTGTGGGGTTTTTTTTTTTGGTTTTATAAAAAAATTTAAAAAAAATTTTTAAAATAATTTAAATTTTTTAAATAAATTTTTTAAAAATTTATTTGGGTTTTTCGGTTTTTTTTTTTTCTTTTGTTTTAAAAAATTTTTTAAAAAAAAAATAAATTTTTTTTTTTCCCTTTCCCGGGGGGTTTTTTGGGGCCCCCCCCCTTTTTTTATTTTTCTTTCCCCAAACCCCAATTTTCCCCCCTTTTTTTTGCTTTTGGGTTTTTTAAAAGGGGGCCCAATATTAAACCCCCCCAATTTTGGGCCCGGGCCCCCCAAAACCCAAAAAAAATTTTTAAAATTTTTTTATTTTTTCATAAATTTTGTAAAGGGAGTTTCCCTTACAAAGGGGTTTTTATTCCCCCCCTCCTCAAAAAGGTTTTTTAAAAAAAAAACTATTTTTAAAACCCCCGGTTTAAAAAAATTTTATTTTTAATTGTTTAAATTTTTTTAATTTTAAAATTAAAAAAAGGGGGGGGAAAAAAATTTATTTAAAAAAAAATTTTTTTAAATTTTTTTTTATAATTTATTAAAAAAAAAAAATTTTTTTTTTTTTTTTGAAAATTTTTTTAAAAAAATTTTTTAATTTTTTATTTTATTTTTAAAAAATTTTTAAATTTTAAAGGGAAAAAAAAAAAAAAATAATTTTAAAAAATTTTTTAAATTTAAATTTAAAAAAGGGGTTTTTTTTTTTTTTATATTTTTTAAATTTGGGGGGAAAAAATTTTTTTTTTATAAAAATTTTTTTTAAAGGGGAAATTTTTAAAAAAAATTTTTTGTTTTCAAAATTTTTTTTTGTAAAAAAAATTTTTTTTTGTCGTTTTTTTTTTTAAAAATTTTTTTTTTTTTTTAAAATTGTTAAAAAAAATTTTTTTTTTTGGGGGTTTAAAAAAATTTTTTAAATTTAAAATTTTTAAATTTTTATTTTTGGCATAAAGCAAAGTTTAACAAGCGAGAATTTGGAAATCGTGAATATTACATACACACAAACACATGAACCTACACTACAGATAAAGCTGGGGGGCAAGCCCCCCTGCACCTGCCACACCCCCCTACCTAAATATTCTAACTCCAAGGTCGCACTACACAGACACACACGAAAACACCACCATGCAAGCTACATTCCCTTTGTACACACACATCATAGTAACACAACACACTGTCACACTCTAAATCCCCTAAACAAAACCCTTAAACATAAATACTTACCTGAATCTCCACCTAGCCAGTCATACAGTGCAACACCAGAAGCGCTAATTCAAAATATCCTAACTTCGGGATTTTGAATTTTATGCTTCTGGTGTTTTGGTATTGTTAGCCTTCGCTTTATGATCTCGAGATTCTGAAATTCAGTATTTCAGAAATTCGGGATTATAAAGTGTTCCTATATATATATATATATGTATATATATATATATATATATATATAATGTACACACACACACACAAAACTGGCACATATTTACTTATTTTTTTATTTTACATTTGATAACCGGGAAAGTCCATCTGGACACACAGTCCATTTTCAGCAGAGACCCAGGGAGAAAAGCTGCAACATTAGTGCAAACAAGAACAAAGAATACATTTATAAAATAATCATATTAATACAAAGACAAATATTAATATATTTGTGAAATAGTTAAAAAAAATAAAGATGTTCAGTATTCTTATATTATAAAACTCTTGAGGTGAAGTAACAAATAAATACCAAAATAGTTATAGTGGTAGTACACACCATCATCTGTAGTAGTTAACACTGCTGAAGGGACTAAGAAGGA
The DNA here is from genome assembly GCF_019279795.1 of Protopterus annectens. Taxonomy (NCBI): domain Eukaryota; kingdom Metazoa; phylum Chordata; order Ceratodontiformes; family Protopteridae; genus Protopterus; species Protopterus annectens. The sequence goes on from NC_056741.1 coordinate 201,265,319, forward strand.
GATGATGCAGCATTTGCATTCTTAATTCACATGTTCCCTTCGTGTGGAACAGAAGCACAGCCAGTTACTAGCAAGATGGACTGTCAGGGCCCTTTTAAATTCTGTTATACAGAATGTTTGTTAGGCTGGTAGGTAGGGAATTCCATGCTCTGGCTATATAGGCAGAATATAGAGCTTCACCTGCAGAGTTAGAGGCCTTAGAGACTTCCAATAGATTTTTGTTATTGGAGCGTAGGAATCTTTTTCCAGTATGTGGCTTGATTATATTATATAGGGCTGGGGGGGTGGTTCTGGGTGATGTAGAATCTTATGGGATAGGATTAGCTGATAATACAGTAAGAGATGAGGAAATTCAAGCCATTGTAGTTGTTTTATGGCTGTGCAATGATGTGATTTATAGGGTGAGTTGGTTTCAAACCTGACTATTTTATTGTAGCATACTTGTAATTTACTGCTGTCAGTTTTTCTTAAATTAGTGAGAATTGGTGAGGCATATTTAGTGTGGAGAGAAGGTGTGACCTTGCTATTGTTTTTTTTTTGTCTTATTTCTCAAAAAGGGTTTGTTCCTATATAGAGCCCTGAGTTTATTGTGGACTTTTTTATGGTTTGAGCAATATGAATGTCAAACGTTAAGTTGCAGTCGATCTCTATACCTAGAAGTTTGGTGTGATTAACAAGTGTGATAATAGTGTACTTTTTGATTTATTATATTTAAAGGAAGGGAAGGATGCTTGTATTTTAGAAGGGTTAAATAGTTTCAATTTTGTTTTATTGGGGTTCAGAATTTGTTGTTGGTCAGATAACTAGGATTCAATGGATAGGAATGATGCTTGTATGTGTGTGTAATTCCCAAATGGAAGAGGCATTTCATATTAGTGTGGAATCATCTGCATATTGTATGACTGTGGCATGGGGTGTAGAACTGTTGAGGTTATTGGTAAAGATAGAGAAAAGTAGTGGCCCAAGGATGTAGCCTTGGGGAACACCTAATGTTACTGGAAATAATGGGGATATAAACGTAAAACAATGATCCAGTCCAAAGTTCCAAATGAAACCACAAATATCCAAATGCACCACAATAAAAACTGTTTAATGGTTCCACATAGATTTAGCGCTTTTGTCTGGTTATATCCAAAAACTTCCTTAGAATCAAACAAAATTGCTACGTACACCTTTTATTCTATTAGTACAGATCACCTGACCCAACATATTCAGATATAACTTCCCCCATTATTTAAATAATCCCTTAAAAATTATTTGAAAACAACGATGGTTTAAACACCATTTCTTATACAAAACATTTAAATATATAACGTATTCCACAATTAATCATCGATCTGTTCTAATAGGATAAAAGGTGTATGTTAGTAATTTTGTTTGATTCTGAGGAAGTCTTTGGATATAACCAGATGAAAGTGCTAAATCTGTGTGGAACTATTAAACAGTTTTTATTGTGGTGCATCTGGATATTTGTGGTTTCATTTGGAACTTTGGACTGGATCATTGTTTTATGTTTGTTCCTCTGGTTCTCAGTTTATGGAGTAATGGGGATATGTCAGAGTGCCACTGAACTGCCTGTTGCCGACCTGAAAGATAACTTTGAAACCTTGTAATCATTGACTCTGATAGGTTTAGAGTAGAAAGGACACTGATAAGTTTATTATGTGCTACAGTGTTGAATGCCTTTGAGAGGTCTAGAAAGAGAGTGCTACAAATTTACCATTGTTTCTATGTTTCTTTACAGTTTCTGTAAATGACAAAAGGGCAGTAGTGGTACTGTGAGAGGGACAGAATCCATGTTGTGTGTTAGTAAGTAGGTTGCGAGTGTTGAGGTGGTCCATAATTTGCATATGTATACGTCTTTTCAGAATTTTAGAGAGATGTGAGAGGATAGCGATGGGGTGATAGCTAGATAGTTCTTTTGAGGTGCTGCCTTTGTGGAGAGGAATAACATAAGAGATTGTTCAGATATCAGGAACAGTGCTTTCAGTTATTGATTAACAAGAATTGTTACAGGATAAGCTATGGCATCAGCAGCTAGTTTCAGAAAGTCTGCTGGAAGTTTATCTACTGCTAATGTAGGGGTTTCATTTTTTTAACAGTTTATTAATTGTATCCATATTAATGGGTTGCAGTGAGAAATAGGGGATATTATTATCTGTATTATAAGAGGTAGTGAGAGTGCAGGAGGGTTTAGGTTTGGATAGGGCTAAAAGCGATTCAGTAAAGTACTTATTAAACTGTGTAGCTGTGCTTACACTAGTGTTTGTTGTAGTAGGGGAGGAGTTCTAACTTTACCAGGTAAATAGTATGTTGTCGATGGCAGACCAGAATTTTTGAGGATTGTTTAAATGTTTTTTTCTGTATGTCATGATAGTAGTGGATTTTGTCTAGTTTTACTGCCTTTTTGACTTTGTTTCTGAGTTCCAGATAAGATGTTTTGAGAGATAAGAGAGCTAGATCTATGCCAATAAGTCCACTTTGTATCCCAAAGTTTCATTAGGGACCTAGTTTCTTTGGTAAGCCAGGGTGCATAGTTAGATTTGACTCTTCTTAAATCTTCTAGACTCATTTGCCCCAGCTAGAAAAATAAAACCGTGTTAAAATAGTGGACAACATCATTAAGTAGGAGAATTTTTAGTGGTTCACATGTACATGTTTTTAAGGCTGAAATGAATTGGTTGGGATTACAATTTGTTTTGTTTCTTATAAGATGATAGATGGTTGGTTTGGCTTGATAGGTGCATAGTTTCAACATGAGGGTACGATGATGGTCACTCAGGGTGTCTGGTAAGCAACCAGACTGATAGGAGTGAACTGGTCTATTTATGCGGATCCGGTCCAGAATAGATTTGCACTTGGAAGTTTTGTCAATCCTAGCTGGTGATTGAATAATTTCACCAAACCAATACAGGTTTATGTGATTGGTGGGATTGTTAGTGGAACAAGTTAACCAGTTTATGTTAAAATCTCCTATGATGATTGTTTCATGTGAGAAAGAGTTTATGGCCCAGTGAAGAAGGTTTTCAAGGGTAGGGATATTGATACCTCTTGGGATGTAGCAGCCGATTTATATTAATAACTTTTCTGGCATTGATTTTTAATCTTGTCAGTGTAATTTCAGTGTTGACATGAGAGGGGGTGGGTATTACAAGAGGTCCTATATTAAGTTCATTTCTGAACAATATAGCAACTCCCCCACCTTTTTATTTTGTCCATCTTTGTGTAGAATACTATAACCAGGTGGTAGGATTTCATTATTTGTAAAGTTGGGCTTTAGCCAAGTTTCAGTTAAAAGAACAATGTCAGGGTTATAGAGAGAGAGAGAGAGTGTGGCATGTAGATCATGAACTTTATTTACAATGCTTCTTATATTAATGTTTAATAGTAAAAGGTCTGTAGGTTTACTTTTGGATAGTACAGCAGTATCACAATAAGTTGAAGAGATACGGTTGAGGTAAGAAGGACCTGGATTGGAATGGACATCACCGCTGAGGGATAGTTTAAATAATAAGTAGGTAATCAGCTGTAATAAATTGGTCATGTACCTGTTATACTTTAGAGATGATTTAGAGATGTTATATCCGGTTTTCTTATGGATGGGGATAATTAGGCATGAGGTTGTGTTATAGATGGATGAGTGAGGAAGGAAATTGAAATGGGTAACTGCATGAGAGGTAGTGGTGGCATGGTGAGTTGAGTGAATTGGATACATGTGATATGAGGTAGTGTGTGCAAGTAGAGAAACAATAGCAAGGTTAATGGAGATTTGAAATAACATAATTAATAGGTTCTGTTTTTAACAGAGAAAAGGGATGTTATATAGTTAGGATGTTATACTAGTATAATGAAAGTTGTTGGATATTTACAAGGAAAAGTGAGGAGGCAGATGTTAGTGGAGGTCTGTCGGAGAAGTGTATGTAAAAAAGGAAGAGTTAACTAAGAGTGTTTTAAAGCAAAAATGAGGAAGGTGTGACAAAGCCATGTAAATTGAGAGAAAAAGTAGGAGATATATTATTAGTAAGTGGCAGGTAGGGAGAAGTATTTAAAGACGTGGGTGGGGTGAGAGGAGTAGTGATGTAGTAAAGTGGGATTTGGGGTGGAGGAAGAGTAGGAGTGGCTAAATTGTATAAATGTAATTAATGTAGGGGTGTGTGGGAATGGGGATAGGTTAGGGGAGCAGAGTGAGGCCGAGTGCAGCGAGGGCGAATGGAGTGGGTTGAACCCATGAGGCCAGTGGGCAACAGCAAAAAACTATAAATAAGCTAAGTGGAGGGCAGGTCAGTATATGAGAGATCTAACATTAAGGTCAATTGCTTGTGTTGAATGTATTACCATATATATATATATATATATATATATATATATATATATATATATGTGTGTATATATACATACACACACACACACACACACACACACACACACACACACACACACACACACACATATTAAAAACTCACCCTCTAGGCAGTGCTGTAGATTATTTCAATACTACATTCCTGGACACACTAAATAACCTTGCATCACTCTGCATGAAAAGGATCAAAATTAACTATGTTCTCTGGCTGGCTGACTAAGCCTATTAAAATCTGATGTACCTCACAGATAAAACATGGAAACATTATCAAACTAACAAACACCATGACACCCTTATACACTTTAAACAGCTTCATAATCAAGTAAAAAAGCTAGTGCATAAAGACAAAAATGTTTACTACACAAAACTGCACTCTAACTGTAAACAAAACCCTCCAAAATTCTGGAATTCTATTTCATCTCTCCTGATCCCTGGCAAAAAAAAAAAAACAATCCTTGTCCACACCCTACAAATGTCTCTCTCTAACTTTCTTTATAAATTCTATAGCTACCATCACTGCCAACTTTCTTCATGACATAGACAGCATAACTGACACTTCTCCCCAAAAAATAAACCTCCTTCTCCTCCTACCCCATCTCTACAAGCTTCTTCCGCACTGGAACCCAAACCCCATTCTACCCCTAATTTGATTGTCAACCCTATTTCTACTACAACAAATAAAAGACTACTCTCTAAGCACAAACCATGCTCTAATGCACCTGAAAATTTACCCCAACATTTCTAAAGATTGCTGCCAAAGCCATTGCATTCTCTACAAGTATCCTAATTAATAGATCCATTCAAGAATCCTATGTGCCCAAATTATTGAAGAAAGCCTACATTCTTCCTCTTCACAAAGGTGCCAAAAACAAAGATATCTACAACTTTCTTCCAGTTGCAATGCTGTCCTCTATCTCTAAGATCTTGTAAAAGTGCATTCACATTCAACTGATGACCTATCTAGTTCATAACCAACTCCTATCCTCCACTCAATGTAGTTTTATACCGGGCTACATCAGTACCACTGTCCTTATTTCTTTCCTGAATACTGTTAGAGCTTGTGATGATGGGAAAATAGTATCGACCATATTATTAGATCTATCAATGGCATTTGATACTGTTTCCCACACATTGCTACTAGCACAACTCAGTAATTCTGGACTTCAACCACCACTCTGAACTGGTTCTCTAGCTATCTAAAAGACAGACAACAGGCCATCAAATGGCAAAAATTCTATCTCTGTCTTAACTCCTCTACTGGAGTTCCTCAAGGTTGTATACTTGGTCCTTTCCTTTCAAATCTTTTCATTAACAATTTCCACACATCTGTCAGTGGAGCCCTTATTTAATATGCAGACAAGTCAACTATTGTCTGCTCAGCTGACTGTATCGTTGAACTCTAACTCAAAACTGAAACAGCCTTTGCCACCACTGAGTTCTGTATGCTTAAAAAACACCTAGCCATTAAACCAAACAAATCCAAGATCATACTTTTCACCCCAAAAAAATCAACCCTTTTGGACAATGCCATCTTCAATATCTAGTCCCAAAGAAAAGCACTTATAGAAATTGTCAGCCACATTGTCAGCCACACAAAACTTCTAGGAGTATACAAAGATCAACACCTAAAACTAGACATTACCTGCAACAAAACATCAGAAACTTGGAATGCTATATAGGTGCACTCCAAAAACCAGACTTGAGACATGTTACAATAAAATTGCAAAATTCACAACAAATTCCAAAAACTTCTCCAATCACTGTACTTCTCTTCACTCACTAAAATGGCTGGAACTACCTAACTACCTCAACAATTTGCAACTTACCACTGCTCATAAACTTATCTTTCAACTTTCTTATTTGCCCCACTCTTAGTTCTATCTTCACCTTCTACCTCCCAGATATGCCCCTTAGATGTGAGAATCAGCAACTTCTTCAGATTCACAAACCAAACCTGCCACATTGCCACTTTCTCTTCTCTTACTCTTTAGCCAAGAATTGGATGCTGTACCATTAGTGATTAGAACAATCTCAGATCCTGCCCACTTCAAAACTTCTCTACATATTTTCCTATCTTCCACATGGAATTGTACCTGCACTCAGCCTCCCTGAATACCTAGTTCTAATGACATATTCTCGCCTTACTTTCTATGCTGTGTTTTATCTAAAATCTATGCAATAATTATGTCTAAATAATTTTGTAATCTATATCACTTCTATTTGTCTAGCCACAAAAAATGCAAAGAGTGTGTTTAACTTTCAACTTTGTAATCAAATATGTTAGATAATGGCATTCTGCCATTGCATATAACATTTGTCTGATAGTTTTCTTTGTCTTACTGAGGAGCTTTTTTCCCCATGCATACACTGAATACAGGCTCTGTACAGCATAGTGGTTTTCCAGGTAAACAAACTGGAAATAAATAAATAAAATCAGTTTTGGCATTACCTTTGCCATCTCTTTAGCTATTATAGACATCAACACTTTATAAGCATGGTTTAAAATTAGAATAGGCCTATGTGAATTTGAGATTGATGGGTCTTTCTTTTATTTAAGTATTATAGCACCACAGCTATCTTCCAGGATGTTGGTCCTTCTCCTCCTTTTAAAATACTATTAAACAAAACCTTCCATATCTTTGCCACTTTCTTCCCTCCCTGCTTCCAAATTTCTACAGGAATACCATCTATTCCTGGAGACTTTCCTGCAGATTAGCTGTACATTATCATTTGTATCCCATTTCCTCCTGTCCTATCTGTTAATTATTGAATATCATCTACCTCTAACCATGGTATACTGAAGTCTTTCATAAATGTTTCTATGTGTGCTCTTTATTGACTTCTACATTTTTCTGCTTTATACAAATTTTCATAAAATTTCCAAAATATCTGTTGTTATTTTCCTTGTTATAGGCTTCTTAAGTTTTGCAACAATATGTTCTATATTTTGCTGCTTAAGCTATTGTGCTAAACGTTTTTGGGCTCTGGACTTATTATCAAAAAAAATTGCTTAACACCAATCTTTCTAAACTAATGCATATTATCCAGATACTCCTTTATTTTATCTTTAGCACTCTGCATTATATCTTTTTGTTCTGTGAGATTCCCCCTTATTGTGTAAAAATGTAACCTCTGTCAGCCCATCTAAATTCTTGTTACTTCGTAACCATATCTCTTGTTCTTTATTTTTTACTCTGTTCTTGAATTTCACTTTCATTTTATACCTCTCACTGTCTTTAACTTCTGACGAAATCTCTATCTTCCATAATAACTTTCTACCCATTCCTTAAATTCCTATCTTTTTAACAAGTAGGTGGAGAAGTGTTATATCTCATTTTTACTTCATTACCCTGCATTTTTATCTGTGAATTATCTGAAATAGTTATTGGATGTGTTGATGGAGGGTGGCTTAATGGCTAAGGTGTTTGCCTTACAAACACAAGGTGAAGGGTTTGAGTCTCACAAGGGATAATTGGCTAGGCTTAAAATGTCTCGCAAGGGCAGTTAGCTTAGTACTAAACTATGAACCTATGAAGCTTTCAATTAAATACATGTTCCTGTGAAATATAATTTCCGTCTAGTCTAGCCCAACTATTATAACTTGGGGAATAATATATAAATTCTCCCCAAGTTCCTAGTACTGAATTCTAATCTCTCATACCAAATATTTTCATAAATTCCTTCAGAAATCTACCATATTTTGTTATATTTTTTCCTTTTCACATCATCCAGATATATCCTAACCATTGTAAATAAAGTTCTATTCCCCACCTACAAGTAATATTCCCTACTAAAAGCTGATTATTTCACCCAAAGTATTCTTAAGCCTGTAATAGCACTTTTGGGTGGAATAAAAATACATGCAAGTGTAATACTCCTACTTTACCAGTAGCTACTTACTAGCACAAATCTACCATTATTATCTTTTTCCCTCTTCTGTCACTATTGGAGCTCAACAATCAGTATAACCTCTCTGTTTTTTCTTTGTTCTTGATACTCGACTGGATATCCATCCTGAAATCCTTTTTTTTGTCAAATTCACATGCTCAGTTCTTTTTAACTGTTATCTCCTATAGCATTATTATTCGCTCTCTACATTTATTAATTCAATATTCATGCCTTTTTGTGTATACCTGTAAGGTTGTTGACATTCCAAAATAATATCAATAGTCTAGCTGTTATAAGAAGTTATTATTACCACCTATGGTATATGAGTTTTTTAAATGTCTATTACCAGTTTTTGTGTTACTTGCACCCATTAATGTTTGACAGATTTTATATTGATCTTTTAATTGATCTTTTATACAGTTTCTTATTTCCATTTCAGCCTATGTCACATTACACTAGACTTTTTGTTTAAATGTAAACCCTCAAACAAAAACAAACCCCAAAAGCACCTTCATAACCTATTAACTTCAAGCACAAAACAATCTTCATCTTTCGGCTTTTCCCGGTTAGGGGTCAGCACAGCAGATCACCCATCCACTCATGATTGACAGTGGAGTTTTATGGTGTCGAGTTTCTAACCTGACACCCAACCTTCCACAGAAGGCACGAACATACAAGCACTCATACCTAGGGCTAATTTAACGTGTTCAATCTACCTACAGCGTGTAACAAACACACAACAATGTATAACCCCCCCCCGATAGAAACATGTTTCCTTAAATTGACAGTTGCACCCAGAGGTATTTACCTAACCTAAAATTAAGGTTATCTATGCTAAGGCACATGTTACAGCCTGTACTCCTACATACACTAATTGCTGTCTGTTCTTGTTCTATCTATATTCCCCTCCCAGATATGAAATACAGCTTGTATGCTTTCAGAATACCTTCAATTTTAGGCAAAAAATGGATCTGTTTTTTATTGCCTGCCTTTCTAGTCAGCTTGTCTCCATCAAAACTTAAGAACAAAATGTACAGCTGCCCTCAACTGCAGACTTCTTAACTCAAACTGAACATTTATTTGTCAAAGGAAACTGTTGCATTGCATTCAGTGTTCTCTTATTTAATTGTGTACACAAAAAAACTTATTAGTATAAGCCAACGGCCTTAGTCCAGGCATTCACATATGAAAAGTAAGAGAAAACCTTTACACCCCACCCTCTACTTCAACAACTCAGGATTACAGCATATTAACTTAAACATGCTTTTGTTCATCCTTTCTTCTCTTTTTACATTGTAATGTCTACTTTCTTAAAACTAAAAAGAAGAAAAAAAGCACTTATTTATTTTAGTATCTTTTTCACATACAATACCTGAAAATGCTTTACTATATAACATGCAGTATAGCTCATGACATGTTTTATGCAAATACTGTTAAGAACAAAATGTATTTACTTAGTCATTTTTCTCTTTCCTTTTAGTGTCATTCCAAACATTAATGACATGAATCGGGGTATATACTTTTATTCCCCTACAAGTTTAAAAAATTTCTTACTTTTTGTTGAATAACTTTTATATTTCTTCCTTAGACTGCACTGCATCAAAAATGACTTTGACTCTCCAGGACAAACTATTCTGAAAACAGCTGGGTACAGCAGATTGAAACTCACACTTTCCTCTTGACATTCCCTGATTGTTAGGATCAAATTTGCTACTCTGACGTCTGTTGTACAGTGAATAATTATTTTCAACAAATACTCTACTGTCTCAAATTTTTAATATGTTTACCTTTTGCCACAATTTTGTCCGGATCACTCAACTTTTTTTGCAGTTGGTATGATTCTTTACTAATAAAAGTCTTGGCTGCTTCCTCATGGCTATGTTTAGAATACATACAATGTGACCTTTCAAATTAACAAATCCTGCTGTGAAATACCAGTCTGGTTGCTTATCTGTGCTTTCATAAATACAGTCTGTTCCTTCCAGTTTCTGTTTTACAGCAGAAAATCTAAGGTTTTCCCTGCATGGTCTGTCCTCTAGCTTTACCATTTTTTTATAAAAGCTCTTCTTGAGCAGTCTCATACTCAAACAACCTTTTCTTCATTTCAACTTCTGATTTTTTTTTTTTTCAGTTTTAGGTTCATAGGTTCATACTAGGCTATCTGCCCTGAGGCAATTATAAGCCTAGCCCGATTCTGTATGGCTTATGCCACCCCTTGATTTGAATATACTGTGCCCTTTAAGGTTTAGTTTACTGTGCCTCTGTCTAATAGTGACACGGGAGTAATCCCTGGGACAAACCTACGATCCCCCATCCACCTATCGAGATTATTCTTGAAGAGATTCAGTGAGGTGCTCTGCCTCACATGAACTGGAATTCTATTCCAGAGTGAAGGAAGCCTCTGGGTTATGAACCTGTCCCTCCAGCAAGTTCTATTTATTTCTGTACTGAGGTTCAAGTCTCTCGAGCGTGTGGCTCTAAGGGATTTAAATTTACTGAGGTGGAGCATGTCCATTAATTCTGGATTTGACATAGCTTTGTAAGTCAGGCATAGATCGCCTTGAAGTAGGCGGTATGCAACTGAGTAGAGCTGGAGTTTTTTTAACCGAGCAGCATATGGCATCTGTTTGAGACCCTTGATACTCTTGGTGAGATACTTTTGGGGTCTTTCTAATTGCTGCAGGTGTCGGGTAAGGTACATCCGAAAAGGGGCATTGTATTCTATGATGGGCCTGATGAGGGATGAATAAAGGGGCACGATTACCTCTCTTGATCTAGATGTGAATCCCTTCGTGATGAGGTGGGCTATGTAGAAGGTCTTTCTAACCACTTTGGCAATGTGGTTTTCAAGGGAGAGATTGCTATCAACTTGGGTCCCCAAGTCCCTAATAACTTTCTCTGTACGTAATGGGTTTCCGCCTATGTGGTAATTTGTGGACACATTGTTTTTGCCAAAGTGTATGACTATACATTTTTTGGCATTTAGCTTTAGACCATGGTGCTGGCACCAGTTATCTGTCTCTGTGAGTCCTTTTTGAAGGATGTTTGTGTCAGCTGGAGAGTTGATTATGGCACCCAGTTTGCAGTCATCTGCGAACTTGGTGAGCCATAGTCCTCCCACGTTTGCCTGTACCTCGGAAAAGCATATACCGAACAAGAGTGGTCCCAGGACAGAACCCTGTGGGACACCACTTGTGACTGGTTTCGAGTCTGACATGGCTCCAGCAACTCTCACTCTGTGGGTTCTGTCTTTGAGCCAGTTTGCGACCCATCTTGTGACATAGGGGTTTATATTTAAGCTGGATAGCTTATCTATGATGCCCGAGTGGGGTTTTGTGTAAAATGCCTTTGCAAGGTCCAGATAGGCTGTGTGGACTATCTTCCCTTCATCTATGGCTTTGGTGACAGTTTCAAAGAAGTCAACCAGGTTCAAAAGGCAGGATCTGCCCTTGACAAAGCCGAACTAGGTAGGATCTAGTGTCTGTAGGTCCCCAATGTCTTTGTTTATGAGCTTCATGATGATCCTCTCCATAGCCTTGCAGACAAAGCTAGTCAGGCTTATGGGGCGATAGTTTCCAGGGTCCGTAGAGGCTCCACCTTTGTGGAGTGGGACCACTGTTGCGGTACGCCATTCTGTGGGCACATATCCTGTAGAGATGCTGAGATTGTATAGCTGTTTTATTTGAGGGATTAGTTCCTTTTGGAGTTCAAGTAGGATGCAACCTGGGACACCATCTGGTCCCATGGAAGCAGTGTTTTTTGCTTTGGAGAGGGCAACCTTCACCTGAGCATCAGAGATGTTTGGGAGGCAGCCCTCTGCTGGGATAGATACTTGCTCTTTTGGGGGGGAGGGGGGTGGAGAAGTTTGCACTGAACCTGTCTGCCAGGATATTGGCGATGTCTGTGGGTTCAGTGTATTTTGTGTCATTTAGAATCAACTCAGAACAAGTCTGGGAGTTGCATCCCAGGTTTCTAACATAACTCAAAAAAGCCTTATGATTGTCTTTGGTGTCCTGTGCAATTTTTCTCTCAAAGCTGGCGTTGGAGGATTTTATGAGGGATCATAATTTCTTGCTAGCACTGATCAGAGATGCCTTCCCTATTAGGGATTTTGCTCTATCATGTAGTAGCTTCCTCCTTCTGTTGTACAGTTTATTTATGGCAGGGGTCCACCAGACTGGACGCCTGCCTTTGGATGATTGGGTCTTGGTTTTGTTTGGGATAGCATGATCCATGCATTCCTGGAGATGTCCGTAAAATGCTTATATAGGATTCTGCAGTTTGGGCCATAGTTTCCACTGGCCCTGGGGCCTTGAAGGATTCCACTTCAGTTTTGAGAAGTGAGAAGTTCGCTTTTGAGAAGTTTTTCACTGTGGTTTTCTGGGCTGGGGGTGGGGTCGGGATGTGGACATCCAGTGAGATTAATTTATGGTCTGATCTTACCAATGAGGGATATACTTCTGGTGTGGAGCATAGAGTCCCCATGTTGGTAATGATCAGGTCTAGTATGTTGTCCCCTCTTGCGGGAGTGGTGACTAGTTCTTCTATAGCATTTGAGTTTATAATTTCCAGGAACCTTTGGGCTAAGGTGCTGGGGCTTGAGTAGTGCTCCCAGTCAATGTTTGGGTAGTTGATGTTGCCCAATATAATGGTGTTCGGAGAGATCTTCATGTTCTCCAGTGTTTTCAGGAAAGCCAGGTGGGATTCCTGACTTTGAGAGGGTGGTCTTTAGGATGCTATAAACTGAAAAGCAGTCTTGCCCACTGTTAGTTGCACATGGATGGTCTCTGATACTTCGTGCAATGCCACTAACCTGGAGGTGTGGATATCCTTGATAAATATGGAAACTCCCCCTCCTTTTGTGGTTCGGTCCGGGTTTTGGGGCCGAAAAGCATGATATGAGGTATAGTCGGGTAGTGCTGGCATGCTCTCTGGAGCCTTGAACCAGGTTTCTGTCACTGCATAGATATCGATGTTCTCCATACTGAGGAGAGCTTCGAGTGCATGCATCTTGAGGTTAAGACTTCTGGCGTTTAGCAGCATTACCCTTAGTTTCTTGTTCCTTGTGCTGTCTATGGGGGTGGGTTTGACTTTTGAGCCTTGCCTAAAAAAGGCACTATGGGGGTGGCAAGAGCCTTTGCCAATATCCGAAAGCCCAGTGGTGACAGGTGCAAGCTGTCCCTAGTGAAGCAACATGGCTTGTCGAGCATGTCATCCCAGGCTGACAGACACTGGATCCCCTTTGAATGACACCAAAATTTTAGCCAATTGTTAAAATCGATCATTTTGTCTTTGTACTGTGGCATCATTCTAGGTGAGGGTAAGATGCTGCTCAAGGTCAGGGTCATACCAGCCTGGGCTACATGATCAGAGAGCTCCTCTATGTCTCTTTCCATGTAGTCCAGGGAGGTATGTCTCAGGTCATTCACACCAGCATGTACAATGACCGAGTCATATTTGTATTTGCTTTGGAGTGACCTGAGTGCTTGCATTATGTGGTGGATCCTAGCAACCGACAGGCAGCTCACCGTGACCTTCTCTTTATTTAGCCTGGTGAGTGGGACGTCAGTGTGTCTGACAATAGAGTCACCTATTACAAGAGTATCAGGTGTGTTATTCAGCCTTAAGGGCTGTGGCTGCTTGGCACACTGACTTTGTGGGCTATGTGTTGTGCGTGTTTTGTTTTGAGGTAGCGTTTGCTTGGATATCTGCTTTGGAGGTCTCTGTTGCTTAGGTAGATTTTTATTTAGAACCTCCGAGTATGTTTTTGTGTATTTATGTGTTTGGTTCGCTGATTTGGTGGGACTATGTGATACTGGAATTGTGTTGTGTGAGGTTACCTTCTCCTCCTGACTGGTTACACCAGATTTGAGATGAGAGAGCTCAGCCTCCAGTTTGGCTAAATAGTTGCATCTCTCACATATATTTGAATCTGTTTGGAGGAGGAGAGGGTTGTCCGTGTACATGAGACAGTTGTAACATTGCCTCAAACTTCCCAGATTCACCAGCTGGACTGGAGAGGAAATCATTGACTGACCTTTGGACATGCTAGAGTAATATAGGGAAGCTGAATTTAAGAAGGACCAATAGGGGACAGGATAATCGTAGAGAGTATAAGAGTAAGTAGTGCTTATGGTTTAATAGTGCTAACTTGTAGGATTACTTAATTGGACCAGTGAAGGACCTTAGAATGAGAATGTGGTGTTTAAATTGAGAGATTGAGCAGTTCTAAGGGAAAAAGTGAAGAGCAGACTTTGTGGAGCCAGGAATAGTTTAAACCCAATTAGGCGGCGCTGCCCGCTGTTGTGCTATGCACAAAAACGCGCAAAACTGTGCAAAAGAGGGTTTTAAGAGAGGAAGATGAAGGAGTTTTGGAATTGACCCAAAATGGCCAATAAAACTACAGTTTCAAGTCAGTAACCACTCCCACAGGGGCAGGCAGGCTGCTCAATGTTTTTCACTGCCACTGATCAACAGAGAGACTTCCCTTTAGCCCAAGCAAAAAATGGCCTCACAGAAACTTGCAAACAGTTCAAGAACAGCAAGCCTGTAACTGAACTTTTTTAAATCTCAGAAAAGTGGGAAAAAGCAAGATTTTTTTGTTGTTTTGTTTTTTTCAGAGATAGCAGAGGTTCACAAGTATTAACAAGTTATAACAGTGCAGTAAATGACCCCACACAAGAGTGCTAAGCCAAAGACAGATAAAATGCAAGTTTTGAGAAAAAAACGATTTTAAAAATAAGTGCAAACAGGAAATTCAGTAAACAGCTTTAGGTTGTGCTCTAAATACAGTTACTAATGCAGAAATCAAGTTTAACAAGCCCGAAAATGCTCAAAATAGGCGGCTATGCAGAAAAACTTAGCAAATAAACGGGAAAAATACTTAAAATCTCAAAAGTGGCTCCTTTCTTCTCTCAGCATTTTCTCCTCCTGGTGGGTGCTTCACCAACAGCCAACAAGCCTGAATCAGTTTATCTGAATAGCTGTTTAAAGCTTCTTCCATTTTTCCAGTCTTTTATTTGAGTTGATGTACTCTTTAAATGTTTCATTTATTTTCATCAGCTCTGAGCAAATTTGATTTATTTTTCCTCTAGATTACTGGAAGCTGTATCTTGTACCAAAGCTAGAACCTGAACTGCTCTTTTGTTGAATATGTGCAAGATTCTTTTCAGTCAGTGTTTTCTTTCACCTTTTCTAGTTCACTTTCAGGCTCTCTAAGTTTTTTCTTTGCTGGCATCAATGATTTGTCCTTACTAGCCAGTAACTAAATTTATTGAAACTGGTGGAGTTACTGACCCTTATCTCTGTTTCTTCTTCCACACTGGAAGAGCTGGAATTACATTTTTTGATCAGTGTGCAATCATTTTGAAATACCTAGAATTTTCACTTTTTATGTCACAGTTTTAAATGTCCAGCACCAATGTTGTGCTTATAATCAAATTATTTAATCAAGTTTTCTTTTCTAAAAAAAAAAATAAAATTTTTATCAGGTAGGGCCACAAGATTAAGCAGTCACTTTTCAGGGGTGATTCAAGATCAATGCCTGGTTAAGAGATTTAATTAAACTCACACAGTAGGCAAATTAAGGCTGTGGGAATCAAACCTTAGATTACAGTGTGGTCACGTTCTTACTGTACAAAGTCTTATACTAAGCTACTAGGCAATTTACTGTTGAGTATCTGTTGTGGTTCACTATTAAAAACAGACTTCCTAAAAGCCAATGTTCTAAATGGACAAAAATGTTAAAATCCAAAAGAGTGAAAACATTTTTACTTTTTATTTTTTTTGCAGGTGAAAAGAATGAAGCATGTGTAGGGAAGCTATCTGTTGGTGTACCTTGAATATAAAGCCAATGTATGAAGGGATAATTTTGTATAGTTTCTATATATGGATTTAATTGTTGAGGCAGCAAATATAAATGCAGATTTTACTTAAAAAATATCTTAATTTAAACAGTTGATAAACTGACTAATCAGAAACAAAAGCAAGAAAACAATTGTGGGTATAAATTCATAATTTCAATCTGTGGTGGCAAATGTAGTCTATATACTGAAACATAGATACATAGGCTTAAACATGAAGTATTTCAAGTATTAATATGGTCAACATGCTTCTAAAGGGTAATTTCTGAGACAAAATCAATAGTTGAATTCATTTACTTAAATTGAAATATTTGGATTATACAGCAAAATGTCAAAAATAAATCATATTACTAATTCCAGACATGTTTCAAATATATTCTTAAATAAATTAAAGATAAGTCTAAGTTATTAAGGAAAGAAAGATATGTAAATGGCCACAAAAGTAACTATAATCAATATAAATCCACTAAAGAATTTTAAAAAATAATGGAAATATCACACAACCTCTTGTAAAAAAATACAGCAAACTGAATTGTAATAAAAACGTTAGCAAAACAAAATCAGAGGACTCATTAATAAAATTAAGACGGATCAGATTTTATGTTATCCAAAAGTGAAATAGATACAAGAATTCAGCAAACTAGAATTCATTGAAACTTCATCCTTAAAGTAAAATCAAACACTTAAGAAAAACAATTTCAGATTAATAAGGTGAATAAGGAAATGGCCCAGCAGCTTTTTCAACAAATTTCTTCAAGTGTTGCTACCTGTTGAAGCTCCATCAAGTGGCTTAGAAAGAGCTTATACTGCTGGTCACAGCAGACTAACTGCAAACAACCATCTCAGAAATCTGTCCCAGTATTAATAAAAAGTGTAGCCTATAATATAAAATTTAGAGCCTATGTTAACAGAATAATAGTGCTAGAAAAATATAAACTAAACCTCCTGTAGAAGTGAATGGATAGAAACTTACCCAGCCATTTATTCATCTATTACATTCAGTCCTCTTTTGGTAGCCACCCTATAATCCATCATAATTAGCCATTCTTCTCCTCAACCTCCTAAGAGAGATCATAATTCTCCATCCATTAATCAAATTGCATAATGGTTAAGGTCTTCGCCTCACATGCAGAAAGTGCAAGGTTCAATCCTGATCTCTGACCAATGCCTGTTTGGAGTTTGCATGTTCTCCCTGTGTCTGTCTGGGGTTCCTACCACCTCTGAAAAACATGTGGGGTGTTTTCATCTCAAAGTCACCTAAGTCTGGATATGTGGGCAACAGCACAGACTCTTGATGGTGCCTTATACGGGGAAGAGTCAAATAGACCAACTGTTTTGCATGGTTTACTATGGTAAGATCAAAGTGGGTTTGGTCTAACCCATTTCAGTCAAAGTCCAGAGGCTGAACCCGACACCGTCGAAGTACGAATCTCGCCCCTATCTCAACCCATATTAAAACCCATTTCGAGGTCAAAGTCGAGTCATATTTTGACAATGTCAGTGGTGGTTAAGAATAAGGGAAGTCCGAATGAAGAGGTTAGAGTTACAATCAGAAGGGCTGCAGCCAAGTGTCAGAGTTACAATCAGAAGGGCTGCAGCCAACTGTCGGTAGTGTATAAGAGAAGAATGCCAAAGAAGCTGAAAAGTAAGGTGTACAAAACAGTGGTGTGACCAGTACTACTGTACAGTACAGAATCTTGGGCAGTTAAGCTGGCACAGGCCCTGAGTGACCCTTTCTAGGGAAAAACACCATTATTGCTATTACAACATGAGGTGTCGCCATCTTGATCTGACTCATCAGTGAAAGCAAGATATTCATTAGTGTGAGAGATGCAGTGTAAGCATTTTGTTTTCCCCTTGGCTCCTTTGTCTTATATGTACATTGTTCTTAACAGAAGGTTCATAGATTGTTACTAGGCTAATGACCACCTTGGACTTTACAAGCCTAGACACATACCCAGAAACATTTTGATTCTGAGCATCATGGACATTTATACAGGGTGCTAGTAGGGAACTAAATAAGGAGATGTGCGGGGAGTGGTGTTAGCATAATACTTTTTTTTATTGATGGCTTCTATCCAAAAGGGACACGGAGACCAGACCAGGTGGTAAATTTATGATTTTCCATCCAGTTGTCAAGGTTTTGTTTGAGTAGGATCAAGGTTGACCTCTGTTTTACAAGGATGGGGAGCCTAGTCCATAGTGTAGGGATCCCTTGGGAGACATATCTGTATCTGTGCCACATTCTCTTTGTCAAAAGTGAAGTTCAGATCCCTGGATCTAGAGATTCTGGTGCTGTTTTGTTTTGCACATGTGAAACAGATCCATCAGTTAAGCCCTGTAAGCTGGGCAAAGATCCCCTCACAATAGCCTTAGTTAAGCCCTGTAAGCAAGACAAAGATCCCCTCACAGTAGCCTGTATGAGACTGAATTCAGAGACCGAACCATTAGGTGAGCAGTGTAGAACTGGGTATTCATGTCCTGAATTCCCTGGTGAGAAACCTGTGTGTGCATTCCAACTATTGTGAGTGTCTGGTTAGATATATGCCAAAGGGGGCAATATATTCATTGATGGGTCTGATAAGATCTGAATAGAGTGGTACCAAAACTTCCTTGGACCTTGATGCCTTATCCTTACCTATAAGTTGAGCGACATAGAATCGTTTTCTTATTATCTGAGCTTTGTGTTGGTCAAAGGCCAGATTGCTGTCTGCATGTATTACCAGATCCCTTACTACTGGTTTGCCTCTTTAGAGGTGTTTTATCAATGAAGAAACTCAAACATTGAGTTTTAGACCATGCCTTTGGCACCAGTCATCTGTCTGTCTTAAGCACACTTGCAAGATGTTGGTGTAGTGGGAAATCTATAATAGTTCCTAATTTACAGATATGAACTTGATGAAACTGAGATCTTGCAAATTAGCCTTGACTTCCAAGAAGTAGATGCCAAACAGGACCGTGCCTAGCATGGGGACCCTGTGGTACTCCAATGGTGTCCAGTGTCTTGGTGGAGGTGGCATCACTGATCCTAACTTCTTGGGTCCTGTCTTTAAGACAGATGGCAATCCAGTATGTTATGTAAGGATTTATGCCTAGCAAAAAGAGCTTCCAACAATGCCTGAGTGGTGTATTTGTACTGAATTCTGTAGCAAGGTCAGTTGCCTCCTACTAGAATATCATCTACTATAATAGCACAGGGATAGCCAGAAATAATTTGCTACATTGCATCCTGAAAGACTTTCCTGGCAGAATTTACCCCAAATGGCATTCTCAGAAATCTGTGCCTTCCAAATGGCATACCAAATGTGGTTAACAATAAGGATTTTCATTCAAACAAATTTTGCCAAAAGGAACTCTTTGCATCTAAGACTGAAACAAACAGTGGCATTTGTCATGAGGGTAGCAACTTCTTTGACTGTTCGCATTGGATGTTGAGGTCTTTTTAATGTTTTGTTGAGATCCCTTGGATTAATAGATATTCTGATATCATCTGAGCTTTTCATATGAGCTACTACCATGGAGGATACCCATTCAGTAGGTTCTTCTGCTGGACAAATTATTCCTAGCTGCACCATTCTGTCTAGCTTGGCTTTGATTCTGTTCTGCATAGCTACTGAAACTTTCTCTGCTGGTCTGATAACTAGGCTGACCTCTGAGTCTAGCTTCATGAAGTACACAACAGGTAGTTTGCCTAGTTTGTCTGCAAAGATATCAGCATACTCAGAAAAAATAGTTTGGGCAAAATTTGAGCTGTTGACAGGCAGGCCTACATGGTGGACTTCCTTATTAAATGAAAGCAGTCCCATTTTAAAACTGTCTCTGAGGCCTAATAATGACTGCACGCAGGGTTGCCAAACGTCCCTATTTGGGCGGGACTGTCCCAAGATCAGCAGCCTAATCCCGAGTCCCGCACTGCCAGTTTAAATCCCGTGCAGCCTCCGCTTTTATTTTTTTTTTGATTGGCCCGTATACCGGCATACGGGCCAATCAAAAATCGCTAAACACGGAGCTTCATGTGTTTAATGCGGATGTTCTGCATTAAACACAAGAAGTTCCGTGGTTAGCGATTTTTGATTGGCCCATATGCCGGTATATGGGCAAATCAAAACATCGCAAAACAGAGCTACTTCTGTTTAATGTGGAACTGAGATGTTCCGCATTAAACAGCAGTAGCTCCGTGTTTAGCGATTTTTGATTGGCCAGTATACCTGTATATGGGCCAATCAAAACATCGCAAAACAGAGCTATTTCTGTTTAATACGGAATGGTAATGTTCCATATTAAACAGAAGTAGCTCCATGTTTAGCAATTTTTTGATTGGCCCGTATACCGGTATACGGGCCAATCAAAAAATCGCAAAACAGAGATACTGCTGTTAAATGCGGAACTGCGATAGCCAAGAGTAGCTCTGTGTTTATTTATAAAAATAAACACAGAGATACTGCTGTTAAATGCGGAACTGTGATGTTCCGCATTAAAGACATGGAAGACCTTTTTTTTTTTTTTTTGACTTTGTCCCTACCTAGCCAGTCGGAAATCTGGCAACCCTGACTGCACGTGTCTCTTAACTATGAAAAATTGCAAGTCATAGCTGTTTCCAGCAGAGTAAAATAAAAGCACTACTAAGCCTTTGGTTTGAATCTCTTCACCACCATAAGCAACAAGCTTTGTACACTTTATCAAATTAAGCTGCTCTGCAGCTTTTACTCTAGCAAACATTTCTGCTGACATAACATTGCACTTTGCACCAGTATCTACTTTGAACTCTACAGGACTCCCATTAATCAAACAGTACAAAAGATTGCATTCTTTGCCCACATATCTATTGCATTAACTGTTTCACCAAGCACAGACACACCATCAACATAAAAAGTAGGGTTGCAGCTTTCTAATTGATCAACTTGCCTCTTTGAATGCCCTCTTTTAATAAAATAATGTGCCTTATTTGATTTGCAAAACCTTTTGAAATGATTCCACTTATTGCAAGAAAGACACTGCTGACGAAAAGATAAGCACTTTTCTCTTGGGTTCATGATTTCCACCACAATTATGACAGTTGACTATGAAACTAGGTGGGGGCATGTTTTGACTTTGCTGACTCTCCTTTTGCTTTACTGAGCATGCCCTGCAATTTACTCTAAAGACTAGGGGGTTCCCAGGGACTGTTAAAGGACATGCAGTAGCTGACATTTGCTTGGGCCTGTTTCTTTTAACCATGTGCTGCATATTATTAACATGAGCTTTGTCACTGTGCCTTCCATAACTATTCTCATTTGTACATTTTTGCATTTTTACAATTTTATATTTTTACATTTCTTTGTATTTTACTTTAAAATATCAGTAGGCATTAATTAACTGAGACATGTGACCTTGTCTAGAGTATAAATGAAATGGCATGAGTTACCAAATTGTTTTACCTTGAGAAAGCCCGGTAGTGACTGGGAGAAAGCACTTGGTTTTAATTTGGAGATCTAATAAAAGCTTTTGAATAAGCTGCGTTTGTGTTGGTACTGGCCACGCAAAAGGATTTACAGCATTGTACTTAATTGTTGCTTATCGGGTCCTGTTGTGCTGACTTTGTTCTTTTGGCTTGGGCTACATTCATTTTTTACTTTACTATTCTCATTTGTATGCATACTTATGTGCGTTTCTGTAAGCTCATACATCTGACAAATCTCAATGACCTTATTTAACATTAAATCACATCTCAAAGAAAAATCTTCCTCACTGTGTCATTATTAATACCACACACAAGCCTGTCCTTCATCAGCTCATCCCTCAGATCACCAAATCTGCACATTTTAGCCTTATTTCTCAAGTCCGTTATATATGCAGCAGAAGTTTCACCAGACTTTGATCTCTTGTGTTACATAAGTGCCTTTCCATTGTAACATTTGTTTGGAGGTTACACATTTCTCTAAATTTACATTTTAAGCACTCTGGGTCTCCCCTTGTTTCAGCTGGTAACACTATATGGTGGTCTTCCTCCTCCTCCTCCTCTGCAAACACAGCAGGTGCACACACAAATGACGTTCTCTTTCAATGGCCTCAGAACCAGACAAATTAAGCAGAATAAATGCCTTTGTATGTGTCTGTCCTTGTCAGAAAAAGCAGCCTCTATGAAAATATTTATTTCTTCTCAAACACTCTCCAATTTTCTGCACTATTTCATTAAACACAAGCAATATGGGTCTATAAAACCCTTCTGGCATGCCCACAGATTATAGTAAAACACAATGCAAAATTGGCCCCTGTAATTATGTACAAATATGCACATGCACCAGGTACTTATAATAATATTCAAATGCATAATAAACCTTTTGAAAGACTGCACTCTGTGAAATATGCTTTGAAATAGCTGTACGTTGTGAAATATTCTTTGAAAGGACTGTACTTTTTTGAATAACTGCAGTGTAATACTGCACACATTTGCAAACACTTTGCACACTTCGGATACTTTGAATACCTTTAGTTAATATGACAAAGTAGCACATAGCGAAAAAATATGTTTTTCTCTTTTTTGTACATTTTATGCAATTTGGATATTGTTTCAAACATTTTTGTAATTATTTTGAATATTTTTATCAATATGGTGCAGTTTGGGGCATTTCATTTAATAAGAAATTCATTCTGAGTGCTTTGTTTTATATTTGCAGTGAAAGAAATCATTTAAGTGAGATTTAGTACCTGAAATTTGTTTCTGACCTGTTTTGTGCATTGTTTAAGCAGTAGGAATGATCAACTCCTACATATGCCACCTGTTTGCCTCATGGCTGTAACTCTGGATCCCATTCTGACACCATGTCACTTTTTTATGTGGATTAAGAAGACTATGAAGGCTATGTGTTCGTTTAAGTAGTTTATTGTAAACAAACATCAGGATGGATGTCAGGAACATTGAACTTAAACTATCTGACTGACTACATGCTTGCATGCTCTCACTCTGGCTGCTAATTCAAAGTGGCACTTTTGCTTGCACGTGCTCAGTACTTATATGTATGTGCTGACTCACTGGAAAGATTCTTAAAGGTATATCACACACACTCTTATGTATGTTACACTGTTTTAGCCTCATCCATTGCCTTAATGACCCTCTGAAAGAAGTCTACCAGGTTACGTATGCATGACCTTCCCTTAACAAAGCCAAACTGGGATGAGTCCAGTGTCTGTAGCTTGCTAATGTCCATGTTTATCATTTCCATGATAATTAATTCCATGGCTTTGCATATTAGGCTTGTTAAACTGATGGAGTTGTAGTTCCTCAAGTCAGTTGTTGATACGCCCTTATGAGTGGGAATGATGGTTGCAGTTCTGTGTTCTCCTGGAATGTAACCTGTTGAAAGGTGCCTCAAATGATCCTGATAGGTCATGTTTTAGACAGTTCTAGAGACAATTGGGTAAGTTTCTGGACCCATGGAGGTGGTGTTCTTGGATTTAGCAAGTGCTGCTAGCATTGGATCCCTGCTGATAGCAGGATTGAGTATGCCGGGTGGGATTTCACCTAGTGGAGTTGAGAGGGAGTGGTGGATGAAGTCTGAGCAGAATATACAAGCCAGTAAATTTCCCGTGTCATCATCATTCATGAAGCTGGTACCATTCATCAGCAGTACAGCACACTACCTCTAAGGTTCTAGACATAGCCGAAGAAGGCCATCTGATTATCCTTAGCTTACAAGGCTCTCCTGACCTCATAGTTGGCCTTGTTGGACTTAATTAGATCTCTTAGTTTCTTGTTTAGTTGTATAAAACAGCACTTGTCTTTATTGAGTTGGTCTTCCTGATTTTGGCCCAGAGTTTTCTTCTTTTATTATATACCCTCTTTATGTGATGATTCCACGAGTGGGGTTTATTTTAGTAATTGTTTTTGGTTTATTTCTGGTAGTTATGCCTTTCTTATGCCTGTATAGGAACTGTGTGAATAATTTTGCATAGGTAGGTGTCATCAGGGTTGGGAGGAACCTCAAATTCTGACACTGTCACTTAATAGGATATAGTTTGCCTTTGAATAGTTCATATTGCAGTCATTTACATCCACATGGACTACGATAGATGCATATTGGTACCTGTTGTGCAGTAACTTGAATACATGTGTGATATTGCAGGTCCTGGCTACATATAGGTAACTGTTACCTTCTCCTTGTCTAGCCTGGTGTATGGGGCATATGTGTGTCACCCAATGGAGTCTGCAGTGACAAGAGTATTAGGTAAAGTATATGCTTGCCTTATGGCTTTGCTGTTGTGGGTATAGCCTTATGAGAGATGTTTGTTGTTGCTTTTGGTGTGTGTTTTAGTAATTGCTGAAGAGCAGTATTGCCATTAGATGGATTTGGAGGTCTATGAGATTAGAGATGGTTTCTTGTAAGCACCTTTGTATAAGACGATCCGTGTGTGTGGTAAGCAGTGGGTTTGGGGGATGTAGTGTGGGTATTTCTAACAACCTCATTTGTATGTAAGATTTTTGCCTCCAAGGAAGTTGTGTATTGACATCTCTCACATACTGTGTTACTTTCTTTAATGATTAACTCTTAGAACATGAGACAATTGAACATTGACTAAAGATGCCCAAATCTACCAAGCTGACTACAGAGACATTTGAAAATTGCATATCTATGTTGTCCAGTCTTGTAACCGGGTGGGCTGCTTAGGATTAAGGATTTGATTTTAACAGGGTCACCTAAGGTAGTTTCTGGGGTTAAGTGCAAGATGTTACATGGTGCTAAGGTATGGTAGTAAGTACTATTTGATGCAAAACCTCAGTGCTCTAAACTTATTTCTGCAGAATGCCACACTGTTTAAAGGTTTTGGACCTAATCCTAAGTTTATAAGGAAATTTTACTGTGTAGGTGTAGGCACTGCTAACCACCTCTGCCTAGTGGCAGTTCCACACAAACCTTCCTGATTTATATCAGAGAAAAAAAAGCTTAAACACTGACTCCTATGCCCTGTAGTCAATGAACAACCACACTTCAACCTCCCTGGAGTGATTGCCAAATAAGAGAGACTAGGTAAACATATTCTGCCACAAAATGGATGAACCTGTAATTTCTTAAGGTAAAAGCACGCAAAAGCAGCTCTCAAGTCAGCTTAAAGAGCAAACTACCAGCAAGCAACTAGACCCCTGGCTAATTTACCCTTCTGCAAGAAGCTTAGTAGGCACACAGAACTAGAAAAAACAACAAACACGGAAATAACTGTTCTTGTCTCAAAATTAAATAAATGCTTTAACAATGCTCAAAAACATTACGGATCAATGTGTAAAGCAAGTGCAGTAAATCAAAAACTGTACTGTGTACAATTCTAGGACTAGTATGTACTAAAAAAGTACATTCTTTCTTCTGAGCTGCTTTTGCACATGATGTAAACGTTTAGAAATAAAGGCTTCAAATACAGTAATGGCTAAAAGTTATAGCAATCTACTTCTCTCAACTGATGACAGCGATATTCCTTTGGAGATATGATTTAACCATAGAAGTGTACAGAGTAGATACTATTTATAGCTATTTAACTTTAATGTGACACTGTGCGAGTATTCACATGCTGCAGTACTGGGGTATTTGTTACTGTTCCTACTCATGCTATAGTACTGTGATAATTAGTACTGCGCTTACTTTAACATGACAGAAATACTCACATATTTACAATAAAGTGTAGAAGGCTGCTGTGAAGATTTGTAGAATTTACTAGTCATATGCATCTAATCACCTCGGCAATGTACAACATCATAGCACACCTTCTGCCTCTAGGCTGGATAAAGAATTAAAGCCTGGGATCAACTCTGTTTCACAGGTAACAGACAGTTATTTCCCAACTGTTTCAGAGCTAGGGAATACATTTTTGTTTTTTGGTGAAAGTTGGATGGCTGATATCTTAAAAATATGTGATGTGTTTTTTGCTGCAGGACGATAATGCTGATGAGCGGAAGTCATGGAACTTTCCAAAGACGCTAGGGAATACATTTTTGTTTTTGGTGAAAGTTGGATGGCTGATATCCTAAAAATATGTGATGTGTTTTTTGCTGTAGTACGATAATGCTGATGAGTGGAAGTCATGGAACTTTCCAAAGACACCCATGATAATATGTTTAAGTATAACATTTAGCCATGCTACTGTAATGTATAAACAGTTCCTTAGTTAAGGAGACCCTTGTGTTCCTTGGTTCCCAAACTGGAAATATATCTTCAGGCCCTTCACACCAATTAAGATGTTCTCAACAATCTTAAGGAGAAGCAAGTCGAAGAACTCACACATTGTTTTACATTTAGTGAGTTAAATATGGCTGCGAGCTGTATAATGCTCAAGCATTTTATGAACTGTTTTAGAAATACTTTACAAACATTTGTACATTATTAAAAAGCAATGCAAACCCCACATTTTCAGTGGTGGCAAACACTGTAGGGGTCAAGCTCTCCCACAGCACTCGTATGGGGGCATCTCCTACCTCTTGCTAATTATATATATATTAACTCCAAGATCACACAATCCTCAGGGGAAAGGGAATATTCATTTACCAAGGGATTGTCAGTCTCTTGCACACCTGGTGAACATCTGCATAGTTAATCAAATGCAGTCAATCAAACAGATGTCAACCAAGCTCCTTCTTGTCTAAACCAATGGAACCCAGATACGTGACTGCCGTCTTACTATATTCCACTTCATTAAATTGGGATATATGTGCAGACAGATGGCTAGATAGATAGATAGATAGATAGATAGATAGATAGATAGATAGATAGATAGATAGATAGATAGATAGACAAACTTGCTCCTAAAGGACACTGGAGGCAGAAGTATGTCAAAAGCAGACATACATGTATAATAAAATGAAAAGGAAATGAAAATATAGCTCATTTTGGTTTTCTCTGTTACGTTTACTAGTTTCTTACACTATATACAGCACCTTCTATGTAAGGTCACAGGCATTACAAACATTTCTGCCATACAGGCTTTGACCTATACAACCACTCCAGCAACAGGCTGATAAACAAAGATAATTTCCCTTCAGCTCTAGAAAAGGAAAAAAAACTTCACTAGAAGTTCCATGTCTCTGAATATAGGCAATGCAAACAAGTTTTGAAAAACTGTCAAATTTATGTTTTTATTCTGAGCTTGATGCCATGCAGAAGAATGCACAAAAACCTGTCCATGCATTTTTGAATGACTTCTTTAGCAATAACCTGTAATTTTGTGCTAGGGTTTCCATGATTCTGAAATAATTTAATTAAAATATTGATTTCATTAAAAATATATCATTATCACTAATTAACTTATTAACTGCCCTCTTACTACATTCATTAAATTAGGATGCATGCTGGCATAATGTACTGGGTCTATATCAGATAATCGAACTTTTAAAAGTTCGAACACCATATGGTCGACACCATATGTTCGAACTCTTAAAAGTTCAAAAATGAAATAAAAAAAAGAACTACCTGAAAGCTTCCATTGCCACACTGTATGGGGATCTCCGTTGAAACGTTCAGACTTTTAAAAGTTCGATCATATGGTGTCGACCATATGATGATCGAACTTTTAAAAGTTTGACAACATGATAGGAACCCTAGTGTACTGTATATAGTTATTGACAAAAGTAGATTTACAAAATTACTGGCTAAGGAAATACTGATTATCAGTATCTGTGGTAAATAATAGATCCATAAAGCTACCGTGAATCCATGTGCAGTTACTGTAAATTTCAAAAACTCAGTGCTTTTATTTATATCTTTCAAAAATGTCAAAAATCTTCCCATTTCCCATTCCAAATAAAAATTAAATCATCAGTGTATTGTTTATAGAAGCTGAGAAAACGATAAAGTGGATGACTGATCAGAAAGTCATGCTTCCACCAAAGCCATTACTAGAGTTGCAAAAATGGACACCATTCTCACTTCCATCACAACTCCTTTTAGTTGTTGATAAATGTTGTCTTGGAATATAAAAAAAAATATTAGTCGAAACAGGATCTAATACTAAACAAATAATATTGGTTTGACTATTCTGTAACAATGTAAATTTACTGAGATATGAACAAGCAAATTCTATACCATTTTCCCAAGGAATAACAGTGTGCAGAGATACTACATCTATTGTTACATAGTTTCTGTACCTATGTACCTATAGTTGCATAAAGATCTAGGCAAATCCAAGACTCTTATAAGTAAAACATATAATTTTGCACTATTGAATTGAGGATAAAATCTAAATATATAGCTATGAATTCAGTCTTACTATTATGAGCTGATACTATTGCCCTAAAAGGTGGATTAACAGTTTCCTTATGTATTTTGGGGATACCAAATATGACCCCCAATCTTGGATGGTCATTTTTCTGAAATTCATAAATATGATATTCAATGAAACCTTGTGTCATAAGATCTAGTAACAACATATCAACTTTAACATATTGTGCTGAAACATATTTGACACATGTTTATAACAACTGTCGTCAGATGGCATATCAAAATATTATTATACTTGTGTGGTGCAGCGGTAACGTTGTTGCCTCACAGCAAGAGGTTCTCCTGTTCGATTCTCGGCTGGAGTGCCTTCAGTGTGGAGTCTGCATGTCCTCCCCGCAGTCGAGTGGCATTCAAAAGACATGCGTAGAATGGGCGTGCCTTCATTGAAGATTGGGTGTCAAGCTGGCACCTCTGCACCCGTTAAAAATCTACTGCCAATCATTAACGGACCGGAGTTCCACTGTGGTGACCCCTAACCGGGTAAAGCCATAAGAAAAACAACAACAACAACTTGTCTGTATCCATCAGTACTAGAGCATTTCCTTTATCAGCTCAAATGATTCTTAATTGCCTATCATTACTATGTTCATATAAAACTCTAAATTCTGCATCACTAATATTATATTTTTGTTAATGCTTTTATTATTTAATACATGTTTAAAATCTTGTATACAAGCATCAGAAAAGACACAAACTATTGTGTAATGCTAGGCTATAAGTCCCTTTTTCGTGTAAGACATGAATTTCTAAAGTTAAACTGATGGACATCATTGATAATAAACTTCAGATTTAGTTTTCTTCAACTACCAACTGAGTGAATTTATAGCCAGTAATTTTGTAAATCCACTTTTGTCAATAACTATTTACACTATACCAGTATGCATCCCAATTTCATCAAATGGAATATTGTAAGAGGACAGTTAATACATCACAGTAAGTTAATTAGTGATAGGTTTATATGTTCATAGGTGTGTACTAGGCTAATGGCCCTGGAGCCTTTACAAGCCTAGCCCATAGGATTAACCTGGTATAGTGCCACCTGACTAGCCCATAAGATTAACCTGGTATAGTGCCACCTGACTGACCTTAGTTCCCAGTACCTCTGTCGAGCAGAGCCACTGGAGTGATCCCCGGTGTGAATTTTCTATTTCCCATCCACTCATTAAGATCCCTCTTGAAGAGGGCCAGTGAGGTGCTCTGTTTGACATGTATGGGAAGTCTATTCCATAGCATGGGCAGTCTCTGGCTTATGAAGTTGTCCCTCCAGCATGTTCTGTTGATTGTGGTAATGAGGTTAAGGCCTCTGGAGCATGTGGTGCGGAGGGATTGGGATTTCTTTAGATGTAGCATTTCTAACAGAGCTGGGTCAGATATGGCTTTGTAAGTCAAGCAGAGATCGCCTCTAAGTAGGCGATATGAAACGGAGAATAGTTGGAGGTTTTTGAGTCTGTCCATTTAGGACAAGTGTTTAGGGCCTAGGATCCTCTTTGTGAGGTACTTTTGTAGCTTCTCCATTTGTTGTAGGTGTCTAGTGAGGTACATGCCAAATGGGACATTGTACTCTATGATTGACCTAGTGAGGGAAGAGTAGAGGAAGACAATGACCTCTTTCTTCCTCAATGCAAAACCCTTAGTAATGAGATGTGCCACATAGAAGGACTTTTTGACCACAAGGGCAATGTGGTCGTCCAAACAGAGGTTGCTGTCAACCTGTGCTCCCAGATCTCTTATGACACCTTCTGCGTTCAGTGGACTACCATCGTTGTGGTAACTCATGGGAACTGGGTTTTTCCCGAAGGGGATGATGACACAGTTTTTAGCATTGACCTTAAGGCCATGGTTCTGACACCAGTCATTGGTCTCAGCGCGGCCTGTCTGTAGGATGTCAACATCACTTGGGGAGTAAATAATGGCTCCCAACTTGCAATCGTCTGTGAACTTTGTCAGCCAGAGTCCCTTCATGTTGGCCTGGACTTCTGAGAAGTAGATACCAAAACAGGAGAGGACCCAGAACCAATCCCTGTGGGACTCCGCTCATAACTGGTCAGCAGTCTGGCTTGCAGTCAACTACTTTCACACTGTAGGTTCTATCTGTGAGCCAGTTTGCAACCCACCTAGTGATATAGGGGTTGATGCTTAGCTTAGTGAGTTTCTTTGATTCCCGAGTGGGGAATGGTATCAAAGGCCTTGGCCAGATCAAAGTAGGCTGTATGAACCACCTTGCCTTCAATCACAGCTCTGGTGGCTGACTCAAATAAGTTGACCAAGTTGAGTAGGCATGATTTACCCTTCACAAAATCAAACTGTGTGAGATCCAGTGTTTGGAGATTCCCTATATCCTTGTTTTAGGTCCAGGATGATGATTTTTTGATTCATTTACCATAATTCCGGGATTTTTTAACGTGATCATGATGAAAACTTTTAAATTGTTCTTTTACTTTTTGTCTTGGTCTGATGAAGTTTGTATTATTATATGAACAAAAGCACTTACCATGCAGTTTGTGTGATCATGCTGTGCGTTTGACTATTCTTGTGTTCTGAGCACTTTCTGTTTTTTTTTTTTTTTTTCAGTGTTTATTGGGTGCTTTAGTAAGCTGGTTTTTGGTTCTTTAGTTGTTTTCCCATCATTTCAGTCTGCTGATTATGGTTTCTGTAGCCAACATGTCGCACTTTCCTTCTACGGGTGATTACAATTTGGATTTCGGTTTACATCCAGTTCCTGCCGAGCTTATGGATTTAAGCCAAACACTTACTGATTTGTTAGCAAGACAAAATAAGTTTTTGCCAAATTGATTCCAGGCACTTTTCTGGTTACTGGCTCTGCAAATTCCATTTATTTTGATTCAGCTGACAGAATGCTAACTGCCAGTTCTCCTTCACACCCCATGGATTGTAATGTGGTCAGAAACATGATTAACGGTACTGTTAACCTGTTTTCTAACTTTTCACTAGTAACTTGAGTATTTTTTGGCAGGTAGCCATGATGATACTACTGAGTCTTTTTGTAAGGCACAGATTTATAAACTGGAAAATAAGTTATTTAAACTAAAAAGTTTCGAACTTGAAAGTTATTACTTAGAATACTATATACAGATCCAACAGGTACCTAAAGGTTTGCAAATTTTTAAGTTTCCCAGTGGTATTTCAGAAAATTACAATATTTACCAGGCTTTAGTTAAACTGTTTAATGACACTTGTTTTTTTATTACTGAGACACCTTATTTATCATAATACTGTTGAACTTGAAGCATTATATAAGTCAGTTTTAGAACTAGATGCTAATATTCAAAATAACAGTTATTTCCAACTCTGGTCTGATTTATTTCTTGGCATTCCAGCTAGAGTCGACAGACACATTGCTGCTATAGTAACACTAAAATAAAAAAAACTAAAAAAACTGAAGAGAGCTGCTTATAGTTATAACACTAATTTAGCATACCCAGTACCACAACATAATTCTAATAGAGGTGGCGGTCAGCATTTCTATGGACTGTATGTAAATAATTCAAAGGACTTGTTTTGTGAATCTAAAGTTCCTGGAGGCTCTCATTCCAATTACCATCAAGAATTTCCACCTCTACCAACACAATGGAAAAATGCAGACAGCCTCAATTCCAAATGTTCAGCTGACATATTTGAAGATGGTTCTTTTCACCTAGACTCAAGCCTCTTAAACTATCAGACAGCCACAACCAACAGAAGCAGAGGCAGCTCAACAGTCAGAATAAAAGGACATTTTCAATCTTAGTTCTAAAAAATTCCATATCAATACAAAGTTCTTGAAAAGGGATTCTCTTTCATTCCTGCTAAAAGCGCCAACTTTAGCCAATTGGTAGTTGATTTTAAACAATTTGTATGAAAACTAAACCTGAAGTTTATTCTCAATGATGTTCATCAGTTTAACTTTGGGAATTCACATGTCTTATGTAAGAAAACTACTTGTATCCCACATTACAGAATACTTTGTGTCTTTTCTCATGCTTGTATACGAGATTTTAAACATGTAGCAAATAATAAAAGCATTGGCAAAAAATATAATATGACTAATGCAGAATCAGAGTATTATATGAACTTAGTAATGATAGGCAATGAAGAATCATGCAAGCTGATAAAGGAAATGGTCTAGTACTGATGGATACAGACAAGTATAATAATAATAATAATAATATTTTTGATATGCTGTCTGACAACAATTGTTATAAATATGTGCCACAACAATATTTTTTAGCAGGTCTACCTGAAATTATCAAATTTTCAGTTACCCAAAAATTACATTCATGAGAAGACTTAGCCGAAAACACATTTTAATGAACATCCGGATCACCAGAGTTGTACTCCGGGAAACTAACCACTTGGCCACCATGGTGAACTTTGTCCTTTCCCCCACTGTAGTTTGATCTTGGAGTTGGTATGTTTAGTTAGGGGAGTGGGGGGGTTGTGGGGGTGTGGTAGGTGAAGCCACCCACTTAGGTGGGTTTGATTTGCTTTGATTTTTTTTTTATTCGTGGTGGCCAAGTGGATAGTTTCCCAGAGTAGGACTTCGGTGAGCCGGGTGTTTGTTAAAATACGTTTTTGGTGACGCTGTCTCGTGACTATAATTTTCAGGCAAGTGAGAATTCTATAATATGAAGCAGACTTGTTTCAGCAGAATGTATTAAATTTGATATGTTGTTGCTAGATCTTATGACACAAGGTTTCGTTGACTATATTTATGAATTTCTGAAAAATGACTGCTCAAGATTGGGGGTCATATTTAGTATCCCTAAAATACATAAGGATAGTGTTAATCCACCTTTTAGGCTAATAGAATCAGCTCATGATGGTAATATTGAATTCATAGCTATATATTTAGATTCTGTCCTCAGTCTAACAGTGCAAAATTCTGTTTTACTTACAAGATTCTTGGATTTGTCTAGATTTTTTATACAAAGATAAGTTCATAGGTACAGAAAATATGTTTGTAACAATAGATGTAGTGTCTCTGTTTACTGTTATTCCTTGGGAAACTGGTATAGAATTTGCCTGTTCTTGTCTCAGTAAATTTATGTTATGTTGTTGATTCCTGACTCTTTCTGGTTTGAAAGTGAGTGTCTGTGCTTAACATACTTGATTGGTCTGGTTGCTATCTGAGGCACCTACCAGAAAAAGGCTTCAAGCCTGCAGAACCTTGCATCATCTGGGACAAGACTGTGGATCACCAAACAGGCCATGGCCTGCTTGTCTTCTTGGGACTGGTGCTAACATTTAGCTTCTGCTGAGACCAGCATTAGTAGTAGCCAGGCAGTAGCCATTCATGCGACTCCCCTCTTTTTATCATGCTTGACAAGCTAATTATTTATTTTCAGTAAGCACTACTTGATTTCTTCCTTACTTCAGAATATCTGCGTAAATACTTCATCTTTAAATTTTCAGGGTCTACGTATTAGTTTCCCCTCAAGTGTTTGTTAGTGCTCTGTACAGACTCAGACACTTTGAGTGACATTTTTCCTGTAAAAGGCTTCATTACTTAATATATTGAGCTCATATCCAGGCATGTCTAAAAGTTAGTTCCCTGTGCTTTCTCCTGTCAACCTGATGAACTTGGGCATCCTGAGGCAATGTAGCAACTGCCTCATGTACACAGACAACCCTCTCCTCTTACCTCCCAACACTATGACTTGTGAGAGATGCACATATATAGCCAAATTGGAAGCCATGCACTCTCCAGCCAAGACTGGATTAGCCAGTCAAGAGAGGAAGGTTAACACCTGCACCACACCACATTCAGCACATAGCCCTCCAGAACATACACCACCACAACCCTCACATAGTAACACAAACCACACACCTACTTTTGTGGAGGCTCTCAATAAAAATCTGCCCAAACAACAGAGACCTCTGACGCAGAAATGCAAACAACCACAACATCCCAGCACAAACCATGAGACACATAGCTCACATAAACAGTGTGCACTCAACCAAAGCCCATAAGGCAAAACAACTTAATACACTAGTCATAGGTGACTCAATAGTAAGGCACACTGACGTCCCATTCACTAGGTTGAATAAGGAGAAAGTTATGGTCAGCTGCCTGTCTGGTGCCAGGATCTGCCACATAATGCACGCACTTGGTCACTCTACAACAGGTACAAATATGACTCTGTCATTGTCCATGTTGGTTTGAATACATACCTCTCTGGACTACATGAAAAGAGACATAGAGGAGCTCTTGGATCTTGTAGCCCAGGCAGGTATGAACTTAGCTCTGAGTAGCACCCTACCATCACCCAGAACGATATCACAGTACAAGCAGAAATTGATTGACTTCAATAATTGGCTAAGTTTCTGGTGTTATTCTAAGAGGAACCAGCATCTGTCTGCCTGGGATGACATGATCAACATACCTCGATGCTTCACCAGAGATGGCCTGCACCTGTCACCCCAGGGATTCTGGATACTGGCTAAGGCTTTTGCCACCCCTATAGTGCCTTTTTTTAGGCAATGCCCTGAAGACAAAATTACCACCATAACAGCTACAAGCAAACAAAATCTGAGGGTTATGCTACTCAATGCTAGACGTCTAAATCTCAAAATGTACTCACTCGAAGCACTCCTTAAAATGGAGAACATCAACATATGTGCAGTGACTGTGACCTGGTTCAAGGCTCCAGAGAGCACCCCAACACTACCAGGCTATAATTCATGCTACACCTTTTGGCCCCTCAACCTGGACCGAAGCTCTGAAGGTGGTTGTGTCTCCATACTCATAAAGGATATGCACACCTCCAGACTAGTAGCCCAACATAACACATCAGGGATACTTCAGGTACAACTAACACTGGGTAAAACTGCAGTCCATGTTGTAGTCTACTATAGACCCCCCCCACCATGTCCCAAGACTCCCTCTCCACATTCCTAAACACACTGGAAAATATTAGGGTACAACCCAATACCCTTATAGTGGGAGATTTTCTGGAATGTATTAATTCCAGTGCCCTGGACCAATTCATTCTTACCCCCACCAGGGGTAGAAACATCCTTGACCTCGTCATTACTAACATGGGCAACCATTGCTCTACACCAGTAATCTACTCCTCCCTAGTCAGATCTGACCACAAGCTAATCACCATGGATATCCACATCCCACCCTCACCCCCCAAAGGAAACCATTGCAAAAAAACTTCTCCAAAGCCAGTTTTGGACTTCTAAAACCAGAGGTGACTAACTTCACGATACCCATGCGAATAGAAAATAGGTGCATGATTGAATCATACACCAATGCACTTTATGAGCACATACACAAGAGCATGGAATGGGCCATACCAAACAGAACCAAGATGCTCTCATCCAAAAAAAGCAAGCCAATCTGGTGGTCCTCCACCATAAACAAAGTCTACAACAGAAGTAAAAAACTGTTGCAGAAAAGGGTGAAGTCCCAAGACTTGAAAAACTCCCTTGTCAGCCTCAGAAAAAAACTGAGATCCATCATCAAATCCTCTAAAGCTAGCTATGAAAACACAACTGCTGCAGATTCTAAAGACAACCACAAGGCATTCTATAGTTATGTCAAAAATCTACATGTCCATGCTCAGATCTGCTCTGAGTTACAGCACAATGGCAATACATATACAGAACCAACTGATATTGCAAACATATTGGTTGACCAGCTCAGTGCGAACGTCACCCCCTAAAAGGCTTGTCACAATACCTGATGAATACCAACACCCTATTATCACGGCTGCACAGGTAAAAAACGCACTGTCCAAAGCCAAGAATACAGCTTCCATGGGACCTGATAATATTCCTGGCTGTGTTCTACATGAATTACAAAGTGAACTGGTACCACACCAGTGTACCCTGTTCAATCACAGCCTCATTCAAGGCTTTGTTCCTTACGAATGGCGCACTGCTATGGTTATCCCACTCCACAAAAGGGGAGCGACTACAGACCCTGGGAACGACTGCCCCATTAGCCTGATGAGTCTGATAAGTAAAGCTATGGAGCGCATCATCATGGACCTTATAAATAAGGACATAGGGAATCTCCAAACTCAGAACCCCATGCAGTTTGGGTTTGTGAAAGGTAGATGATGCCTGCTCAACCTGATGGACTTCTTCGGGTCTGTCACCATAGCTGTGGATGAGGGCAATGTAGTTCACACAGCCAAGGCCTTCAACACCATCCCTCACTCAGGAATCATAGATAGACTCACTAAACTAAGCATAAACCCCTATGTCATAAGATAGGTTGCCAACTGGCTCACTGATAGAGCCCACGCTCTGAAAGTAGCAGACTCCAAATCTGACAACTGACCAGTTACAAGCGGTGTCCCACAGGGATCAGTCCTAGGTCCTCTCCTGTTTGGAGTCTACTTCTCTAAAGTTCAAGCCAACACACAGGGACTCTGACTGACCAAGTTCACAGATGATTGCAAACTGGGACCCATTATTGATTCTCCAACTGATGTAGACATTCTACAAAAAGGCCTCACTGACACCAATAACTGGTGCCAGAACCATGGCCTTAAGCTCAATGCTGAAAAGTACATTGTCATTCCCTTTGGGAAAAATTCAGTGTCCATGAACTACCACATAGGTGGTATTCCACTAAACACTGAAGGTGTGATAAAAGACCTGGAGATACAGGTTGACAGCAACCTGTCCTTTGATAACCACATTGTCATTGAAGTCAGAAAGTCCTTCTATGTGGCACATCTCATTACAAAAGATTTCTCATCTGGGAAGAAAGCGGTCATAATCCCTCTCTACTCATCCCTCATTAGACCTATTACAGAATACAATGTCTCATTTGGTATGTACCTCACTAGACCCCTACAACAACTGGAAAGACCAGAAAAATACCTTATTAAGAGGATCTTAGGCCTTAGACCCATGGCCTGTATGGACAGACTCAAAAAACTCCAGCTATACTATGTCTCTTATCACCTGCTTAGAGGCAATCTCTGCTTGACCTATAAAGCCATGTCTGACCCAGAGCTGCTAGATATGCTACACCTGAAGAAATCTCAATCCCTCCATGCCACATGCTCCAGGGACCTAAACCTCATTACCACAATAAATTCACCCCGGGGATCACTTCAGTGACCTTGCTTGACAGGGGCACTGGGAACTAACTATGAACTGCATGATGCCAGGGAATGTTCTTGAGCTAGGCTTATATAGGCTCCAGGGCCATTAGCCTAGTACACACCTATGAACCTATGAACATATTATTAGATGTTGTTTTGACTAATATTTTTTTGCATATTCCAAGACAATATTTATCAACAACTAAAAGGAGGTGTGATCGGAGTGTGAATTGTGCCCATTTTTTCAAATCTAGTAATGGCTTGGTGTAAGCATGACTTTCTGATCAGTCATCCACTTTATCATTATGTCAGCTTCCATAAACAATACAGTGATAATTTTATTTTTATTTGGAATGGGAAATGGGAAGATTTTTTGATAGATATAAATAAAAGCACTGAGGTTTTGAAACTACTGCAAATGGAATCACAGTAGATATTGATCTATTATTGACCATAGATACTGATAATCAATGTTTACTTAGCAAGTTATTCCATAAGTCCACTTTTGTCAATAATTATATACACTATAACAGTATTCATCCCAATTGTTTATGAAGTGGAATATAGTAAGAGGGTAGTTAATATATCTCAGTAAGATAATTAGTGACAATGATATATTTTAATGAAATTAATATTTTAATTAAATTATTTGAGAATCAAAGCTATCCTAACATGAAATTACAGGTTATTGCTGAGGAAGTCATTCAAAAATGCAGGGACAAGTTTTTGCCTATTCTACTGCATGACTATCATGCTCAGAATAAAAACATAAACTATATTTTTTCAAAACTCAATTGCATTGCCTCTATGCAAAGACATAGAACAAATTAAAAATATTATTAGTACCCACTGGACCATCATTTTTTGGGTAATGAGACGGTTATCACAACAGGTATTACACCTACCTCCGGATTCTCTATACCTTGCATGGCGTGCAAGATCGGTGCAGGAGCTCTAGTAGGCAATATGATGCCGTGCGATCCAGGAACAGCCTGCAGGGGTGTGCACGAGCGCTCCTGCACTAATCATGCATGGACTAAGCCCCTGTATGCAAATCACCCCATTTGCAGGAGAAATCTATGCAGATGAGGTGATTTTGCAATCCAGGCAACTTGCAACCGGCCGTGAAGGACTAGTGCAATCTGCAGAAATGTACTCGGTTAGTAAACGAGTACATTTCTGCAAAATCCAAAACAGAGCTGTGATAGCACCAAATAAAGGCTGCATATCAAGTAGTAAGCATGCCAATGGCCACGTATAAGGCCACTGGCATTGCAAACAGTGAAAAAAATACAAAAATTAACTTTTACTTTTATTTTTTTAGCCAATCTCAGCTGTTTAAGCGTAGGGCAGCGGCGCACAAATGGGATTGGGGGGAGATAACAAAATAAACCTAAATTAAGCATTCTAACTAAAATCAGTATTCTGCCATGCAAGTCAATGGCAGGCAGAAGACAACATGGCCAGAGAGTAGTGGTTGCCAAGGGGGGAGGTTCAGTGTGAGACATATAACTATGCATTAGCAGGCAATCCTATGCAAATGAGGGGAATGATAGTGAATCCCAGTTTTTTCCCCAGCATGTGAGTCAGGTCCCAACAGTGTAAGAGTAGGAATAGCTTGGTGCAAGCCTAGGAGTTAGGTGACATCATGGGGGGAGGGTGTCAGGCATACTGTAAGCAGATTGGAGCCCTGTGGCTCGGGTTTGCTCCTAGCTTAGCACAGCTAAAATAGGGGGGGTGTCTAAACTTGCCTAGTACTCTTTACATTGCCTAAGCATGTGGGCGTGCTGTGCATCGGGTTTTAAATGCAGAAAAAATATGTTAAACCAGGAAATAGCAGCAGTGTGCACATTTGTGCAATCTGTTTGCACGACACACCCCTGGATTTAAACAGGAAGGCAATGGGAAGGGAAAACAGCAGTAGGGAGGTAATCAAGGAGAACTAGCATAGCTGGCAGGTGAAATGTATCAGAATCAGCCAATTACACAGGCAGCAGACCAGCCCAGCCCAGGACACTAGTATAAACTATGCAAACATCTTCCTCTCTGGTTTTTCCCACACTCTACATCACCGGTGTAAACAAGCAGGGAACTTTTCACACTAACAACAGCAAAATGATAGGGGCTGCAATAGCTAACACACAACTTGTAGAAGAGGCTGAGGGTGGTGAGGATGTTAATGCTGTCGACCAACCTACAGCGAGGAGATGGAAAAGAGTGTACAGACCCAAGGTAACCTACCAGGGGCTACATGAGCTGGAGATAGTGGAGCGCTATAGGGTGGACAGGGACCCCCTACAGCAAATTGTTGAGCTGTGCCGGTCATGCCTGACACACAGAACTAACAGAGGGGAACCCATCCCAGTGGGTACCAAAGTATGTGTAGGCCTATGCATACTAGCTACAGGTAGCTTCCAAAGGCCAACTGGGGATATGATGGGGATTTCACAGGCATCAGCATCCAGGGTACCCCACCAGTTCCTGGATGCCGTTTCAGCACATGTCGGTGAGCACGGATATTTCCCCAACACCCGTGAGGTACTGGCCAGAAATATGCAACTGTTTCACCAAATAGCAGAATACCCTGAGGTAGTGGGTGCTATAGACTGCATGCACATATGCATCAAAGCACCATCCAGTGAGTGGAGTATGGTCTACTTCAACCGCAAGGGCTTCCCCTCCATCAACTACCAGGTCGTATGAGATGCCCAGGGCATAATAATGAAATGTGTGTGCTGGCTGCCCTGGAAGCTGTCACGATTCCCACATCTGGCATCTGACCCAGCTGTACCAGAGATTTGCCAATGGGGACATCCCTGACGGTCACCTAGCAGGGGATGCTGGATACGCACTGGAGCCGTGGCTGATGACACCCATCAGAAATGCACACACACCCGAGCAAGAATTCCATAATGAGGCACATGCTCAGGCCAGAATTATAGTAGAGTATGTGTTTGGGATGATGAAGTCACGGTTCTGGTGCCTGGACACATCCAGTGGAGCGTTGCAGTACTCACCAGGAGGGACTCAGGGAATAACAACTTTCTCTGACTCTCACCTACAGTAAAAGGGATGCCAAACATTACATTACCTGTGCTTAACCATGTGTAGGGAGTGTACTATGTGCATCCGACATAGGCAGCCCTACAGCACCACCCTCAATACTGGGACAGCCACAAGGTAAGTGACTCACACATGCCAGTCAGGGGGGTTCAAATACCCAACAACAGTCACAGACAGCAGAACAGGTGTAGACAAACACAAACAAAGGCTGTGCTATGGCTTCTGAATAAGGCCTAAGGGTAACCTCCCCCCAGGCCTACACAGAGTACAGCAGGTCAGGCAGTGGGATGTCAGTTCTGAAAGGCAGGAAGTAAGAAACTAATATGTAGGTAAATAAATGCTAAGATCTGTAGTACACTGGTATGCCTCTAGTCAGCATGATAGGTAAGACTACAGAATGAAATGGAGTACCTGACATACTAGTACAGTCCTAGCAAATGTGTACAAGTGTCAGGTGTACCCTCCATCCTATGTAGTAATGTAATAACAGCCAGGTGTGCCCCCCAGTCCTGTGTAGAAATGTAGAAATAGACAGGTGTCCCACCACCCTACGTAGTAATAAGTCATGTATGCCCCCCCAAATCCTGTGTAGAAATATAGAAATAGGTGTGCCCCCCATCCTACGTAGAAATGTAGCAACAGTCAGGCGAGCCCCCCCCCATCCTATGCAGAAATATAGTAACTGTCAATGCCAAATACTCGATGGATACCCTGCATAAACAGCATGCTACCTGTCAGTGTGCAACACAAAGGTCAGCACTGCAGTACAAACAACCTGGACTTGATCCACACTTTAAATACAGATGGGCATACTGGGCATGCTCACACACTTAAGCACATGAAGGCCATGTCTGCAAACACAAGTGAACCATACATATCTTGCAGTTGTTAGTTCAGACACTCATCAGTATGCACCACTCATGCCTTGCACACACAGTGGAAAAGAATACAGACCTATATGTAAGGACAACACACTATAATAAGCCAAAGGTAGACATACATAGATGTGTGCAAGAGGGTGGCTGTGATAAGGAGCCATCCAGGCCTGTCCCACCCAGCACACAGCCAAAGGGTCCCAACCACATGAGGTTCAGATGTCACTCACTGCAGATACCGGCCACCATTATCTGTCAGCATTACAGACTATGTGGTGCACGTGCCAACTGTTCAGCATGACTGTACAAGGAAGGAGTCATCTAGTAGCTGTATACACGTACCTGTGAAATATGACCCTATGTGTGCCCGAATGTGGCATGTCAACCTCTAGATGAATGGGTTATGGCCCATGCACACACACTGCCCTCCCCATAGCCCTACTATGACAAGTCTGCTGAGGTCATCCACTGTGAAATACACCTTTGGGAGAGTTGTAGGCCAGTATTCTCTGTGGCGCATCCCGTAAGTGCGTACTGCTGTAGTGTGATAAATTAGTTAGGTAGGAGTTAAAATCCCAGACATGGCAACTGGGTGTGTGTCTGTCTGTCCCTTTCTGTGTAGAGAGCAATGCTTTTTAGGGTAGTCACACTCACTACAATTAAAATGCTCTACTTTGGTAAGGCTGCTGAAGTCATCCACCTAGAAATACATCTCTGGGAAGGTTGTAGCCCAGTAACCTCTGTAGCGCGTGCCATAACTGTGTACTGCTGTAGTGTGATACAGTAGTTAGACAGGAGTTCTAGTCCCAGCTTTGGCAACTGTGTGTGTGTCTGTCTGTCCCGGTCTGTGTAGAGAGCAAGGGTTTTTAGGGTAGTCACACTCCCTGCAATTGAAATGCTCTACTTTGGTAAGGCTGCTGATGTTATCCACCTAGAAAAACACCTATGGGAAGGCTGTAGCCCAGTAATCTCCGTAGCATGTCTTATAACTGTGTAGTGCTATAATGTGATAAATTAGTTAGGTAGGAGTTCTAATCCCAGACTTGGCAAGTGTGTTTGTGTGTGTGTCTGACTCATTCTGTGTGGAGAGCAATGCTTTTTAGGGTAGTCACACTACATACAATTCGAATGCCCTACTTTGGCAATCCTGCTGATGTCATCCAATGTGAAATACACCTTTGGGGAAGGAGTTTTCCAGTAATCCCTGTGGTACATCCTATAACACCTCCATGCTATAGTGTCCTATAGACCTCTGTTAAGGGTTCTATACCCACACATGTCGGTTGTGGATGTTTCGTGTGTGTGTCACTGTCTGTGTAGGGACCAATTCATTTTAGCCTAGCCACACTCACTACAATTTGAAAACCCTACTTTGGCAATCTTGTTGATGTCATCCAATGTGATATATACATTTAGGGAAGGAGTAGTCAAGTAATCTCCATGGCGTTTACTATAAATGTGTAGTGTAATAAACTAGTTGGGTAGGGGTTCTACTCCCAGACATGACAGGTGTGTGTGTGTGTGTGTTTGTAACTCGTATCCTCTGTGGAAGTGAGTGACACCTGGGCCCAATGTGGAGTGGGTTTTGCAAGTTTCTTATATGGTGGCCCTAGTATATATCACAATGTCCACCATACAGGGATAACAGATGTGAAATAGCCAAGCGGCTGGGGTGCAAATCATACCCATACATATGACATCAAGGCAAGGCAATCACAGTTAGCAACCCCAGTATTACCCAGAGCACACTATCAACCCATGTCTCATACACACACTCACACACACACACACACACACACACACACACACACACACACACACACACACACTCGCACTTGCCTAGGCAACAGTCATTATGTGGGTAGTACACTGCATATTGGCCACTGATAGTAACTATGGAGTGATTGTAGTGGGCTACAGAGGGCATGGCACCCTGTCCATCTGTCCAATAGGCACATACATGCAGACAGTGCACCTTCCCCATGTTCCCTACTGGACACCTGCAACACCTGTGGTGCCATCAAATGTGACCCACAAATGACATACCATGCCTGAAAACATGCCTTGTATGGACAGATGCCACTGCCACCAGGGAATGTCATTAGCATGCTATCAATGTAGGTGCAGGGTAAGCCTGCTGTCCATTACCAGTTACCATCACAGGTGGCCAAGACTGGCACATCTGCTGATAATCTGTGTACAAAACATGGGCCAGACACCCCAGGTACAGATCCACATTTCACTGTACATGCATGTGGGAGGTGTGCACATCCCAGACACCGTCCATGTCAGGAACTAAGGAACACATACATGGCAAGCGATGCACAGCATTGGCCACATACAATAGTCACCCAGGTGACTGGATGGTGGATATATAATACCCACCTGTGTGGGCAAATGCAGAAATTACAGCCCTGAGCCACAGTGCAGACCATTGTCATGTGGCCTGATCCCAAGGTATACCCATCACCTAGCCTTGTATAGCCATCTGCCACAGTCGACCATCACACCCCCATGCAGAAATGCACCCATGCATGTCAGTATTGGCACCCTGTATGTTTGAGTGTGTGTTGTATGATGCATATGATCACATCCACACTCACTATAACCCCCATTGGCATACTGAAGCATGCTGTCTGATGTCAAACACCTCCCCATACCCTTTGCCCATATAAACTCGATATGACCCTGTGTGGTGCATGTGATACTTGCACAGCAATGTGTTGCGGCAATCTCACTAGTGATGGGTTATAGTCCTGGCCCTGCCAAGTGTGTCAATGTGTGTGCGTCCCTGTGAGAGTGTGGCTGCATTGACACTGGCACCTGTTCATGTGGACAGATATGTGTACTACACCTACTGTATAGCTACCATATTCCTGTTGCAGATGTCACTCACCATCACATATATATTCTGATGGCTCCACAACAGGTAACCTAGATGGCACATCCAACAACTGCATAGAACTGTGATAGCACTACATAGCCATCAGGGTTTGATACTCTGTGCTGGTAGATGTATGACACAAACATGCTTAAGTTTTACTCTCCCACCCCTCCCTGA
The DNA here is from genome assembly GCF_019279795.1 of Protopterus annectens. NCBI lineage: Eukaryota > Metazoa > Chordata > Ceratodontiformes > Protopteridae > Protopterus > Protopterus annectens. The sequence continues at coordinate 201,309,732 of NC_056741.1, forward strand.
CTTGTCTTTGGGTCTGTCTGCCTCTCTCACTCCCTCACTGGTGGATGTGGAGACCTACACCTGCTTTGCTTAGGCAGCAGCATGTGTATTTTAAGTGATGCTCATAATCAGCTGATGGCCTCTGCACAAATTGCAGCCCTCCCCTAGCTGATTGCATGTGGAACAGCTGTGGTAACATTCCCATAGCCAATTGCATGGAAACACACTCCAGTATCTAGGAACATCATGTTGGTGTTGGGCCTTTTCATTCACTGTGAGCAGGAACTTGATCTGTTGTTTGGCAAACAGCATCTTATATGGATTGGGGATTTACCTCTAACAACATACACTGTGAAAACAGGCCTACACACAGGAGGGGGATGTGCCTGGCCTGACTACAGACTGTAAGTGCTGCTATACTGCATTCGGAGTAATTTTGGTTTAACAGGGTGTGTATGGATATGGTTTCCCACATGTTTTAATACCTGCCATGTCAGTTCTATGTTTGAGGACTCCCCCATCTGTAGGGTCATCTGCATACTGAGCAGTGTGTGGTGCCTTTGGTGTCATGTGTTACCCACAGAGCATCTATCTGTGAACTGCAGAAGGTAGTGTGAGGATTGCAGTCTGTAGATGGTGAAAGCCATGACAGTTACTGACTTCATATGCTTCATAGGACATATGTTGCGACAGACCCTGTTACAACAGTAAATGTCAATATTGGCCCTGTGTATGTGCTTCCAGCCACAACTCTGTCAACCTTTGTACATATGTCATGCATTAAGAGGTGCATATGTGCTGTACACCATAATTAGTGTCATCATATCTGATAAGCCAGTGAGATATCAAACTGCTACACATGTTATGTACAGTAGGGGTTATATTTGATGACATAACCTGGACATTCTGTGCTTGTTTGTACAGTACTGAGGTCTGTGTACTTATGGTGAGTGTTAACAGTGTGTGTGTATTGTTAATATGTACTTTGGCCTGTGTACATACTGTGGTAGATATCATCATTCTAGGTTCCATCCTATCTGATGTTACATGCTGCTCCACTGTATGTTACCATATTGGCTTACATGTTTGTAGGGCCATACACACACACACATGTCCCATACCACAGACAAGCATCAGACCACACTGTGTAGTGGCCCAGTTTATGTAGGGTTAGTGTGTGAGTGGCACATATGAGGATGGTGTTGAACAGATAGTCTATATACTGTAATATTATGCTATCTTACCATATGTGGCTGTGTTCACATTGGTTGTGGTTATGCACTTTCACACAGGTGTATCTTACCCTGTGCTGTGACATGCCTGTAGATCCTGCTATATATGCAGGTACATGTGCATTCCCCCATAGGAGATGAAGGCCAGTGTTGATCCAGTCTGCCTGTAGCCTGCACAGTGTTTGTTACATGCCTAGCAGCTTAGTGTACTTACCCAGTAAGATGTCATGTCCAGATACTTGCCAGATGTACTGCTGCCGGGCCTCCCTTAACAGTCATGTATGCCAGACAGAGCAGTGGGATGCTGTACAGATGTATGTTGATATCTAGTGGATAGTATGTGGCCATGGCACCTCTGTACCAGCAGTTATGTGTCAGGACAGACAGGAGTGTGTGATTGCATAACCTATGGGGGCAAATGTATACCAGTCGTTGTGTATTATACCCATCTACATGGCTGTTAAGATCCATATTGTCAGGCTTGGTCCAAATGGTCTGCACAAAGGGGTTCTGTGTATACCTCTAGACTGTCCAGAGTGTGTCAAAATGTCCACATATATTGGCCAATATCTGTGCTGTAGTCTACAGGAGCATTACGTGCTTGCAGCGGTACTGTACTATGATGTCCTTGGGATGTCTGCCAGTAGCCAGTGGTGCACATGTGGAAAGCAGATGTGACCTCCCACACACACCATGTCTGTGATGACAATCCCTATTACAGTAGCAATAGTCTACTAATATACCTGCTATACACACCTGACATCACCTTGCACTAAGAAGTTGGGACTATAGGGGCTGAGGTAGGGCTACACTCAATGTTCAGGACATATGGTGAAAATATATGTACATATGATTATCCAGATATCTATATAGATAATTACACATGTGCATATCAACATATATATATATATATATATATATATATATATATATATATATATATATATATATATATATATATATAGATGGGTATGTATATGTACATAGATATACACACACAGATATATACATATACAGAGCATTATATGTCAACAAATATACATATAGTGATACATATGCACATATACGTATACCACGCTGCCATTCTTGCCAGCAGTCCATGGCTGTTGTATCCCCCACACATGGTGAGGCTGGTGCCATATATGTGTGGGCCTCACCTACACAATACATGTGTGCCCATATGCACTCGAGGCCAGTGTATGTACCAGTGGTATATGGCCCTGTATTATTGAGTCTAGGGTGGTTGCACCATACATAACCTAGGCTGTTTCACCTATCTTGATGTTACTTACATAAAGTGGGTTACTGCAAGCCTACTGCCTCCTGCCATACAAACTGTTCTTATTGTCTGTGTGCCTGTGATGGTGTCAGTTATGCCTTGTTAAGTAACAGTTACATCCCATTTGGTCAATTGAAGTCTTTACCACCTATGGATTGTGTACAGAGTGTAGATAGAGGCTTCTGACCTATACACTTGCATTACTTACTGCTGATTGTGTGGTATTCTGTGGCCCAGTCTGTCTTTACTATTGTACTATTTGAAGGGCTTGGCCTGGGCAGCAACCGCTGTGGTCCTTTCCAGACTACTGTATTAGTATAACTGTTTCATGGTTGCATTAATCTGTTTATATGGATGTCAGTGTCTGAACAGCTATATGACGTGGCATATATATCTGTAATAGTACACAAATAAAGGTATTCCATTTCTGCAAACCTGTATGTGGTGTTTTGTCCTATGACCTCTCTGTAGGTATATGTTTCAGGCAACAAATGTCATTTGTATGGGTGGCTCATCCAGTGTCCAGTTGTTAGGGTGTTAACTGTAGGCATAGTGGCTGTTCCATATTGTGTGCACCTGCTACATAAGTATGGTACTATACATATATCTGCGTGTGCATGTGTAGTCACATGTATATCTATCTATATGTATATGTGTGTATATATATATATATATATATATATATATATATATATATATGTATGTATCTGCATATATGTGTCTGTGTATATGTATCCTGGGGATGTTGATAGCTTCCACATTTTACATTTCCTATGGGAGCCATACTGTACTGCATGATATATTACGAATACCAGCCTGACATCATACAGGTGGGATGTAGTACTGTTAACATCTCGTGGCCATGTCATGTCAGGACCTGGTTATGGGATCTGCAACACTTGGTAGTGTATTGCAGGGTGGATGTGTTTGTCTGTGGGGGGGTGGGTATACATATTCGTACAAGATGTATATTGCTTGCGGCCTCTCAACCCCATTAACGGTGCATGTGGATATATATGATTTAATCTCCCACTGATATCTACACATGTATGTTCATATATACCTATACGGATATATATATCTGCTTACATATATATAACTATGTGCATATATACCTACATAGATCTATATCTACTTACATATATGTAACTTGCTGTTTATATGTAGACATATAGGTGTAGACGTATATATGTGTGGATGTAGGCATTTGCATGTATATATGTTCATATATATATATATATATATATATATATATATATATATGTATATATATATATATATATATATATAGATAGAGATAGATAAATATGTAGCATCTGTTTAGATATTAATATATTTACACACACACATACATCTAAATGTTGGAATACATTCTCTGTACTGTTTAATGACTGGGCTGGATGATATGGTTTTGAAAACATCAGGGCTATGTATGTCTGGTATGGCTTAGTGATAAATCACTTTGTCTATGGTGTTCAGGGTCCTGGGTTTGAACCTTGCAGAGGCCATTTATTTTGTTGCTGGGAAGAACATGGGCCGTTGGATACAGAGTGATTAAGGCACTTTAAAGCAGTTGTAAGCGGGTTTGCGTGGCGGTAAGCACTGCTAACTTCTGGTTACAGTTTCTTATACTCGGTTAGCTTCTAAATTGCTTAACCAGTGTAGACATTGCTTACCCTCACACAACCAGGTTTAAACCTGCTTACTGCTGCTTAAAAGTGCTTACTCCCACTTACTCCACTCTAATTTCTTTAAAAGAAAAGAAAAAATGGTTGATAGAAAAGTGGTGAAAAAGGGGCACAAAGAGGGAAAGACAGTAAGGAAAATAGCTAGGGATGTGCAGGAAGGGTGCAGGGAATGTCCATAGCTTCCCATTTCTTCTACAGCAAAAGCTGTGCATAGACACTGAATTTTGAGGTAGATTTGGACACACAACCCCCTGGGAGACTGGTGAGGACAACAATAATAAGTTGTGATGCCAATTAGACTGGATTACATGTGTACAGTGGACATGTGTATGAAATGGACAGCTATGTATGGGGCAAGATTTTTTTGTGAGAACAGATTGCCTATTTTTTCTTTTTTTCTGATGAGAGTGGGATGTTGGGGAGTGGTAGTAGGTATATTTGGGAGGTAGGTTGGGTAGGTTAACAGACAAGACAAACAAGATGCATACAGGGGTGGGATATGACATGTGGGGGTTATACACCTTGATGGGAAGGGGTGTTAGGATATTGGAAGCCCACAAGCCCCCTAGTGGTAACAGTGGGGCTGAGGTCCCCCACCCATGGGCAGTCCACCACTGCACCTTCACAGCCCCGAAGGTGGCTGTGCTGGGGGCTGAGTTACAGAGCCAGGCTGACCCTCCAATCCCAACTCATGGCCCTCGAGCTGGCGTAGAAGATCACCAAACTACTCATTGATCACTCTACGCACCACGACCCCGACCTGGTGATGGATGACAGGTGCCTGTCCACGCCCACTCCCAGGGGGGTGATTCCCATCCCCTGAGGTGGTTCCACCTGAAGGTGGTGCAGGCCCAATGGACAGGGAAGTCTGGGATTGGGTTCCAGACATGCTGGTGCCCGGTGCCATGGCCAGCTGAGGTGGGACAGGTGGGTCCACTAGGGCCGGCCTTCCCAAGCATGCTATAGTGTGTAGATTCTATCATCATATATGGGTTAGTAATGGTCAACACATTCCAAGGTTCAGTATAACAGTAGGCATAGATAGTCCCATTAATCCAGACACCAGATATGGAACAGTTGCATAGCAAACAGAAAACATGCATATATGGGACCACAGTGGCAATAAGAACAGCATACAGGTACGTTGATGGCACCATGCCACCAGTGTTTGAATAATTCAATATAGCACATGCATGGGAACCATTAATATATTTATCAAACAATTGGACATTATCAGAGTCAATACATACCAGTTGGGGTGGGTATGTTGATTATTGTTGGAGATATGGTGGGGGGGAGATGTCAATTAACCACTAGTATATTCCTGTAGTCCACATTACATTCCTAGTCGGTGCTGTTACCTGTACCTTACAAGTCTTACTACACTCCCCTATAGCCTTACTTTGGACAGTGATATGGTTGTCGTCATTGTTACACATGACCCACTTTTACCTGCAGTATACATCTCTTACCTGGTATACCTGTGGAGGGAATGTTTGTTAACACTAACCAACTCTTTCTACACATACTCCCAGATTTTGGGTTGCTGTTTTGCACATAGCTATCCAACTCTTTCTGCACACACTCTGGCCATGTGTTGACCACATGCTTGTGTGCCTGGACACATACACATACATGCTTTCCTACACTGTTATATTATGTAGCACAGTGTGCGTGACAGTGACTGGTGATACTTTATTATTCATAGAACTCCAACACTCACAATTCCCTACAATACCAAAGTGAACAGTACCAGTACAGGTTATAATGGCCTGTATTTCTCAGCACAGTGTTCTTATCAAACATACCTGTGGGAGCAATGTTTGTTAGCACTACCTGACTGTTGCCACACAAAGTTCTAGATTACACATTAGTATTATGTACATACATCTCACTCTGTTACTGTACACACTCTGGTCACAGCTTGATGGCATGGGAGTGTAGATAGAACATATTTGCAATATTACTCTCCTAACAGTTTTGGGGATTGCTACATTGACAGGTGTGTTCTCATGATGTTTGACAATCACTTGTATTCCCTGTTTGCTGGCTATACATCTGGGATCATCCCACAGACTTACCAGGGGGACAGGCAGCAGATAAGGGCACACATACTGGACATTCTAGCCTCATCTGTACACTTGTGGGGTATGCATCTGTATGCAGCCTAATTCCACTCCCAGGATTCCGACACTGTCCATCACAGTTGTGTCTGCTATATAGCTATTGCTGTATATCTCCTATCTGCTTTCTGTCTTATTAATCCCCTGTGCTTTTGCATTCTGACCTTGTATTACAACATTCATACACAGTTTCCAAGACAGTTATATGTTGTTCGACAGTGTGGGTGACAGTGATGTGTAATACCTCATTATTCAGCGCAACTGCATATCATTCTTGTATTTCTGAGCACACTGTTGGTATCTGACAGACCTGTTGGACAGGGACGTCGGGAGGCATACACACTGTACTGCTTTCAGTACAACTTCTTAGAAGAGGGGGTAACATTTAAAAAAAAAGTACGTATTTTTAAAGGTTGTTGGCTCCATTAAGGGGGATACAAGCCAGTCGGAAGTGTGCTCACGTCCATGTCCGGCTGGCCGCGAGCGGGAAAGAAGACAATCGCAAATGGATTATTTATTGTGAGCGGGAAATGTGAAGATGGAAGGCAATCGAGTGAACAGATCATCAGGAAAGGTAGGTGTGTGTGTGTGTGTGTGTGTGTGTGTGTGTGTGTGTGTGTGTGTGTGTGTGTGTGTGTGTGAAAATCCCCCCACAGAATACACCTGCTGGCTACAGATGTGTGTGAAAATGCCCCCACAAAATACACCTGCTGGCTAGTGTTCAGGCTCAAAGTCTGAAGGCAAGACTAGAAAAAATGGGATATGAAAAATCAAATTTATCATGGGAATTTGCCATTCTGAACATCACTACCCATAAATTACCAAAGCAAAAAGTACATATCTTAATTACCCTTTTTGCCTTAGTTAAATTATACATTATCCAAAATTGTTTTGACCCTACTAAACTCTCTTGGACTGGCTTCAGAAATATGGCTGTTAAATATGTATACTCACATAAACTGATGCCAAAGATAATGAATAAGCATTCCAGTTATCAGCAATGTCGGAACCTTCTCCTACAGCATATATTAAAAAATTGAAGCCAGATTATTAAGTTATTTTGCTTCAACTAACATAAGTAATCTGAAAGTTCATTCTGATCTAAAATGGTGACACTATGCTGATATTTTATAGCACTCATTGTATATAGTCTTTTTAGAGTATTTTTCTTTTTTTTTTTACTCAACAAATTTTTATTTTGTTTTTTGAGAAGAAATAAAAAAACAGTAAAATTAGATTACAATTCAATAATAGTAAAAGGAACAAAAACATTATTTACAATATTTACAAGTGACCCAAAGGAGAAACAGTACAATAATAATTAATAAAAAATCCAGAGAAGAAGAAGAGAAAAAAAAAAAAGTCCACAAAAGTCTATATCTCTTTGAACTCATATGATGGAGATTGTGTCTAGTTGCATTACTTCTATGAGTGTAAGTATTTTATTCCAGGGGTTGTCTGACCATTTTCTGGGGAACATTCTTTCTTCCTTGACTTTTATCTCCTTTTGTGCAGTCTCCTTAAGTAGAAATATAAAGTCTTCAAAACACGGAGGAGTTGCAGATTTCCATTTCCTTGTGAAACATTTTCTGGCAACCGCCAGAATAGTACATAAAAGATATTGATCTCTTTTATTCATAACTACTAATTCATCTATATTCAAAAAAATTAAAGACTTTGTTAAAACAAATGTATCATTACAAATAGCTTGAAGAAAATTGCCAATTTTGTCCCAAAACGTTTTAATACAATCATAAAATATATGAAACCAGTCCGCTTCACAGCTTAAAGAGCATCTCCAACAAATAACATTCTGATTTGAGTTGAATTTAGCTATTTTATTTGGAGTATAAAAGGCTCTATGCAAAAATTTCCAGGTGAAGATTTGCCATGTTTGTGTATTAGAAGTTAGTTTAATGAAGTATAGAAGATTATTTTTACAATCGTTTGACAGATTTGTTGATAAACCTCTAGATATAAAATTCCAAGTGCTTTGATCTATTTTAGCCTTATAGACTATTAAAATCTTGTATAGTTTAGATGTTGAATTTGGCCAGTTATGGTTATCATAAATCAGTTCTTGAATATAGTTTATAAGTTTTGGCTTAGACTTGAAGGACGAATCATTAATAATTTTGCATAAATTTTTAGAGTAGAGTAAATTTTCTGGAGACTTACTCTGTCTACATTTATTATATTAAATTCATTTGTAACTTGTTGACTAGTTAATGTTTTAAGATTATTTATGCATTGGGCCCAACATATGAGATTATTAGATTCCCAATTAATGAGGATGTTATCATGAATTTTCTTTTTAAATTTCTTTGATGTATTAAATGGTAATAACAGTTCAAACCATACTTTTATGTCAGGATTTGAGTTTATAAAGGATCTGAATAAATTATAAATATTATTTAAATATGATAGATTAGTAGGTTTTGTTTTGTTATTTTGAAGATTAATGCATAATATATGCCAAAATCTATTTTTGTGAATATAGTGTGATGTATTATTTATTATTTTGTTTTCATTTAAAAAAATAATCAAATGCAGAGATTTCCAAGCAGAAGAGAAATTTGGATTTACCCACTTTAAAACTAGTTTAAAAATGGAGGCTTTGATATACGTCTCTATATCTGGAAAATTAATTCCCATGGTCTAATGTGATGAGAAAAAGCAATTATATTCCTTTTTGGATACCAAAGAAAACATAACAGGCTTTTGTTAATTTCTTTCAGAATTTTTTTATTTGGAATTATAGGTATTGCTAGTGCTATATAATGTATTTGTGGTAGAAGAATCATTTTTATTAGCTGCAATCTGTCCTCAAATTTTAGAATCAATTTATTCCAATTTTCCGTACGTGTTCTTATTGAGTTTAAAATTTTATTATAGTTTAGTGTCAGAGTAGTATCTATTTTATCAGATATAATAATTCCTAGATATTCTAAAGTAGAGACTTTTCTCCAAGTATATGATATCTACTCAAGTGAAAGTCCCCTTTCTGTTAAATAAAATATGTTTTGATTTAGATTTATTAAAACAAAGGCCAGAATTTAGAAATAAATTTTCCACTTGCATTTCTAGTTCATGAAGAGATTCATTATTTGGTGATAAAGTTAGTAGTATATCATCGGCAAACAACATAACCTTGGAGTTAAATTTATTATGAATACTTATGCCTTCAATTTTTGAGTCACTGCGTATTGTATTTGCAAATAGCTCTATTGATAAGGCAAAAAGAATGGGAGACATAGGACAACCTTGTTTAGTGCCTTTAGTTATTTTGAAAGCTTCTGATGTAAATGGACCTAATTTTACATAGGCCAAATTATCTTTATATATATTCTTTATCATATTAATAAAATTTAGAGGAAACTCAAAAAGTTCTAGAATTCTAAATAAGTAGTCCCAATTCACTGAATCAAATGCTTTTTCTATATCTAGCGTGATTATGAGAGCCTCTATATTATCTCTATTTAATATTTCAATAATGGTTAGGATTCTTTGTATATTGTCATAAGCATGTCTGCCATAGATGAAGCCTGTTTGGTCCTCATTTATGATTTGAGTCAAGGATTTTTAATTCTATTGACTAATATAGACATAAACAATTTGTAATCGTTATTAAGTAGAGAAATCGGTCTATAAGAGCTACAATGGGAGGGGTCCTTGTTCTCTTTTTTTATCGGAGTAATTAATGAATATCGCCAGGAAGGTGGAATTATGTTTTGAGCTTGAATTTCATTTAGAGACTTATGAAGTAAAGAAATTGCAGAATTTGGGAATATCTTGTATAATTCCATTATTATTCCAGTAACCATACACTCACAGACAACAAATGTAAACGCTCAGTAACCTGGGTCAATGAAGGCTGTCTTCCACATAAATCCACCACTACCAAAGAGCTTCCACCAACTGTTCTTTTATTATACCCAAAAAAAACACAGATTTAGCGCTTTCATCTCCAAACCTGGAGACCTCATCAGAATCCATTATTCCATCTATTCCTGGGGCTTTATTATTTTTACTCTCCTTAATTTTGTCATTTATTTCCTTGAGGGAAATGCATTTTTCAATATCAATTTTTAATTTTTCAGGTAATCTATTTATTATAGGATTGCTAATTTTTGACTCTATTAAAATAGTATTGTCTTTATTGTTTCCAAAATGTTTAGTATAATGAAATTTAAAAGCTTTCTAGGATATCATTTATGTCTGATACTTTTTTATTACCTTTTCCTTCATGTACAATATTTGTAATATTGTTTTCTATATTTTGCTTCTTTATTCTCATTGCTAAGTTATGTAAGTGTTTTGGAGATGTTGAGAGTGAACTAAATTTTAGTTTTTCCAAAGCCAAATTTGTCTTATGAGTTAAAATTTCATTATATTTTTTATTTAAATCTTCAATTTCTTTTTTTATCACCTTGGAATTCTTTACGTCAGAAGTATTTGTATTAATTTCTGTTATTTGTTTTTGGATACTGTGCAATTCTGATTCCCATTCTTTTGTTTTGTTTTAAACCAAGATATGATCCTACCATATAAGAAGGCCTTTAGAGTGTCCCATATTATTATATTCTTTTAGATCATCAGTAGAATTTATTTCTAAAAATATTGAATTTCTGAGTCTAGCCATGGTTTAAATTGTTTTAATTTAGTAATGTAAGTTGGTATTCTTGAGGCAAAATTTAGTGTTTTAAAATCTATTTGTAATTTAAGGATTAGGGCATTATGATCAGAGAGTGGGCATGGGATGATAGAAAATTTTATTATCTTCCTATTTAAGTCTGGGGATATAAAAATTTTATCTATTCTTGTTTTAGTATTAAAATGATAATCACTATGTGAGTATAATAATGAGTTAGATTCTTTGAAACTAAATGTATCAATTAATTTTAAGTGTTCTGTCCATTTCTTAAGGTATTTACCTGTGGAAGAGAGACGTAGGTTCCTCTTGTTGGTTGTCTCAGAACTATCTAGAATACAGTTAAAGTCTCCTCCTACTATTAGAATACCTTTATTTACCCTATTAATTAGCTCTATCTGCTTTTTAACTGTAGATAGTCCTATTCCAGGAATCCAGTACACATTTACCAGTGTCCAAATTCTATTCTGAAATTTTATTATTACAATTGAAAGTAACCCTTCTTTGTCCTCATAGTTGTAAATAATTTGTGGGTTAGTTACACTTTTCTTCCATAAAATTAAAGCTCCCCTAGTTTTTTTTATATGAGGAGTGAGAGAGAATTAAGTAGTTATTAGGTATCCAGGTGAAGTTGTCATCAGTTTTAAAGTGGGATTCCTGTAGAAATATAACTTAGCTCTTTGTAATTTTAGATATCGTAGTAAATTTGATCTTTTTATAGTATTATTTAAGCCATTGACATTTAAAGACAACAATGTTATGTCTGTCATTTCTATAGGATATTATATTATAATTTTAAAAGAATACATTAGTAAAGAACTAATATTTATGAGGACCTGTGAAAACATATATGTTAATTTTCCCCTCTTTTCTCTAAGAAGAACACTGAAATGAACAAAACTGCTTCTTTGATAGTTTAACAAATGTTTCAGTTTGGGCCACTGAAAAAAATAAAAAGTGAAAAATATTGTAACAACATACTTTAATTGACTGAAAAATAACTTTACTACATAGTTCCACACACATGAAGTGCACAGCACTTCTAATCTGATTGATCTGATAAGATCAAACAGATTTTCCCTCAATGTCGACAATCGCATGGAAAAGGATATTCAAAATTGAGCTCCATTAATTGGATCCTGAAGATATCTTAAAATATTAATATTTGATGTAAGAGTGTATCATGCATTAGTACTATGTTCCTTGAGAAATCGACTCAAAGTAATTAATCTTTTACTAGAAGTTTGTACTTATACTAGAGTTAATGTTACTTTTTTAATGAATGTTCTAAGTAGATGTCTATTACAGCTGGAGTAAATATTTCAGCTTATCTGCCCTCCATAAATGTGGTTATTATACATGAAGTATGTCAGTTGACCTTCTCTTAACAGAGAATAAAATGTATAATAATATATACATTTAGATTATATTTGCATTTATTTTGTTGAACTTCACATTTAAAACAGGTTATTAGTGTGACAGATAGTATTACTATCTTATAAGGACTAGTCCTCTTTTTTAATTCTTCCTTAATTACTATTCTAAGTAAATTCTCTATAGCCTCTCTGTGTACATATGTATAAATATACTCCTATATCTACACCAAAACATTTTCACATATAAACACACATAAATATTAAATAATCTTAATGGGTTACCTAAAAATGTGTGCAATATAATTGAGAATTTGTGTGAGCACTCTTGAAAGGGTTGGTACCTTGTTACTGCTGGGAGATGCCTATTTACTGACCTTATTAACCTTATTAGTAGATTAAGTGGCCCATCAAAGATGCGTGAATATTGTGAATGAATATTCTTGATTCTTATCACTAAATCTTACAGCAATTAGTGAAGAGTACCTATATCATTTAACTATATTATTTATGAAGTTTCTTGGGAGTGTGATGGGAGTACACAATATTTCAGACTTGGGGTTGTTGAATATTCAGTAACAGGACTCAAGATTGTTCAATACTTATTGTAACACATCTTAATACAGTTAATGGTTTGAAATATCATGTGCATGACACAAAGAATCCATGAATACATAAATACATGAATACATGGGTCTCACCTCATTCATCAAACCCATGTCCAATCCAATGTCAAAACAGTCAAGAACACTACGCTGAGGGTAAAAGCACCTCAACCCCTAAACTCGTTAAATAACTAAACACTAATAAACCTATTATTTTAAAGCTACTAATATTCTCTAGTAATTTGTATAAAACTAAAGTAATTATATATAGCAACTCCAATATTGCCTTGCAGTGAGACAAGCTTAGATTTACTGATCATTACTGAAGAGCCGTTAAATCTAAAATGCTGTGTAGTGGTTGACTACATCCTGCTTATTACTATACCTAGTATAAGTTCTGCTAACACTTCGATCAGGTATGGTGTGAGGAGGTATGTTATTACTATAGACTTGCACATTACCATCCCGCACCATACATAACACTGTTACCGTTTCCAATAAATGAAAGCCAGATCTCATACATTCAAGAAGTCAATCTCAACCCACTAACACCCAACAAAACACAAGCTCAACAAATGAAGAGAGACCCAAATACATACATAGTGTACTGTTTATGTAAACATTTCTCTAAAACTTTATAAGAGCGGCTCATGAATGTGTCATAGTGTCTCCCATACAATGTATAGTGTGCTGCACATACATTACCTTTGACCATATTTCCTTTCCTGCTCTTTCCCCATTTGTGACATAAAAGGGAAAAAAAAAACTGTTGATATTACTGTATCATTAGGAATCACCTTGAGCATTTATGGCATAGTGGTGTACCCATTAACTGTTAAGGTGAAGGGTAAATACAGCAGATTGTGCTTATCTTCAAAAATAATACAATTTATACATAGAAGTTAGCACTGCACTTATAACTGCAGAGAAAGCACATATCAAATATTGTTACGTAAATAGACATGTCTCCCAATTGCAGGATGTTTTGATTATAGCTTTATTTTATATTATTGGTGTTTTACTAATTCAATTTTAAGGTCCGTGTAAGTGAAATTTCGCCAAAATACCCAAATAACAAAGTCAGTTCCACATTGCTGCAGATTAATGCTAGTCCATTATACAGCTCACGATACTAATACTATTTATTAAATACTTGCAGTATAGGTTACAAACAAAGCAAATTCAGTCATTGCTAAAATTAGCACTCACTGCCAAAACTGATAAAACTCTCATCAATTAGCTTGCTCTAGGTTATTAAGCTGTAAAGGAAATTAAATTGCCCATATGAGGGACAAAAAAAAAAACAGGTAAAGAGGTGATATACTACCAACTGTTCATTACTGTATTCGGATGCTTGTAGGCATCTAAAAGCGGAATATGCAGAAGTATGCATGTATCATTCCTGTCAGGTACTGCATTTATAGGCATTTTTTAATTGATAAGTGGGTAAGCTTACCGGACCTAAAATGCCCTTTTACATGGATGACCCAAACGCAGTCTAAATAAGAAGTTCAGAGTCACACAGTAAGAAAATGGGAGCTATCAAAATCAAACCCTGAGCTACAGTCAGTAACTAATCATAAATACAATCTGGCAGCTCCACTGCAATGATTAGTTAGGATTTTATCTCACTTTTAACAGACATAGCGCAGTTGAAAACTGAATTTATGTATTTGCTTGCATTAGTTAACTACACTACCACACTTTTGGTATTTCCCAACAAGAAGAAAGTAACTAAATGGGCTTTTTTTATTTATTTATATATATATATATATATATATATATATATATATATATATATATATATATATATTTTTTTTTCCTTTATTTTAAACGTGTAGCATACTTTTTCTTTATATGTTATACATTTATCTGTTCATACTTTTGCTAAAATCTACTCAATTCTTGAACTACTCAGCTTCTGGAGAACAGATTAAAACATAAAGGGGCTAAGAAGTCAGGTCACAGTTAGCATTTTCATTGAATGTTCTAACTGACAAAAAAGACTCTGCAAAAGTGCGCGAAGCGCACCACAGGCAAAACTAATGCAGTGTTCTACAAGCCTCAGCTTATAGACATGTTTCTTAACTTATAATGGAATGCTGGGCTATGTTAGTGAAGATATGAGGAAAAAAAACTGACTAGAAAGCTCGAGGGTATACTTTGAAGCAATAATAGTCTCCAACTGACAATTAGAATGTTAAAACGCTAGAAGGCGATTTTCTGCCTTTTTTTTTCTTACCATTCACTTCCTTCTTAC
Organism: Protopterus annectens; assembly: GCF_019279795.1. Classification (NCBI taxonomy): domain Eukaryota; kingdom Metazoa; phylum Chordata; order Ceratodontiformes; family Protopteridae; genus Protopterus; species Protopterus annectens. Next base: position 201,324,922 of record NC_056741.1, read on the forward strand.
TCTATACAATGCTCTCACATATTCCTGAAGAAATATTCAAGGAATGCCCTTTTTTTAGTCAGACTATAAAGAATTGGATTTAATTTAATAAAATTTTGCATAGTAGCTATTAATCAATATGTTAATAACTTTATAATAATAGTGGCCTTTCATTTAAATGCTAATACTCTTGTGAGAGTTTAACTAAAGAAAGCTGGAACAGAAAAAAAAACACACAACTCTAGCATCTGAAGATTCTATCAAACCACTACCATATTAATATGTTAACATACAGATTATGATACTTCCTAAATAAAGAGAAAACTAATTATGTGACTGAAGTGTAATGAAATTAAGGCTATGTATAAGAATCATACCTTAGTTAATGCTTTGAGAGAAATTGATTCATCAATGTTCTTAACATCAGTTTTTTTTTCCTCACATCAGTCCAAGTGTTTTTTCCTGAGGTTCTCTTTAAGGAGGTTGAATTTGTCCAGTCCATTTCATCTGGTAGTAGGATTATATTGTTGTTTTTAATGAAGGAAGTGGCTTCTTCAATGGTGTTGAATGATCTCATGTCATTACTATGCTGAATTCTAATTTTGGCAGGATACGCAAGCTGTGCCTTTATTTTATTTTGTTTTAAGAATTTCACTAAGGGCCATGTTTTCTTTCTTAGTTCCAAGAGTCTTGGTGAATAGTCATTATCAAATCTTATTTGGGATAGCTTGTAAATGACTGGGTTTTTTCTCCATGCAGTTCTCAATATCAGTTCTTTGTCCATAAATGACAGAAATTTAACCACTATAGATCTTGGAAAAGATTTAGTTGCGGCAGAAAGTGATTTTCCGATGGCTCTGTGTGCTCTTTCGATTCCATAAGACAAGCCTTCTTTCAGCCCTAAGATTTCAGGTAGCCATGAATTCAAGAATGAAATGATGTATTCCCCCTCGGTCTTCTCCGGGACTCCAAAAATTCTTATGTTTGTTCTTCTTTCCCTATTCTCCATATCATCTATTTTATTTATTAGCCAAGTATTCTGTTGTAATAGATATTCACTATGAAGCTCTTCTTCTTTTAGCCTTCCATCAATATCATTTAGAGATGACTCAATGTCAGTTATTTTTAATTGGTGCTGCTGCAGAATTTCCTTAAAGACTTCAGTTTGTTTTTGGCAACTATCTTTAAGGTTTTCTAGGTTTTCAGTAAACCTGTCCATCTTCAGAGATAAGTCTTGAAGAGTAGTTGATATCAGTTGGATTTCTTTCTTCAGAGAAGAGTCTGAGTGAGAATTCTTAGAGTTACTCATTACTAGACAGCTTAGTTAATCTTCAGGTTTTTTTGACAGGAAAATTTCGGAATTTCTTCTCCAAAGTTGGTAATTCTATTGTTAATAGTTTCACATATAAGAATTATCAAAAATTACTTAGTAATAATAAGATTTTCCTGTTATTTCTAGTATAAATATAAGGAGCTCAAAAACTTGCTGCTATCAGTTAGGCATTAGGCTCCGCCCCTCAGAGTATTTTTCTTTTGATATATATTGTATGTTCTAAATGATTGTTTTATTATACAGTGTTTCAAGTAACACTGACATTTCTGTTTTGTCAAATTAATGTATCTTACAATATGAAGGCAAAATAAAACATTCTGGAAAAAAACTGAACAGAGGCAGAGCAAAATTGTTATGCTACTTAACTGCTCAGCATCTTAGCCACACCTCATCCATGCTTTTCTTCAAAATGAATGCAGGGATTTACAAGACAATGGATAGAACTAACTGTCTCTCATACATGTTGCTGTTCCTACTTTGTAACATACTTTTTCTAATATAATCACCTAGTCTAGTGATCTGTTTTATCATTGTGTGAGGTATTTTTTTATTTGTACTAGATTTGTACTATATGCATTATTATATTGTAAACTCATCCCAGTAATTGTAACTAGTTAATATATATTGATTAAATTAGTTAATGCACAATGAACTCACTTTCTGCATGCTTTGTGCAATACACTGTTGACACTGTGTACTGTTAATATATTGACATTATATTCTCCATGAAGCTTAGATTATCTAAAAAAAGTCTAATGACCTCTCTATCAGCTTGTTAAGAAATTGCTAAATAAATAAATAAATGTATACAGTCCTACATACATAGATAAATGAGTAAGTTAATGCATAAATGTTTTTATTTTAATATTATTTGTTTGGATTTATTAACCAGATAGAATGAGTTTTCCAAGGACTCATGATCTGTGCCATTGGTAAAATATAACAAAAAAAGGTTTACATTCTTGAATAATGGAATAAATAAAGCATTACATTGAGGAGTGCTCAAATTATAGGACTATGTAGAAAACACAACTCACTTTCATAAGCATTGTAACTGAGAATTATGCAAATATACCATCACAAAGGCTTAAATATTTAAAATATAGTTGCCTTTTCCATAGAATTCTAGTTAGGTTTCTAGATCAAAAATGATTTGTGTAAGATGTAAATGTGTACCATACCACGGTGACCTGTATAACACTGTAGCCTGTTGTTACCCGCAGTGGTGGTGTTGCGGTAGCATTGTCGCCTCACAGTAAGATGCTGTCCGGTTCGATTCTCAGCTAGAGCGTCTTCTGCGTGAAGACATGCGTGAATGGGTGTACCTTCATTGAAGGTTGTGCGCCAGGCCTGGTAAGCCGGTATGTAAAAATCAACTGCCAATCATTAGCAGACCGGAGTTCTGCTGTGGTGACCCCTAACTGGGAAAAAGCCAAAAGACACAAACAAACAAACCACTGTAGCCTGTTGTTGTATGTTAGTAAAGTATCCACAGGCTAACATATTGCTCAGTGAAATTGATAGAATTTAGTAAGATTTTCCTTTAGTTCATGTAAGACTGAAGCAGGTATGCTGACTGTTCTCAATGAACATGTAATTTCAGTTTTAATTGTGGCAGCAGTTAACATGCCTGCACTTACCTATAGGATATTTCACTGGCATCAAATCACCCTAACATGACTTTGCTTATTATGAAGTTGACACAACAATTCTACAGAGACATGTTCTATGCCATGTGTCTGGGTAATCATTATTAATTGATAACATTTTATATTAATAATGTCTTCTATTCATTTATCTAGTAAAATAAAATAATATTTTATTATTGCTTTCAACCTTTGAGATTAAAATTAGTTTATATAGTAAGATCTAGTAGATTTAATTAAAAAAATGTGTTTCTATAATTTATTTAACGTTGACTTGTTTTATGAATAGGAGGACTTTAAAGGTAATATCTATTTTTTCTATAACATTCATTTCTGACTAAACTAAAGAGTTTTATTTAATTTATCTACACATTTATGTCATACAGGTATAAACCCTGTACCTTTGCTTCAGGGTAAGAAGAGCCTAAAGTCCTTAACCACCACCATTTCTGAACTTTGTTCAGATTGGTTTTTCTAATGGTTGTTAGCTATGGTGAGAAGTGAGAACTGAAGTTGTATTTCCCCCATTATTGTTTTTGTTGTGTGTCCAGGTTTTTTGTGCTAAGGTGTGAAGTGAGAGCTGCATTTGTATTCCCTCATTATTGGCTTTGTTTGTCCAGGTTTTTTGTGCTAAGAGTTTGAGAGCTATCTAAATGATATACATTAAGTTTGTCTTCCTTTTTTTTCAAACTGCTGATTTAGCATAGTGGTATGTTGTACTGACTGTAATGCATATGGTTCTGGGTTCAAGACATGCATGGTGATAACACAGCATTTTATTCTAGCAACTTTCCAAAATTATACAAGCAATGTTTAAAACGTGTCCCTCGTTTTTGGGCTTTTGTCCCCCCCCCCCAATAAATGTTGGCTTTTTCCAGATTTCTTGTGCTGCAAAGTTCAGAGATAGTCGAGTGTTGACATTTTACAAGGAGCTGAGAGCTGCAGGGGAACTAAAGTTTAGTGCTGCTTATGGTGAGCCTGCTTGTACTGTTAATAGCACAACAGGTAGTGTACTCACTTTTGATGCAGAAGGCTGTGGGTTCTTCTCCCTCAGTAGGTAGATGCATTGCTGATACTGTACTGTGTTGTAAAGGTGGGTGGATGCTGTAGTCCGTTTTGGCAAAGATATCTAGTAGTAACTATGAACCTGTTATCAGTTTGCCATCCATTCCCTATTGCAATATTACTAGTGTATCATTGTTTTTAATGCAACATAGGCAATTTATTCCTCAAGGGCAACAGGCACTTGTAGATGAAACCATGAAATATAAAATTGTTTGCTAGTAGCAGCCTCTTCATCAGTTACATATTTCTTTAATGTGGAATTATGTAGATGGCTTTTACTAGTTCAGAGATTGTGCATATTTACTGATACTGGTGGACTGTAGAAGTTTGAGTAGACTTTTATGATGGAAATTTTATGAATTGGGCTGTTTTGTCATTATTGGTGTATGCATTTTGTTTCATTGTTTACTGGAAAAATGTTCAAACCAATAAATTTAAGATGCTCTATAACAACTATACTCTATTGTACAAGGAATATAATTTAATACAATCAGGAAGGTGTATCAAAGAACACGTGTATGTTTCATGTGCAAGGGGCCTATGATTTGAAAACAGCCCAAAGTTAATCTTTATCTTCCACTGGAAAAATGTATTTTCTTTGAATGTGGGTTTCAATGCTGTTTCAATGAATGTGAGTTTCAAGGGCAGAGAAGTTTTAATGCTAAGTCTAGTTTCATTGTGAGACTGCATTGCTTTGTTTAGCAGATATTTATTGGTGTTCGTGCTGTAAAATGCAAAATAAAACTTTTCTGGCAAATCATTTAGGAATGAAGTCACTAAATAATGACCAACATTAAGTTTCAGACGTCACAATCTTCGGAAAAATGCATGCTAAAGCAAGATCTGATATTCTGTCAACTGTCTTAAGTTTATACAAGATCAGTTTTTAGTACTGTTTGTATGTTCCCCCAATATATTTGGCCTTGTCCAGATTTCCTGCATTAAGAGGTTGAGAGGTATGTGCAAATAAATTGCTTTATAGAATTAGGAATATCCAAACCTCTCAACTGTCCCCAATTTTGGTTCAGAATGTTGCTCTCCCCCTAATAATCTCTCTGCAAAATAGCAATTTTGGAAGAAAACGTGGAGGGTTTACTTTTATAAATAACTGTAATGATCAGAGTTATACATTACTTTTATTTCAGAAATGCATGTAGATTCTCTAATTTTGTCAGCTGCTCAAGTTAACTGTGTTTATATTAAAATGGTGTCCCTTCTTTGACAGGTTTCCAGCTGTATTGTCTGGCAATTTCATATTTTTGCATCACATTTTTGGTCCGTTTTTCATAAAATTGCGGTTTTCTGGCAAATTAGTGGCAAATCGTTAAAGACTGAAGTTAGAAAATAATGGCAGACATTTGAGTTTCAGATTTCATACCTTCCAGAAAATTCGTACTAATGCAAGCAACATTAAAAAAAAATGCCCTTATTTTTGTGCCTTTCCCTCAGTTTTATTTATAAGTTTGTTGCTCTAAGAGGTTGAGGTGTGTGTGTGTGTGTGTGTGTGTGTGTGTGTGTGTGTGTGTGTGGTAGGTAGGTAGCATACCTCTCAACTGTCACCCCATATTTTTTGTCTGTTCCTCATAAATTTTGTGATTTTCTAGAAAATCATTGAAGGCTGAAGTTGCTAAATAATGACAGACATTTGAGTTTCAGACTTCATGTCCTTTAGAAAAATTCATACTAGCACAGATCCTGTTATTCTAGCAACTTTCTCATATTCGCACACATCCTGTTATTCTAGCAACTTTCTAAGTTCACAAGAGCATTTTTAATATATGTCCCTGTTTATTTTAGGCTTTGTCCATATTTCTTGCACTAAGAGGTAGGTAGGTGTGTGTGTGTGAATGAAACACCCTAGTTAGGGGTAGCAGGTGGTTAGTAATTTACTCAAGCTCAAAACCTGTACCTAAGTTACAGAAAACAAAAGCATGAATCCACTACCCCAACTACCATGCTGCATTTTTCAAAGAACTGACTTTCAGGTTCATTTTCAATTCAAGGAACCGAGTTTGAGTGAATCTATATTATATTATATTACTGAAGAGGCATTACAGCGAATGCCTCTTCATCGACACTAAAACAGCGAACTGTGAATTACGAGAATGGCCGTAGCTTGACTGGGGAGGAGGGTAGCAGTTTGAGAGGTGTGAGTACAAATTTGAAAATCTTAGCTACACCCCTGCTGTTGGAGGAATGTTCATTAGCACTAGCTGAATGTTCCCACACACAGTACCAGAGTCCACATTACTATTATGCACATACATCTCACTCTATTACTGTACACACTCTGACCATAGCTTGACCAGTTGGGGTATAAATGGGACATATGTGACTTCTTAGTCACATAAGGTATAGGGGAGTTGCTAGTGTGTCAGCTTTGTTCTCATAGCTGTGTGTCAATCAGTTGTATTTCCTGTTTGCTGCTTATACGTCTGGGATCATCCCACTGATTTCCCAGGGGGACAGGTTGATAGGCAACAGATATGGGCCACTTTACTAGACATTCTGGACATATCTGTACAGTTGTGGTGTATGATTCTGTATGCAGACACTACCACTGGCAGGATTCAAACCATGGCTGTGTGTGCTAAAAATCTACAGTTCACATCTCAGTTGCATGTGCTATTTTGTGTTCATTGTCTCCATTTTCCCTGTTTACTATTTGAGTCTCTCAATTGTACTAAAAGGCCTCTGGGGATAACACCTGTCATATACAGGCATTCCTACACATACAATTTATGGTGCACAGTGTGATTAACAGTGCTTAATACTACAGTACTATTACATGATTGCATATCTACATTACCGTATGATACCAGGATATAAACATGCAGTCCAGCAGTTAAACCTCTTTTGTCAGGCTATTACACTTTTATTGACTTAAAGACAATATAAGACTCTTACTGCAATATTCTCTAGTGTATGCAGTAGTTGCCTTGAACAATACAGGTTTTATACTAGCAATTAATTTACTACTACTTTTATTTTTATTTCCTATGACAGTAAATGCATGAGTATTACTGACCTGCTTCACGTCGCAACCTCGCCAGGCAGCTGATGTGGGCCTCCTGGTTCATGGTGTGCTCCATTGCAGCTGTGGGGGACATAAGAGGAATACTTAGCCATACCTATCCATGATATACCTGAGCTGGCAATTATTACACACCTACTGGGGTGATACTTAAACACATCTGTAACATCCCCTGATGCTCTAGCTTCTTGGAGCCACTCCTCCAAGAGGTCCTCCTTCCACTGCTTCAGGTCCACATAGTGGTGTCTGACCTGCTCACCAGTTCGGGGTATGCCAGTGGCACTGGTGAGGTGGCGGACGAGATGGTCCCAAGCCTTCATCTTATATTGGGAGCTCTGGTACTGGCCCTGCAGCAGTCTCTGAGTATGTTCTTTAACTAGGAGTCCTGCCATGACCTTGGACTCCTGGATGCACCAGCGCTGCACCCAGAAGTGCATCCCTTCTTCCCTTACTGTCATAGTGCCTGCAAGGGGAAGCTGCAACCAGTTATGAGCTGTATTCCCGCCTCTTGGGTTTAAGTAGGGCCGATTTCCTGCACTTTTTCATGATTGGCTGGTTTTGAAAAGGCTAAGCTATGGGCAAACCTGCTTACCTAAGGTTGGCATTGTTTAAAGGGGTATACCACTGGGCACAATGAGTTAATTGGACTACACATTGTGCACAACCTCCTAAGCTGACCTGTGCTAGCATTGCTTACATTAGACTTTAATTATAATGCCTTTTTGGCATTGTGTTATTATTCATTACACCTTATATGTAAGCCTGGTATCCATGATTAATGTGGATGTACACTATGTGGGGTCCTTGTGTTTTATTGGGGACTTCAACATTCTATTACAATTAAACCTCACTTCTGGGCTTACTGCACTCTGGTTCACATATTTATGTTATGTAGTGGGTTATGGTACATATGACTGTATACTGATTCCTTTCACAGGTTCAGTTTGGTTATACTATGGTGAGGACTTGTTTGCTAGTACCTCATTCCATTGTACTTCTGTGATGGCTTGGTGGATAACTACTGGCACTATGGTGTGTAGGGTCCTGGGTATGAGACCTGCATGGCTGCTTATTTTGTTGATGGGCAGAACAAGGCCCATTGGATACAGAGTGATTAAGGCACTTTTGAGCAGTTGTAAGTGGGTTTACACAACGGTAAGCACGGCTAACCTGCTGTTACATCTGCTTACACAGTGTTAGCTTTAGAATTGCTTAGCAAGTGTGGGCATTGCTTACCGCTGCACAAACGGGCTTAAGCCCACTTACTAGTGCTTAAATATGCTTACTAATGATTATTTGAGCTTACACCTGCTTACTTGTGCCTTATTCATTATGACACTGACACCTCACATGTGCATTTAATGCAGTACTCCAGTTCATAAAAATATGTTATTTAGTGAGTTATGCAACATAAATATTACTCATAACGTGCTTTGCAATGGAAAATGGAATCTACTGCAGAGGGACTCGAACCGTGACTGTCTGCTCGTAAGGCGAATGCTCTGCCCACTACACTATTGCTGTGCTGCTTCAACTGCCTATATCTTCCTTGTTATCCTCTTCAGCCATTTAAGCTATATTAACCGTAGCTAAGCAATGGGCACATCCGCACACCTATGGTTAGCTTTAAATGAATTAAAAAAAAAATACAAGGGTTTCTTCATTTTATTTATATATGCTGTTGCTATTGTACACAAGGGGGACTGTTGGTGGGGTTATGCGGTCACCTGTGAGTGGTCTCTCTCATTGCATACCACTTTCTGTTGTTCTACATTGCAGGGGTGTGTTTATTCTGAAAGCTCTGCTCTCAGACATGCCCCCTGCACTCTTACACATTCCAGGTAAGCCTAGGTGTTCGGGCAGTGCCCCTCATTAATATGCATGGTGCGCTGCCGTCCTGCTCCTAAATGGTCGCTTAGTCCTGCACGGAAGATTAGTAAATCCAGGGGCTAGTTTTACTTATAAAAAAATGTGTTCATTTATTTTCTTTCTTTAATTGGACTAGTAACAATGTTGATACTGCAAATGTTTGTGGACCTTTTGGTACATTCAGTTGTCAATCTTGCCAAGTATTGTGTCAAAGCCATGGCCTCAAACTCCGTGCCAAAAAGTGTATTGTCATCCCCTTTGGTAAAAACTCTGTACCCATGAACTACAACATAGGCGGTAGTATACTTAACACTGAAAGTGTGATAAGAGACCTTGAGATACAGGTGGACAGTAGTCTCTCCTTTGATAATCACATCGACACAATAGTCAGGAAATCCTTCTATGTGGCACACCTCATCACAAAAGGTTTCTCATCCAGAAAAAAAGAGGTCATTGGTCCCCTTTACCCATCACTCAGTAGATCCATTATAGAGTACAACGCCCCTTTTGGTATGTACCTCACGAGACATCTACCACAACTGGAAAGGCCGCAGAAATACCTCACAAAGAGGATTACTGGTCTCAAACAGATGCCCCACGCAGACCGTCTCAAAAAACTCCAGCTTTACTCCGTCGCATATCGCCTACTCAGACGTGATCTCTGCCTAACATACAAAGCTATGTCAAACCCAGAGCTGTTGGACCTGCTCCACTTAAAGAAATCCCAATCCCTCTGAGCTACATGCTCTAGGGAGTTGTCCAACGAAACACAAACTGCAGGCAAAAGGATTTAATTCAAATAGATGTAAAGCGCTTTTCGTTGCTCGCAATGTGAGCAACTTCTTCAGACAATTACACACCCAGCTAATTAACAATTTATACTCCCTTCACTAAAAACCCACGTGTTTAATACATCAATTGTGGGTTAAAGCGATGGAGTTACATAAACAATAAGTAAATAAAACAATTCAAAATGTCTCTTGAAGCTGTTTTTAAAAAATTTTTTTTAAAAATGTACTTTAAAAGTATACTGTCAGAGATGAATATCTTCTAATCAGCATATATTTTTCTACAAAAAAGAAGAAACCGTAAAAAACTGCACTAAACCCGCAAAAGCCTACTAGCTACATATGTAATTGTATGTGTATGTGTAAGTATATATACAACTGTAAGGCCAAACAATTGTCAGTAAAAATAGGTCCACTCCTACAATAATGTTCAAGGGTATTTGTCTCTCGAACAGTGGTTCCCAGCATAGGATTCTGCTCCTACGTTTACAGTTCTAGAAGTCAACCTGTAATATTAGTAACTGTAATTCTTGTAAAATAGTATAGTAGCCACCCAAAATGTTTCAGTTCCAATAAACACTAATATTATTAACTACTATGCATTGTATTATTAACTTTTAAATAAATGTATAAGTGTGTTTGTAAATATGTAATATATATTGAATGTGTATTAAGTATTAAAGTATAATACTATTCAAAATTAGCCTAGAAATTATTTTACAACATCACTATACGATACACAGGAGTGTGTATAAAAGGTGTGGTTCTACATTAGTTCTACTTGTTTTGCTATATGTAAGTGTGTATTTTCAGTATAGTATGTTATAACCTTTAAGTTATCAAGTGACTTTTAACAAAGTCAACAGTAAATACATATAAGAATATCTTGCAAGCAAAAACTATTTCATAATGTATAAATAACCACTAAACAAAGTCTAGTATTTTAAGATATATCGTCATGATGGAATGGTAACAGACCTAGTGCTTAGTTCTTATAATAATATGAAGGAAACTATTAAGTAGGGAAATATGACCATGCTAAAGTTAAAATGAAGATGTTAGGTTGTTATTTCCTGTTCAAACTCCTTAGTTTAAGTAGACAACTAATATTACAGTGGTCATTTAAACCTGGGTAGACAAATGCGTTGTCTTTAGCCTGTGAGGATATCCTGACCTCATAACTGGCCTTGATGGACTTAATTAGTCCTCTTTGTTTTCTGTTTAGTATAATTATAAGGCTCCTATCATTATGAGCATTGATCTAACTGATTTTTAGCCATAACTTTTTTTTCCTTTTGTTATACCCTATCAAGGTTAGGATTCTACCAGTGTGGTTAGTTTTTAGAGTTTGTTTTGGGCTTACTTTTAAAGGTACTGCAGCATCTATACAGCCATTTACATGGTTGTATAGGGTTTCTTTGAAAAATTCCACATAGGTTGTTGTGAAGTTGGGGTTGGGAGGGACATTGCATTTTGAAAAACTATCAGTTAATGGGGTGTAGTTTGCTTTGGAATAGTTCTTAACTGTTACATAGTTTGCTAGGGTTATTGAATTCATTTTTATTTCAAATGAGACAGCTTTGTCGTCCAACCTCATCATTGAGGACATGACATGGAGTGGGGTTCAGTGCCTTTCCATTTTGGAGATTACCACGTCCAGTGTGTTTATACATCTGCATGTGTGCACTATGTGGTCAAGGGCATATGTGTTGATAAAGTCCAGGAGTTGTTTTGCATGTGAATATGAGGCAGTGTATGTTTCCCAGTCTACGGAAGGGGGGGGTGTAATTAAAGTCTCCCATGAATAGGGTATTTGGTTTAATGGTGAGTGTCTCCAGTAGGCCTAGGTATGAGCCATGGGATTCTAGGGACATAGAGGGTGACCTATAGCTTGCTAAATATGGTATTGGACTTTGTCTATGGTGATTTACATGTGGATAAATTCCAGGGCACCATCCTGTTTAACCAGTGTTGAGTTATGTTTGTTGCTAATATAGATTGAATTGTATCCACTGTCCATCTCTATCTGTGTAGCTGAGATTCTAAATGTGACAAATGCATTGAAGCCTTGCACTGATGGAGTTCTTTGTGGATTTAAGCCATGTCTCAGTAATGGCACAGATGTCTATATTCTCTAGAACAGCTTGGATGGTGTAGTGGTATGTTGCTGTTGTTGTAATGCACGGCATCCTGGTTTGAGAGTGTGGAGAGATTGTAGGGCTTGGAATTTCTTGTTAAAGCACCTCACAAGGGTCAGTAACACATTTATGTTTCTTTGGTTGTATTTTCTATGTCATCAGGTTTACCAATTTGGCATTGTCTAAAAAAAGGCTGTAAGGGAGTCTGTAAGGGAGTGGATAAAAGCTTTAGCCAGTATTCAGAAGCCTGGAAGAGAGGTGCAAACCATCCAAGGTGATCTGTTATCCATGTCCTCCCATGTTGACAGATATCGAATTCTTCCTGAAAGACACCGGAAACTAAACCGATTATTGAAGTTGATCATCTTTTGTTCATAGTGTGGCATCATCCTTGGTGAAGGTAGAATGCTGCTCAATGCAAGGCACATACCTGCCTGATGCACATATTCAGAGGGAATACATGCATATGACCGAGCGACCAATAGTCGAAATGCGGTTTCCCCAAACCTAAATGTCGAATCTCCAGGTGTCGAATGGTCGGAATGTCGTACGAAATTCTGAATTTGACATTTCCAACTGCTCTACCACCTAAACAAGTGCTACCATGAGTCAAAAAGGGGGGATATTTTGCATTTCGGCAACATTGTGTTCACACTTATGTAAATTTGCTGACCTGCAGTCGAACAATTTCTGATCGTCCATCTGTCATTTACTCAAATGCATGTATTCCATTCAGAGAGAGGTCAACAATGTCTCTCTTTACACAGTCTATGGAAGTACGTCTCAGGTCATTAATGCCTACATGGACTATGATGTAATCATGTTGGTAACTGTGGTGTAGTGACTTTTGAGTGTGTGAGCATCTTGGCATACCCTGGCTCCAGATAAGCAACTAAACATTATCTTCTCCTTGTTCAGTCTGGTGAGTGGGACATCTGTGTGTCATGCAATAGAATCCCCTGCAACAAGCATCCTGGGTAATGTGTTGGCTTGCCTTATGGGCTTTCCTCTTGGGGCTCCACTGGGTCTAGGAGTTTACATGATGTTTGATGTTGCTTTTGGTGAGTGCTTTAGAGATTTCAGAGAATACGCTATTTATAGGCGTAAGAGGTCTTTGAGGTTTGGGAAAATTACTTTTTAGTGCTTCAGGATAGGTTTGTCTATGTGTGTGGTAGACACTTTGTGGTGGATGTAGTGTGTGTGGTCTTTTCAGACTCAATAATCCAATGCCAAAAGACAAAAAACAACATTTATTGCAAATCTTTTGGGTCACAAACACTCTTCCTCAGTGCTACTGTCATGAAAGTAAAAAATACATTTAAATAAGAGTTCTTAAACATATCATTACAGCAGCCTATCACAAAATAGTAATGATGCCCCCCCCCCATGTTTCTTCACTCCATTTATTGCAGTACAGATTGTTTTTGTGTGTGTGTTCTTGGGAACCTTGTTCGTATGCAAATGTTTTGCCTCCAATACATTGTGTACATGCATCTCTCACATACTGTATGATTGTTTTTTTAAGGAATAAATGACTGTCTGTGAACAGGAAGCCTTGTCTCAGGATGCCCATATCTACTAAGCTAGCTAAGGAAACATCTGGAAATTGCATATCCATGTTGTTGGGACCTGTATTTCACTGCACTACTATATGTTTTGGACTGGATTATGCAGAGGTCTCCTTTGGTGGTCTCTGGCATTTGTCACTACACTAATTGTGCCATTATTTGATAGTCATGCTTTTTAATGTGCAAACTAGCTGTTATAAGCTTGTCTCCACTCAATGGCTTTGTTTTAGCCACACTAAGTTGCAGGTTTCATTTTTAAGGGAAGCTGTATAGTAAAATTAACTTTCTGAGTGTTTGTGTCTGCACAGGGCACTGCTAACCTCCTGATATAGTAACACCAAGAAAGATTACTTGCAGGTGTAATGTTATACCAAAACTTAAACAGCCTTGATAAGGCAATTTCAAGTGTTAGGAACCTTTATAATGATTTAAAGGCAAATAAAGCAAAAGTAAAGAAGTAGCACTCTAAACAGTTAACTGAAGTGTAAAACAATAAAATAAATATCTTATCTGCCAAGGATAGAGCAAGATTAACTCAGGATCCCCTCAGAGTGTAGCTAGGGTGTCAACCAGATGGACGCTGTGGGAAATGGTTTACTCAAGTGTAATCCTGGTTTACTGGGTGGGTATATAGTTTTATGGGTATATGGAAAACAGTGGTTGGGAAAGTGCTTTCTCTGGTTACACAACAGACAATAGCACTGAAAGTAGTGAGGAAGGGACTTTGGGATTTAGACTTCCATAAGAGGTGGAAGCCAGAGAACCAACCATTTAAAATCATAAGAATAGGATTGGTAGCTGGGGGAAATTTTCAGTCTAGAGTTTATGTCCTGTGATTAGAATTTCAAAAACACTTTTATATATATAAAAAAAAAAAAAAGGATTTCAGAAACTTTTAGCTTATTGCCTTAGTTGGGGGTGAGGTAGACTCAAAGAATGGGGAAAAAAGTAGCAAGGTAAACAAATAAGAATTAAAATGCATGCTATAAAAAGTACTGTAGCACAAATCCTGCAACAGAATTCACAATACCATCACTACTGCAATCCCACCACAGATTAAGGTACCAGACTATGCAGAAATTTACCACTAATGCTGTAACAGATGACTATATGAGGCTCAAATCTGGCAGTAGACCACAGTCCTACTACAACTGCGAAATAAGTTACACGATTGTCCAGACTGGGTTCAAATTACTAAAAAGCTACCTTTTACATGGAGTTCTACTTATGGAAATAGAAGATGAGTGTATTGTATGAACAATACTAAAATATTGTAGTAATACACAATCTTCACACAACTACAAATGAAGCTACAAGGCTAAGGTCCCAGAACAAACTAAAACATGCAGAAAAATGGTCAAAAAGCAGAGAAATAAAGTTTCAGCACATGTAACTATAAGTGCAACTTAAATTATTTAAGCAAAATTTAAATAAAAAAGCTTTTTTTCCTTCACTTTTGATGAGCAGCTTGTAACTCACACCTCACACAGCCTTAAACAAAAGACCCTGGGTGGATGTAACGCTGTTAAACATAGGAGCCTTACTAGAGATGGAACCAATCAAATAAAGTGAGTACTGGAGCTCAAGTCCTGTGGTTAGAATTTGAGCTTAATACCTCATTGGGGGTAGGGCAGACTCAAAAAAAAATGGAAAATACTAGCAAGGTAAACAGAAATGCACTGTAAGGCAACTTTAAGCAGCTTTATACAGCTGTAAAAAGTACTGAAGCATAAATCCTTCAACAGAATTCACAATACTGCCACTAGTGCAAACTCACCACAGATTAAGGCACCAGATTACAGTAATACAAATTTAAACTCAAACTCAGCTGTTATCTACTTATAAGCAGCCAGTCATCCACCCACAAATTCAGCAATGCTTCTTTTTTGTGTGTTTGTTCCCTTTCTGCTGCATTATTTCCAACTTACCCACTGGCTCATCCATTGTTGGGTCTACCAACTTCTCCTATAGCCACAAGATTATCTCCATTTTAGGGCTGAACAAATTGCATCCTAGGGGATTCATGCCATTGACTGTTTCTACTGAGAAACTTTTCATTTATGACATACACTTTGCCCTCCTCTCTCACATTTTCCTGTTTTGCATCCACAGGTTACTTCCCTCTGTGGACCATGCTTTCCCCTGGGAACACCTAGACAAATACCCTCCTCCTTCCCCCATGATACGCACACGCATCCCTCCTTGCCATTGCCTGAGATAACAAAGCCGCTAGTTGATCTCAGGTCACATGAGCCATAGTTAGGGCTTTATCTTCAGCAAAGCTTCTTTTAATACTGTAGATAACCTAAAAAAATATTGATTTGTCACATACCATGTTTGGAAGATGGATAAGTCACACTTCACTACTTTTGTGTTTCTACAGGAATTTGTCCCTGCTGCCTTCAGAACATCACTCATCCCACTCTTGCTCAATCAGCCTATGTGTTCCCTCACTGCAAAAGAGTCTAGTCCAGGTACAAATTTGCTGTATTCCAGGACTCTTTGTGAGCTTTTGAGCCCCCCTCAAGCCTTTCTGTGTTGGATGGAAGCCTTCTAGCTTATCAGTGGGAGTGGTAAGCATTAGATAGCCTATCTACCACAAGAAGAGTGGTTCCGGGCACAGAAATTGTAGCTATTGGCCATTTGGGCAGTTTTTTTCCATCTCTTTCAATGTTCTGGTTTAAAAGTCACACTTGTGCCTGTTTCCCACCTTTCCTGTAACTAGCCTAGTCCAGATAGAGTTGCTGTATCCAGGACTGTTGGTAAGCTCCTGAGCCCTGCAAGCCTTTCTGTGTTGGAGGTGGGAGTGGTAAGCACTAGGTAGGCTGTCTACCATGAGAGGAGAGGTTCTTGGCCCAGAAATTGTAGTTTATTGACCATTTGGACAGTTTGTCCATCTCTTTCAACTTTCTGGTTTAAAAGACCACATCTATGCTTGTTTCCCATCTTTCCTGTAACTAACCTACTGGGTAGCACTAGAAAGCCTTAAACTGATACAAGCCTTCTAGCTTAGGAGAGAGACTTTGGAGTGATTACGTATCAGTTTTCTGTATTTTCTTGCTGTACTTAACTGTTTTCCGCCTAAACACAGATTTTGCAGTGTTTATTGTGATTTAAAAGCTTGTTTTTTCACATCTTGTACTTATTTGACTGCCTGCACTTTTAAAAAGTTGTTTTTCATTTAAATAAGTTGTTTAACTGTTGTAGGCTACACACTAAAGTGCAATAGCCTTTTCTGATAGTTTGTAGTCATTTAAAGCTGTTTTAAGTGTATTTTTTACTGTGTTTGCCTTATCTTTTAAAAAAAAACAAAACAAAAAAAACCCCCAAAAATGTCCTTGTTTCCCGCCTTTCTAAGCTAGTATAGTCCAGTTTTCAGGCTAGTGCTGAATTCAGGGCTGTGATACTAATTTCTGAGTTGCCCATACCTTACTTGGATAGAATGAAGTATCTTTGTTCACCTGTGAGAGAGGGGAGCTTAGAGCAACTTATCTGCCCCTGTAAGAGTGGTTCCAGCCCAAAAGTTAGTAGTTTATTGGCCATTTTGGGCTAATTTCTCTCGCTTTCATTTCCCTACTATAAAAACCGTGTTTGCACGGTTTTGCTCACCTGGCAGTGCCGGTTAGCTACAGTTAAATTATTCCCGGCTCCACTAAGCCTCCCCTTCAGTTTTTCCCTTGAAACTAGTCTAACTCTCAACCTAAACACTCAAAAAGCATCTTACAGCCCAGCACTTGCTCAGACCTAATAGCAAGCACTAATATACCCTGACACTGATTGCCCAGCAGAGAAAGGCTCTTTACTCACCCCTTACCAACCAAGTGACTAAGCAGCTCACCCTACTATTCAGGCATGACCAAAGGGCAACTTCATTTGCACTCTTCAGTCCAGCTGGTGAATCTGGGTATCCTGAGGCAATCAAAAAAAGGTAAAAGCAGTATTCACGAAAAACGAATCAATTCCACCAAGTAGACAATTTTATTCACTAAAAATTAAACCACATACATGGTTTAATTTTTAGTGAATAAAACTGTCTACTTGGTGGAATTGATTCATTTTTCGTGAATACTGCTTTTACCTTTTTTTGAGTGACATTTTGGCAGTATTATCCATTGTTTTGGTTTATCCTGAGGCAATGTTACAACTGCCTCATGTACACAGACAACCCTCTCCTCCTACCACAAAACACTAACATATGCGAGAGATGCAATTATACAGCCAAACTGGAAGCTAAGCTGTCTCCACCCAAGAATGGAACAGACAGTCAAGAGGAGAAGGTTAACACTTGCACCACAACTCTAGCCGCACACAGACCTACTAAAACAGCACTGGCAAAAAATACACATAAATACACAAAATCATACTCGGAGGCTCTAAATAAAAACCTGCAAAAGCATCAAAGACTTCCAAAGCAAATGCCCAAACAACCTGCACTTCCCGTTACAAACAAAACCAGACAACGCATAAAACACAAAATCAGTGTGCCGCACAATCACAGCCCTTAAGGCGAAATAACATACCTAACACACTAGTATTAGGTGACTCTATAGTCTGATGATGTCCCACTCACTAGACTGGACAAGCAGAAGGTTACTGTTAGCTGCCTGTCAGGAACCAGAAACCGCCACATAACACAAGCATTTAGGTCATTCCAGAACAACTACAAATATGACTCTGTCATTGTTCATGTTGGTGTGAATGACCTGAGACGTACCTCACTGGACTACATGTAAAGAGACATGGAAGAGCTCTCTGATCATGTAGCCCAGGCTGGTATGACCATGTCCCTGAGTAGCCTCCTGCCCTCACCAAGAATGATACCTCAGTATAAATTAAAAATTATCAATTTCAACAATTGGCTAAGATTCTGGTGTCATTCAAAGGGGATCCAGTGTCTGTCAGCCTGGGACGACATGCTCGACAAGCCGTGTTGCTTCACAAGAGATGGCTTGAACCTGTCACCCGTAGGCTTTTGAATACTGGCCAAGGCTCTTGCTGCCCCCATAGTGCCTTTTTTAGGCAAGGCTCAAACGTCAAACCCACCTCCATAAACAGCACAATTAACAAAACACTGAGGGTTATAGGTTCATAGGTTCATACTAGGCTATCTGCCCTGGGACAATTATAAGCCTAGCCCGATTCTGTATGGCTTACGCCACCCCTTGATTTGAGTATACTGTGCCATTTTTAAGGTTTAGTTTACTGTGCCTCTGTCTAATAGTGACACGGGAGTAATCCCTGGGACAAACCTACGATCCCCTATCCACCTATCGAGATTATTCTTGAAGAGATTCAGTGAGGTGCTCTGCCTCACATGAACTGGAATTCTATTCCAGAGTGAAGGGAGCCTCTGGGTTATGAACCTGTCCCTCCAGCAAGTTCTATTTATTTCTGTGCTGAGGTTCAAGTCCCTCGAGCGTGTGGCTCTAAGGGATTTAGATTTATTGAGATGGAGCATGTCCATTAATTCTGGATTTGACATAGCTTTGTATGTCAGGCATAGATCACCTCGAAGTAGGCGGTATGCAACTGAGTAGACCTGGAGTTTTTTTAACTGAGCAGCATATGGCATCTGTTTGAGACCCTTGATCCTCTTGGTGAGATACTTTTGGGGTCTCTCTAATTGCTGCAGGTGTCGGGTAAGGTACATCCCAAAAGGGGCATTGTATTCTATGATGGGCCTGATGAGGGATGAATAAAGGCACGATTACTCTCTTGATCTAGATGTGAAACCCTTCGTGATGAGGTGGGCTATATAGAAGGTCTTTCTAACCACTTTGGCAATGTGGTTTTCAAAGGAGAGATTGCTATCAACTTGAGTCCCCAGGTCCCTAATAACTTTCTCTGTACTTAATGGGTTTCCGCCTATGTGGTAATTTGTGGGCACATTGTTTTTGCCAAAGGGTATGACTATACATTTTTTGGCATTTAGCTTTAAACCATGGCGCTGGCACCAGTTATCTGTCTCTGTGAGACCTTTTTTGAAGGATGTTTGTGTCAGCTGGAGAGTCGATTATGGCACCCAGTTTGCAGTCATCTGCAAACTTGGTGAGCCATAGTCCTTCCACGTTTGCCTGTACCTCGGAAAAGTATATACCGAACAAGAGTGGTCCCAGGACAGAACCCTGTGGGATGCCACTTGTGACCGGTTTCGAGTCTGACATGGCTCCAGCAACTCTCACTCTGTGGGTTCTGTCTTTGAGCCATTTTGCGACCCATCTTGTGACATAGGGGTTTATATTTAAGCTGGATAGCTTATCTATGATGCCCGAGTGGGGTATTGTGTCAAATGTCTTTGCAAGGTCCAGATAGGCTGTGTGGACTGCCTTCCCTTCATCTATGGCTTTGGTGATTGTTTCGAAGAAGTCAACCAGGTTCAAAAGGCAGGATCTGCCCTTGAAAAAGCCGAACTGGGTAGGATCTAGTTTCTGTAGGTCCCCAATGTCTTTGTTTGAGCTCCATGATGATCCTCTCCATAGCCTTGCAAACTAAGCTAGTCAGGCTTATGGGGCAATAGTTTCCAGTATCTGTAGAGGCTCCACCTTTGTGGAGTGGGACCACTGTTGCTGTACGCCATTCTGTGGGCACATATCCTGTAGTGAGGCTGAGATTGTATAGCTGTTTTATTTGAGGGATTAGTTCCTCTTGGAGTTCCTGTAGGACGCAACCTGGGATGCCATCTGGTCCCATGGAAGCTGTGTTTTTTGCTTTGGAGAGGGCAGCCTTCACCTGAGCATCAGAGATGTGTGGGAGGCAGCCCTCTGCCGGGATAGATACTTGCTCTTTTGGGGGGGGGGGGTTTGCACTGAACCTGTCTGCCAGGATATTGGCAATGTCTGTGGGTTCAGTGCATTTTTTGTTGTTTAGAATCAACTTAGAACAAGTCTGGGAGTTGCATCCCAGGTTCCTAACATAACTGAAAAAAGCCTTATGATTGTCTTTGGTGTCCTGTGCAATTTTTCTCTCGAAGCTGGCCTTGGAGGATTTTATGAGGGATCGTAATTTTTTGCTAGTACTGATCAGAGATGCCTTTCCTATTAGGGATTTTGCTCTATCATGTAGTAGCTTCCTCCTCCTGTTGTACAGTTTATTTATGCTACTCAATGCCAGGAGTTTAAATCTTAAAATGCACACGCTTGAAGCACTCCTCAGTATGGAGAACATCGACATCTGTGCAGTAACTGAAACCTGTTTCAAGGCTCCAGAGAGCACCCCAGCACTACTGGGCTACAACTCATACCACACATTTTAGCTACAGAACACAGACTGAAACACAAAAGGAGGAGGGTGTAGCCATATTCATTAAGGATACCTACACCCACCTCCAGGTTAGTGGCGCAGCATGATACCTCTGAGATCATCCATGTACAACTAACATCAGGCAAATCTGCAATGCAAATTGTGGCCTGCTACAGATCACCCTCCATGACCCAGGACCACCGCTCCACCTTTCTGGAGACACTGGAAAACATGAAGGTCCTACCAAACACCCTGATATTGGGCGATTTTAATTACCCTACCATTCACTGGGAAAACTACTAGAGTACAAATTCCCAGGCCCAGCGCTTCCTGGAATTCATCAACAAAAATGCCCTGGATCAGCTGGTAAACTCCCCTAACAGAGGTGAAAACATATTTGACCTGGTCATCACCAACAAGGGCGACATGTGTTCCACACCGGAGGTCAACCCGTCACTGGTTAGATCAGACCATAAACTAATCACTCTGGAAGTCCACACCCCACCACCACCCCCAAATAAAACCACAGTAAAAAACTTTTCTAAAGCAAACTTCACCTTACTTAAGACAGAGGTGGTAAGTTTCAAAGCCCCCAAGCTAAAGGATAATGCTGCCCTAGATGCAGAAACCTTTACAAATGCACTCTATGAGCACCTACAAGGATACATGGATCGTGCCATCCCTAGCAAAACCAAGACTCACTCCTCTAAGAGAAGGAAACCAGTTTGGTGGACCCCTGCAATAAACAGGCTATACAATAGAAGGAGGAAACTAGTTCAGAAAAAAGCAAATCCCAAGAAGGAAAGACATCCCTGATCAGTATCAGTAAGAAACTAAGGTCCCTCATGAAATCATCCAAGGCTAACTTCAAAAGAAAAATAGCCAGGGATTCAAAAGATAACCACAAAGCCTTCTTTAGCTATGTTAAGAATCTAAGTGACTACTCACAGATATGCACTGAACTAGTGCAAAATAGCACAAAATATACTGAGCCTACTGATATTGCCAGTATCCTGGCAGATAGATTCAGTGCAAACTTCACCCCCCTCTCACCTCCAAAAGAGCCCACAACAATACCAGAAAAGTGTAGTGTCCCAAAAATCACAGACACACAGGTGAAAACAGCTCTTTCAAAAGCCAAAAACACAGCATCAATGGGACCAGATGGTGTCCCAGGCTGCATCTTGCATGAACTACAGAACAAACTAACCCCCCACCTAAACACGCTGTACAACCTCAGCCTCTCCACAGGCAATGAGCCCATAGAATGGCACACAGCAATGGTTATTTCTCTCCACAAAGGAGGGGCCACAACTGACCCTGGTAACTATTGCCCCATATGCGTGACTAGCCTGGTCTGCAAGGCTATGGAGCACATCATCATGGAACTCATTAACAAAGACATTGGGAACCTCTGGACACTTGACCCAACCCAGTTCGGCTATGTTAAGGGCAGTTCATGCCTACTAAACCTGGTTGACTTTTTTGAGACAGTCACCAAGGCCATAGATGAGGGAA
>NC_056741.1:201352098-201430119 GCF_019279795.1 Protopterus annectens
CCAGATCTATGCTAGATATAAGCAGGATGAATGGATCGATCAGAGAGACTATCTAAATTGTATTATTGTATTACTTTATCCTGCAGTTCCATTAAAATCCAAATTTGCATCTCCAGAAGTTGTATCAGGACCAACAGAGTTTTTCCCTTTCTACTGAATAAATTAATCTAATTAAACAGATTCACCACACCATTTGCTCTGCTACAAATGATATAATTTCTTTTGGAAGTATATGCATATATGGCTATGCTATACTCCTGACAGATTTACAAGATTATTTTCTAAAGCACTTTCTCTACATTGGAGGTTTAGCAAGATGAACAATGTTGGAACATTGCAACTCATCTTTTGGGCATGTTCTTCACAATCCAAGTTCTGCAATGAGAGTGAGTTGGTTTGTTAAGAGATATTCTCTAGACCTATCAGAGTACAATACCCTGAGAAACGTGCCTAACCAGGCACATCCAACAATTGGAATGTCCACAGAAGTTCCTCACTAAAAGAATACAGGGCATAAGTCTGCAGACTGCCTCAAGGCCTTATGTCTGTATTCTGTGCCCTACAGGCTGTTGAGGGGAGAGCTATATCTGCCATAAAAGGCATTGTCAGACCCTACCCTGATGGACTTTCTGCATATCTACAAAACAGACAGCACCAGAATGGCCAGTTCTAAAGACTTAAACCTCGCTTGTGATATAAAAACGACCTACTGGATAGACAGGTATGTATCCCAGAGACTACCCATTATCTGGAATAGATTTCTAATCCATGGAGAGCTGAGTTCCTCCTTAACCTAATTCAAGTGTAACTTGGAGAACTGGATGGGGAACAGGAAATTCATCCCTGGTTAAGAACCTATGTCTCTAATGGACATAGCCTATAAATGGTTCATCTCCCAGGCCACTGCTTGTGAATGTTTCATCCCAGAAGCACATGCTTACACTCATCAGTGGTATGAGAACTTGTCAGAAATTTGGGATGTGTGGCTACACTTAAAAAGGTCCCTATTTGTCATTAGCCTAGTAAACACCTATATTTCTGTGCAGTTTCACCTGATCAAAATTTGATATTATGTTTGATTAATAAAGTTGGAGTTGAGGTTGTCAGAAGCTACACTAGGTATTATAAGATTAATTATTATGGAGGCCTCACAGACAGGTATTCAGAAATGGGAAGAAAAGCTTTTCTTTTCAGTACTTGACAGTTGGGCCATACTGAACTCTATATACCAAGAAAGCAGCGGGTGGTCCAGAGATTAAGTTCCTTTCTTGAATGGGTTCATTTCTCTACTCATCCGAAGAATCATGAGCAAAACTAAGTTACCTGTGTTGTCCTTTCTAGTACCAACAGCTGGCCTATATATCGTTAAGATACCAGTTTTAAACATGTGGATCCCAAACAAGTTTCCATCAGTTTTTTGTTCACACATTTGTTTTTGATTGCTTAGAGTATAAGTTAGTTTTGAAATGTCTTTATAAAATAGCATTCCACTGGAAGGCAACATTTTGTGATTTATTATTCCAGAATTCATAATTTTTATCACATTTGCTCAGACATGGTCTAGAAATGCATTATTTACTTTTCTTTTCCTCATAGTCTAACAGACACACTAAACAAGGTCTGGATAAATATAAATTTTAATGAGTGTTTGAATTATTTCAATAGCATCATTGCTTAGTAAATTTTTGAAAGTTGAATGCCTTTAAAAATATAGTTTAACACTATTTAATCACCTAACAGCAGGAATCCATGTCAGCTGCAGACATGTTGCATATGTACAGTACATCGAAAGCCTCATTGCTGTTTAAAAAACAGATTGTTCTCTTTCATATTTATCTCAGCATGTATTTTCTTTGCACATGCCTGAAGTGTTTATAATAATGGAGTACTTTATGGCCTCATACAGAAGTAAATATATATTAGCACTTTTTGTTTATTTTGTTAGACATAACTAAGTCTAATTAACTTTGAGGTTTTATGTTCTTGTTTGCGTAAGGCCTTGAACTGACTTTCTCATCAGGGACAGCTTGCCAAGAACACTAGTATGCATCATTGTATCAGTAATATAATATAACGTATAATGCAATGTCCACAAAAAAATTAGGATGGAGTAAAATTTCAATGATTCCTCCAGTTATGAATACTGATCAGCATAAAACTGCATTGCTGGGAAGAATAATTAATTAAAGTACTTAAGCAGAAGCTGTTTATATTGAAAGTCCATCAAATACCTCTGATTCAGGAACTGAAGAAATGTTGACTTCAGTAGTATCGACCCAAACAGTGGTCTTGTTGGTGTAGCACAGGTGTGGCTGTAGTGATCCCATACATTATTGTCACTTGTCCAGTGTTTTTTTTGCTGAGGTGACTAAGGCTCTGAGATGCTAATGAGATGCATCCTGTATTTGTGAGTTTGACTCCCTTTCTCTCCAGCTACCCACTGTGTAACTCTGAGAAAGTCTCTTAACCAGAGTGAGTACTTGTCCTCCACACCACATGAATATCAGTAAGACAAGGTCCTTGTCCTACGAAGCACATCAGCATTGGTCTAGACAAAAATATTTGAAGATGAAGAATATTTACTGCTGAAAAATCAGCAAATGCTAGTTACACATCAGGCAACCACTAAAGAAAAATATGTTTTCCCATATATATATATATATATATATATATATATATATATATATATTTTTTTTTTTCCCTGCCCACTTTTTCAATTAAATATTACCAAAGTTCACACATTGAATTCTTTATAGTTTGGGCCACAGTCATAGAGGTTACCAAAATGCCTTCAATGTGACAAGTAGAATGTAATTTAAAAGCTGAGCACATTTTACAAAAGGAACCTGAAAACTATTCAGTCCAATAGTTATACATTTTTATTAAAGCTAATGAGACAGTCGTACTTATTTTACTTATTTCATTTTTTTTTTGCCTTAGGTTTTAAATAAAAAGGAAAATGAAGCAGTTTATCTCTTGTCCCACTGTCCAAGGATTTAAGTAACAGAAGTCATTTAATAATTATGCAGGTCTTTCTCTGCCTTAATGCTCTTTTTCAATTCTACACATTTTTAGATGATCCCCAGGATTCATGAAGCTTTCGCCAGGCGCAGGCATAGCGTAGGCGGAATAACGCCAAATATGGCCGTCGAGCGATTCAGGTATGATCCAATACCACGTGCACTACCGGCGTATGCCAGAACTGCGCAGCCCTCGGCATAGGTATGCTAATTACCCCATGCGCAGTGTCGCACCATGCAAATGAAGGCATATAGCGATTCATGAAGTGGTGCAGGTGTAGCGTAAGCCCACGGAAAGGTAAACCAAAAAACACGGTTTACATTTTCCCAAACAGAATATCGGAGCTATGGAAGCAGACCAGACTCATGTATTACAAAGTTAACATATGCCAATGGCTAAATACACAGCCAATGGCAGAAGAAAAGATGCACAACACCTAAAAAACAACTTTAATGTCATGTCCACAGTAATGCACAGTACAACGCAGGGCATGTGTGCGCAAATTGGAACATAACAAAAATATATAAAAATGTCATAAAATCGCAATGTAATACAAATCAGGTGTACACCATAATACACAATGGTAGGCAAGGAACACCACAACCAAGGTGCAAGGGTTGCTAAGGGCCTGCGACAGTGTTCAGCGCGGTAACTATGAATTAGTAGTCAATGTCATGCAAATAAGGCAGATAATACTGAATTGCAAATGTTCCGCAGGATGAAAGTTGAACCATACAGCGCAGAGCTATAACACGGAGGAGTGGCTCAGAGGAGATACATGATATCAGCAGAGGGGTGTGCCAACGTAGCAGTAAGCACATTGGAGCAATGCAAATCTGGCCTGGCCGTTGCTAAGCAAAGCTGCAGGAAAGGGGTGGGGAGGAAGGTATAGAATCATTTAGTTGAGAGCACACATGGTGCCCAAAAGCGCATGTGTACAGGGATGAAAACGTGCCCGAAACCCAGTAAGTGGATGCATATGGCGCGAACAATATCACAAACAGGAAGGTCAGGGGAAGAAAAGAAGGAAATGTCGACGTAGGGTAATTGGCAAACTAATGAGCAATCAACACCAATCAACTCACGGTGGCCAATCAACGGCAGCTGCCAAGTCTGCTCGCAGAAACCTGCAAAACAGGATAGGGGAGGCATTGGAATGCAAAGAAAAGGAGGGGAGGCATTGGATTGCAAAGATAGGAGATCTGTCATAGCAGAGCAAAGCAAACCGACAGTAGTCCGGCAATAGCACACATTACGCAAGATACACCAGGTCTAGGAAAGTACAAATTAAAGCAGGCTGCCGTATGCATGCCAGAAAATGGTAGGTGGAACGTGCAGAAATGTAAAGGGAAGGTCAAGAGGTAATCCACGGCAGCCAAATGTAATTCAACACCAAAGGCACCACAATAGTAGTTCCAAACAACCAAACCAAAAACCACCTCCAGAGGAAGCCTTAATAGGCAAAAATAGTAAAATGAAAAAAGCAAAGGAATCGGTACCACTATATTCAGGAAACCAAACTGGAGGAACCATATGCTATACTACAGTAGCATGCATCCGAGACATGTTTTTCAGAATATTGTTGAAAATCAAGTGACCAGGATATCCAAGCTCTGTACTGACAATGATGATTTTCTGCAGGAACAAGACAAACTCTTACAGAAGTTTGCTTCAAGAGGCTACAATGAAAAACAATTAGTCATGAGTAAAGGCAAAGCAATGTCCATTCGATACAACAAAGGGCAACCGTACTACTCGAAACAGAAGCAGAGTGATGTGAAGAAAGGTGGGAACAGCAACAGTGTCAGATGCATGATGACCTACAGCACTGACTCCTTTGATGTCCGTGAAACCATCAAGAAATTTTGGCCAGTTTTAACTGCTGACAGTAAAATTAAGAGAATTGTAGGGGAAACACCTAAATTTGGTTATAAAAACAAGAAGAACTTAAAGGCTTTATTGTGCAACTATGATGGAATACCTAATAAGCAGAGTACAGAAGGAAGAAATAGGTTAGGAACTTGGAAATGTGGCTTTTGCAAAGCTTGCAGCCACATTAAATGTTCCAACAGTTTTGTTCAACTAACAAATGCTATAAGTACTCTGGTTTTGCTAACTGCAACACCAAGAATGTTATATACATTGGCACTTGTAATTTGTGCCAAGCCTATTATGTAGGAAAGACCAATAGAAAGTTTAAGGAACGGATACTTCGCCACCTGTTAGACATCAAGAATAAACTGGTAACCAATGCCCTATATGGACATGTGTTTGAAAATCCAGGGCATTCATTTAGCTTTATGGTTATCTCAACTGTGACTACTAACCTCCGTGGAGGAGACATTGTCAACAAAACTGAAAAGGAAGAAAGCAAATGGATCATGAACCTCAGAGCTAATTTATTTCCAGGGCTCAACAGAGTAGTTCCTATTAAACCTATTTTGAAAGAGAGAAGCCTAATTAAGAAATGAAATTGAGGCTTAAGGAAGGTGTGCATCTGATTGCTGTATGTGATTGGTTGAGCAATTAAGGATCTTTATTTAACAGCAGTAAGTCAGGTCTACACACTAGGATCTGAAGAAGGTTTTTTAACTGAAAGCGCTTATCCTGTTTGACCTGCAACTTGAACAGCACAATTTGTGCTTTTTATTTCTTCATTTTATTAAAGCCTACATTTTAACAGAATTTCTCAGTGAACTTTTTGCTGTGGTGGAAGCCTTTTTTTCAGTTTACTACCTTTTTTTCATTTTACAATAGTAGTTCCGGTAGTAAAACACATAAGATACCCTGTAGCTATGATCGTACATACACACCCTATGACATCATCAGTGTTCACAGCACAATAGTATAAAGTATGAAAGCACCCTACACACACCTGTGAATTCCCAAACACTGCACCATAGGTGTAAACACACGGGGAACTTTTAAAATGTACATGCTGGGAGCTGCCATAGCTGTAATTCAGCAGCATGTGTTACAGACTGATGGTATTGTGGAGGATGATGCCGACAACCACTGCAGGCCCCGGAGGAGGAGAAGAGTGTTCAGACCAAGGGTAACCTACCAGGCACTACATGATCTGGAGATAGTAGAGCATTACAGGGTGGACAGGGACATCCTACAGCAAATAGTGGAGCTGTGCTGGCCACGCCTGAGAACCAGAAATAACAGAGGGGAACCCATCCCAGTGGACACGAATGTATGTGTAAGCATGCGAATACTAGCCACAGGTACCTTTCAAAGGCCAACTGGAAATATAATGGGGATCTCACAGGCATCAGCATCCAGGGTACTACACCAGTTCCTGGATGCCATGTTAACCACATGCCAATGAGCATATATACTTCCCCCGAACTCAGGAGGAGTTGGCCAGCAATATGCATCACTTCCACCGTGTGGCACACTACCCGGAGGTACTGGGTGCGATAGACTGCACGCACATACAAATCAAGTCACCACCCAGTGAGCATGGTAGGCGCTACATAAACCGCAAGGGATTCCACTCCCATCAACTGGCAGGTCGTGTGCAATGCCCAGGGCATAATCATGGATGTTTGTGCTGGCAGCCCTGGAAGCTACCATGACTCCCATATCTGGCATGCCTCACAGCTCTATCAGGTATTTGTCAGGGGGGACATCCCACATGGCCACCTTGTGGGGGATGCTGGCTATGCACTGGAGCCATGGATTATGACTCCCATCAGAAATGCACACACACCCATGCAAGAATGCCATAATGAGGCACACGCACAAACCAGAATCATCATAGAGCATGTGTTCGGGATGCTGAAATCACGGTTCCGGTGCTTGGACACATCTGGTGGAGCCTTGCAGTACTCTCCAGGCACATGTGCCCACATCGTCATAGTATGTGCCATGCTACATAATATGATCCTGCGGAAACAGCTGCAGCAGGGACAAAATGGTGAAGGCCCTCATAGCCCACCGCAATTGCCAAGGCCATCACAGGCACAGAGGGAGTCAGACCATGAAATTACTGTGCCAGCCCCAGTAGGCAGATGGAGGCGTGCCCGATATGCCAACGCCTTGGCAAAGAGGGAACGTATAGCACATACACTGACAGTGTAGGCCCCTACGGACTGACACACCTCTCCACCTGCACAAACAGTAAAATGGATGGCACACAAGCACGACCACCTGTAAATTGTAATGTATAGGTGGCCCACTGTGTGAATCCTACGTAGGCAGCCCTCAAACATTGTACACACAACAGCTATTGTAACACGGAATGTCAACACCTGAACAGTACATGCGCCTATCAGCATATGGTGGTGCTGTGTGTATAGGTTCCCAGGTACATCGGTAGGTACATGGCCGATTGTCAGAGGCCATACACCAAATGGGGCAAACAGTGTCCGCTGTTGCCACAACATCGAGTAACCAACTGTCGCGTAGAGGAGCAGAGGCAATCGTGGGAGCACGTGTGTAAGCACTGTTCTGCAGACATTCAGCACGGAGTCCCTGCTGCATTAATGAGGAGCTCCACATAATATAATCATGGATGTTGTGTCAAGGCATTGGGCATACCCATGACAGGTATTCATCACCCCAGCATGCTCCACCCATGGTCGTTTGAAGGTGTAGCACAGTATCGTGTGTGGCTCACTGTGATATACATACCCAATGCCGGAGCACATCCAGTAAACATCACATGGACATACCATTAACTGGACACATCAATATGTAAACTAACTGAGTTACCCATGTGAGTGCAGTATGGAGTAACAGCAGTAGTATACTCCACGTACAAAACGACATAACACGTGTACAAATCCCAGATGGCCATATGTTAAATGCAGTGACCGTCGTGCATGTTCCTGGTCCCACATCCTGCAAGGGATGTAACGTAATCCCGAAGGGATGAGTAATGCATGTCGTATGCAGGTCATCAGATCATATGTTTAGCACACGTTACCGGGAATATGCATTGCCCACTTCTGGTAAGCGACGTTTAAATATGACTATATGGATATGCGCAAAACAGGGATAAGCTACTCTGAATATCGCACAGATCATGGTGAATGATGTCCAGAACAGGTGAAACCATCATTATTTACCCCTGCACTAATAGCGACTGCTCTGAAGGGTAAAACGACCAGTGCCAGGTGTAGAACACGCAATCATGTATAGAATCACCTAACACTATTGCTAGGTAAGATGTACCTATGGTAGGGTTGCCACCTCTTCAAATGACTAATGTGGGACATACGTCAGATGTCTGCAGGCCGACACATACACCCAGCCAGTACGGAAAGCAGAACTGCACTGTTTTGCCTAGATAAAAGCTCATTCTTGTAATGTTTACTTACTTATTCTGTTTGTTGGTTCAGATACAGAATAACTGTTTTATGCGATTATTACATAAACTATAGGAAATAAGTATGTTCTAAAATCACAGGACATTTGCCATGTTTACAAATATTTTGCAGGACACAACTGCCCAAAGAGGGACTGTCCCTCGCAGAGTGGGACAACTGGCAACCCTAACCTATGGCAGGTGTGTAATGTGACAGGTACAGACACAAATGTGCGGAGTCCAGGAAACAGTATACACCAACAAGTAAACAATGAAAGGTGTAGTTTTCCTGTCACTTTCCCCATCAGATATATATATGTACACATATATACATATATATCATACAGATAGAAAGGGCAATAGAGTGATATATGTTGATATATACGGATTCAGCGATATCTGCAAATATATATAGATAGGTCAACGACATTCATAACACCTTGGAGGTACAAATAATTAGGATACCGCCAACTATGGAATGTGTAACATACCGACATGTGTAACCACGGGGCTGAAAGACCGAAAGAGAGCAGTACAACCGCGAGTAATAGTATGAATGGATAATTAGTTACCGCTGCCGGTGTTGCGGTCCACATAGGTACTGTGTTCAACTGTGTGAGTGCCGTAGTCTGTGTATGTGTGTGTTGAGGGTGCCGTGTGCATCCCCGTGTGACTGTAATGTGTGTGTGTGTTCGCATCATGTGTCTGCTAGTGCCAACTCGGAGGTAGATCATTACGGTAGGTGTGGTTATAGCTAGCCGTAGGCATACGGTCACCACCTGTCCGACATTAGGTGGGACAGCCCCTCCCTGGGCAGGTGTGTCCTGACATAAAACATTACAAAGGGCAAATGTCCGAGATCGTAGGACATTAATATGTCCCATATGTAATGTAATAGTTGCATTAAATAGTTATGCCTGTATGTAAGAAACGTGAATGTTACATGCAATATGATAAGTAGCCAAAGTCCAACAACAATAGGTATGTATTGAGGATAAAAGTATGTGCTATCCTGTGTACTGACCGTGGCTATGTGTTGGCCTGTAAACACCGCTGTGTGTCCTGGAAGTGTCCAACAAAGGCTATATGAAAAGGTGGCAACCCATGGCAAAAAAGTTCTGTTACCAACACAACCGCAATGACTGCAAATATCTGGGACAGAAATACACGGGATAGCTGTCATGTAGACATATCCCTTTACATATTACTGCAATTCCAGAGGTATGGAAGTAATCAACCTCACCTGCATACTATATAGAAACCAATTAACAATGGCCCAATGTACAATCCCGTAACAAGTCTACTAACTGATAGCTCATTAATTAGGGACGGAGCCCACACACACACATATATATGGAATATGTAGAAATGCAAGCCCCACAAACCTGTATATGCTACGTACACCCACCAACATCCCCCACACTAGAAACTATAGCAATACAGACTGTAATAACAGCACAAACATCCAGTCAGTCAATTACAACTGCAGAACCATCAACATACCTTGTGAGAGACGCAATTAAAGGCGCCATGCAAAATTGCAGCCATTGTATAATGAAACAAACGGCGATGTTACAGGTTTTGTTTGCAGTAGTCCGTTAACAGACGTTGGGATGACAGGTACACCCACATGTTGAACCACATACTCTAGCTGTCACACACAATCCATGGGGGACATGAATCCAAAGTATACGTGTCTCTATGCATAGCTGTTGCAATTACACATAACAAAATGCAATACAGGTTGTCTCCCTGAAAGTAGGGCAAATGGGCAACGCCCAAGTGGAGAAGTCAATTATACCCCACTGTTGCCGCGTAATTGGTGAATGGAGTAGCTGCAAAGCTGATATGCAAGTAATTAGTCACTCAGAAACACCAATAGGTGGCAGGAAACCACATGTTACAGGTATCGACATATATAAGGAAGACTTGCCAGACATTCAAACCATATGCTCATACAAAATACCTGTGTAAGCAGTGTGAGAGAGATAAAGACGAAAGTATGTAATGATAACAAGGTATGTAGAACACTCGGAGAACACTCGGTATGTATGTTTATGCATAGCATGTTTTGTAGTAATTATTTACTGTATGTATAGCTTGGTCTGCATTAATTAAAAGTGTCCGCAATGCATAACGTGGGAAAAGGTATGTATGTAGTGATGTCTTGCTGAGCATACTTAAGCATGTAGAAACTGTGCATCCAGCAGTAGGCCACAAGGTACACATCACAGACACCACAAGGGATACTACATGAGGGCTTTAAACAGAACAATTACATACAACCTGCCATCAGTGGTAGGGTATGTCCAACAAGTACGTGCCATAGCCGGGGATAGTTTATGTTGATATACTGTCACAGTAGGCATGTGTATGGGCATATAACGACAATGACATGTCTAAGGTAGTCCTGCTGTGCAAGTATGCTTTGCATTTTGGGATACTATGTAAAATATGTGTAATGTATAGTATTGTAGGTAGATATGTCAGATATTCTACACAGTATAACAGGCATATCATGCATACCACAGGTACCGTCTATTGGCATGTATAATAACAGGATACATATGGCTTGTAGGCATGGGGCATTGTAATAGCATGATAGCTAATCATAATGGAAGGGCTACCAAGTAACCATGCACAAAGGACATGTAATAGCTTCACAGGTTCATAGTGGGGTACTATGCAGTCTGGCAAGTCTATGTGTAAGCACAACCACAGTGTTCACACCAGTGGCACCTCTCTAGGGTAGTGTCCTGTGATCAGCAGAGCCATGTGTTACCTGCACCTCTGCACAATACAGCCACAGCAGTGATCCCTGGCGTACATGTGTCTCCCAAACACCAAGGGAGGTATCACATGAACTGTGCTACTGAGTGTCCCTGCGTGATGTACATAGGAGTCATGTTCCAAAGCATGGTGAGTGTCCGGTTTGGGAATGTAACCCTCAAGCACATCTCACTCATTTTTGCATGTGTGCACATATCCATGAGCATGTTGCTCACAGTGACATTTGCGTATGTCGCGTATGTGGAGTATATCCATTAATATTGTTGTGGACATGGGCCCTCTCTGTTCAGCAGAGGTCACCTCTGAGTATGTAGTATGCAAATGTGTACAGACGTGGTGTCCGTAGTTCAGCTGCATACCTTAGCTGTCCGAGCTCAATAAACATCATGGTGTGTCAATGTTGTGGTATGCAAAGCTGTAGCTGTTGTGTAAGGTACACCCTAAATGGGGTGGTGTACCCTTGAATGTGTGTAGAAGTCTTGAGTTCTGAGGTACAATGGGTGCCTATGTACCAGCTACACACCCAGTACAGATAAGTGTGGCCATGTAGAAGGATATCCACTCCACAGTGGCAATATGGTAATCACAGAAGTGGGTGTGACATATGTGTGTACTACAAACATGAACAATGTGACACGTATGTAGGGGACTACCACCTATGTAATAGTGGGTGAATGGTGTAATGCAAAGGTGATGTCCATGGACCTTGTGTCATGCAGCTTGAGGCCATGATATTCATATCCGGTATCTGTCACTGTGACACCCGTATGGATGGAGTCAGTATCAGCTGGTGGATCAATCAAGGCACTTTGTATGCAGGGGTTTGTAAAGCTAGGCAGGGAAAGTCCCTCTGTGCTAGCCTGTACCTCAGGGAAGCATATACTGAACATGAGGTGCCCTATGACTGAGGACTGTGGTATGCCAAATGTAACTGAAATGCAGTAGGTACTATGGTATGCTACCCTCATTATGTGTCCTGTCCATGAGCCACGTTGCATAACATCCTGAGACATAGGATACGATGTGCTGGTGGATGTGCATTGTGGTGCCACCTGTGTGGAGTGTGATAAATGTTGCTGTGTGCCATTCATGGGCCACAATGTCTGATACAAGGCTATTACTGAATATGGTGGCTTAGTGGGGAGACATGTCGTTCAGAGTTTTGTGGACATCACAGCCTGGGACTTTGGAAGGTGACATGGGGCCAGTGTCCCAGGACATATAGAGTGCAGGTTAGTACTGTGTAGGTGTAACCACAGGGACACTGCAATGTTCCTGCATGGATTGTGGCCCTGTAGTGAGTGAGAAGGTGTAATGTTAGCATTGAATCCATCCACCAGCATGTTGCCAACATCACCTGGGTCTGTAATGTTCCTGAGTGACTGTTGTATGTGAGAGCAGATGTGGGTATTGCCATTGACTACTGACATACCACCATAATGCCTTGTGGTACACCCCGAAATGTGTCGCAGTAATGTTTACGTAGCTAGTCATGGAGTATGTGATGAGGGATCCCATGGCCCTACCGAGGCTGACCAGTGAGCTACCCCACCCATGGGATTGTACACCACTGTGCAACAGCCTCCACCTGTTGTACATTATGTCCATGGAACTTGACCACCAGAGTGGCGTCTGTTATCTGGTGTGTACCATCATGGCTCTGTGTGGCATAGCATGATCCATGCAGTCATGTACGTGCTACTGAAGTGCACTGGGGTATGTTGCAGCATTTGTATGTGCATTGTCCATCTGCACAGGTGTCATGACATTAACAACCGCTGTCATAAGACGTCTGTAGTAGGTGTTGTAGTACTCATGTACTGTGTATGCCGTGAAGGGTGTGGTGCCGGGATGTGGCTAACAAGGTTGATTAGCATATGTTTGGAATCCACCAATGAGGGGATGACCACAGGTGTGGAACACCAGTGACATGTTGGTAGTGTTCATGTCAAGGTTCATGTTGGTCTTGGAGGTGGTGTGTATGGGTTTATCTAGCCAAGTGGTGGTTATGACTCATGGATGTGTCGGTACATGAGTGGCTATCCCAGTTGTGTGGGTTAGTGTCAGTCACACATCAGTAGTAGCTGTCTGAGCCCTACTGTCCAGTACACCAACAAATGAGGTCTGGTAACCGTGCGGTATGTAGTGGAATCTGTAGCTTGTTGCAATGTGTATAGCGGTTCTGGACACAGTTAGTTGCACGTGGAGCACCTCTGATGCATTGTGCGAAGTAACTAGCCAGGATGTGTGTACAACATAGTGGGATGTGGGAACACCTCAGCTGTGGGTGTGCCAGTCCAGGTATGTGCCTGAAAGGTATAGTCTGTCTATAACCTGTCATTGCAGGTGTGCTCTGCAGAGCCTAGAGGCACAGGTCCCAGTCACTGCAGAGATATTGGAGTGGTGCATTCTAAGGTGTGCCTTGCCTGCGTGCATCACAGAGGAAGATGCAAGCATTGTGTCACATGACCCCATGTCTTGCTTGCCATTTCCCATTCTGCCGGTGACTGTTATTGGAAACTGTGGAAGACAGGCAGTATAGAAGCAGCAAGAGCCGTACATGTGAGCTGTACTCCCAGGACTGACAGGTTCAGGTCATCTGTGCCAAAGCATTGTGTTTGACCAGGTCAGTCAAAGCGGACAGATACCAGATGCCTGTGGAATGACAGCAGAAGCATAGGCAACTGTTGCCGTGACACAGTCAGTCGTTGTACAGTGGTATCGGGTCTGGATGAATGCATAATGCTCCCCAGGGCTTGGCCCACACCTTCAGGGCTACAAGACTGGTGAGCTATTGCATGTCCCTGCACAAGTATTCTGTGAAGTGGCATCTCAGAGCAGTCACACTAACATGGAGAATGACAAGTCACAGCGTACCTGGTGAGGTGTGGCATGGGTGCATAGGTAATGTTGCAGAACCAGTTACCCGACAGCAAGATGTAAGCAACTATCGCCTTGTGTAGCCTGCTGTGTGGAACTGCAGTGTGACCGCCAACAGAGTCACCTATGACTGGTGTGTTGTGTATGTTATAACACACTATTGGCTGTATGTGATGGGCACACATGAGTCTGTGGGCTATAAGTTGGTGATGTTGTGTCCCATATGGGGGCTGCCTCTGGTGCCTACACAGAGTATGGAGAGGTACTGCACACGTTGTCCTTGTATGTGTGGCCTGTGGTGGAGATCATGTGAGACTATGTGATGAGTGGGGTGTGTTTCGAATGTTACACATCCCCACATGACTGTCAGGTGCAGTCAGGGTTGGTGACAGCATTACCCCCAGCAGGGCTGCATAAGTGCATCCCCCACAGACTGTAGTGTTGTATGTTGGGAGGTGAGCATTGAATGTGTACATGAGACAATTGCTCTATTGCCACATGTACGACATATCCATCTTATAGACAGGCAATAGCAGTGGTATGTTACAGTTGGACATGCCTGTATATACAGCCATGTCTCACAGGATATGTGAGTTACGTGTGTACAACAACTGTTGTACCATAAGCAAGCTGGAAATCTTAGGACAGCCAGTGTACCTGTGGGAAATGGTGTGGAATGGGTTCTATATTAATCAGTAGCTCATGACATGCTCACAAGTTCCGAACAAGTGCCTAGCATGACCATAAAATACAGATAGGGTGTTGGATAATATCAACCCACAAGTGGTGACGACAGTCATAATGTGTGGCACCGCACTATAACCCTGCGGAGTATGGTGTGCATGTCCATGAACCATTATCACTGTAGATGTTAGCAGTACAGATGTACAAGACAGTATGGATGTTTGATTACAAATACCTTTGTATGTCACAGGAGTGTTCTACCAGTGGCCTGTTGACAGACTCACAACTACAAATGGTGCCAGAGTGACATGTGCATATCACACCAGTGCCAGCTACAGTAGAACAGGGTTAATGTGTTGTACTCAACCCTCATTGTAGCCCATACCACACAGACAAATGTTAGGCATCTGTGTATGTAAGGATGTGAATGGCCATGACCTATGAGGAATAGCTGTGTCAGTGTTGTGAACAACATATGGAATGGGCTGTTTGGGTGAGGTGTATGACATATGTGCACACTGTGATGGATGGTATCAGCATTGTCACCGCTAGGTGAACATCCCTGTACCCATTAACTACCACCTAGGCTGTGGTCATCATTATGGGCACTGTGTAAGGGATGGTGCTGTGCAGTACACCTCCCTGACTTGGTGATGTCTCCAGGCCCCTTAGGTAGTCATACGAGGTACCCATGTCATGACAGGGTGCCATCCATGAGCACGGAGATCATTGGACAGGCATATACAGCACTGGGGTGACCAATATTGGATCACATATCACCTGTAAGGGGTAATGGCCATGCGTGGATGGGCGATACCAGCCTTCACAATCCTCACCTCCACTATGCAGCATGCTGTCTACCTTGCATAAAAACATCTGCTACACCATGATG
Organism: Protopterus annectens; assembly: GCF_019279795.1. NCBI lineage: Eukaryota > Metazoa > Chordata > Ceratodontiformes > Protopteridae > Protopterus > Protopterus annectens. The sequence goes on from NC_056741.1 coordinate 201,367,683, forward strand.
ATGGACATGCTACATGTCCATATCCTGATCTGTAAGATATACGTCATGGACATCCACCATCCTAATACTAGGATCACCACATGCTGGACAGATCCCTGTGCCATACATGTGACATACTCCTGCCAAACCATGCAACCCTGTCCATCAAAGCTGCACATGTCATCCCAGTCATACATGGTGTGATGCCCACATGGTAGATGTAGTATCAACTGTCTGAATCAGTAATGTGGCACTGATGCACCTTGCGGTAACATAATGGCTGTCTGTTACAGCTAGGAAACCTTGCCCATACATGCTATGGTTCATAACCATCCCTGCGAATGACGTCCGACTAACCATTGTCCCATGTCTATCACATGTGCAACACAGGCGATCCGTGGCAGGATGTTGAGCAGCTGTACAGTGCTGTGTAGATGTATATGGCAAAACACATGCATGTACAGGTTTCCATGCGTGTGTGCATTGTCACTGCTCAAGTCCATTAAGGCTGTGTCTGCGTTGATATGTGACATATACACAGCATCAAGGTCAACAGCATTACCATAGACACATCCAGGCATGTGCAGATAGGTAAGAACACCAGTGCAGGCAAATAGACATCAAAACAGCATTCACATGGTGTATGAACACTGTAATGAGGTGACACACATATATGGTGATGATATCCAATGCACAACGGGTGTTACATTTGTGTGACACAAACACGTCAGTCGTGTCCGTGTCATGATGATTTGCAAAGATAACTGTGCAGATGTACTAGATGTCATAGAAATGTATGTGCAGCAGTATCTCTGTACATCTCTGAAACTGTGACCTGTCACCATCATTATGTCTTACAGATAATGCCCCGTACATGCCTTCCAGCATACAGCCACCAGGAGGATGATGTTCTCATCCCGTACCTCCATGAGAACTACGAGGTGTTGTTCAACCATGTGCCGCAGCATGCCCAGAAGCGGGACGACCTGTGGCAGGATCTTCGCAGGAGGGTGAACGATGTGGGTGGCCATAACCGCACATACCAGCAGGTGCACAGACACTGCACAGACTTGATACAACATGCAAAACAGTGTGCCACTGCAATTGCAATTCTGGAGCATTTCTCCCCGGGCCTCCGCTGAAAACAGGATCTGTGGAACCTAGTTGGACATTCCCGGTCAACAAATGTTAAATAAATAAAAATAAAAAAAAAATTGCCAGGGAGCAAGGTGGAACAGGTGGTGGGCCACCAACCCAGACCCCACTCACAAACGCCGAGGAGCTACTGGCCAGTCTGGGGACACCCTCAGAACAGTATCCACAAACACTAGCTGCCATTGTGGAGGTGGGTGTCTCCCAACCAATGAGCCTGAAGTTGCCTGGTAAGTCAGTACTGCACATATGGCTATTATATCCCATTTAGTTGCATGTGTCACTGTACATTATGTAAAGTAACAACATATGCAAGGTATGTGGACACACATGCTGCATACTACAGTATGCTACCCTGTGTATGCACACATGTGCATACTATATGCTATTATACAGGCAAATGTGTTAACATGCACAGTTCACCCTGTGGCTGTCATACAGTCATGGATAATGTTCATACTGCTGTGTCAACCCTATACAGGTACCTCTGGCATGCCGCACAGACATGAGTCCATTGCAGGTAAGACTGTCATCAGTATCAGGCATGTTAAAGCATAGATCTATATGCCATGTGGCCAGTTAACACTTGCACACTTGATGTTCGTTCCAGTCACGATATACAGGTCGCAGCACCCATCATTCACACAGGCCACCCATGTGCAATATATACAAACGAAATGATACATCAACTTGAAACCACAGTATTTGTCATTGCTACATGTGTGGTCAGCTGTGCATACAACGGTGGAGGTGTTCTACAATGGAGGCATATGTAGTATGCATTGGAACAACATGTGTGGTACGCAAACAGTACCACACAGTGAGCTGTGATATGGGCAGCCCACAGATGTCACCATTGTGTTGTATGCCCCTGCATTGGGTGCACACATTGTGAGGTGCCATCTGACATGTCCCAGACATGTAGTGTTCTGGCTGCAATATTGTCACACTATCCCATGACCCATACCCCAAATACCAAACATACAACCCGTTGTCTGCATAGCCCTGTGGATGATGACATATCTGACATCTATGGGTGTATGTCATATGGGACAACACAGACATGTGAGATAGATGGCCATCACACACATTTGGCCAGCACATGGCCATGGGGGATGGCCAGAGACACATAGCCACACAGTAGATGTGATGTGTATACAGCCTGTTGCACGTTGTCCACACATGGTCCACTTATAGCCTTAGTTGACTGATTATACAGTTGATGTGGTACACTGGACATCCTAACAGCTTGTGCACAGCTAGTGGAGGTGTCACTGAAGTCTACCATATAAGATCAGTTGAACATCATGACTGTGTCATAGCATGACAGTAGTCACCTGTACAGCTTTACAGACATTGACACCACATCAGGTCACAGATACTGTACATTTCCCTTGCTGCTGTAGGACATCACCGTTAGCTGTGCACCTTGTGTGTGTGTGGTACATCAATGTCATGTGGGAATTGATGAATTGACATGTCCACTATGTGTGGACATGGTTGTCAGGCAGCTAAGACGCTGTAGTTGTGCAGGGGTGACAGCTGTAGGCCTCCAGTGACCTGACACTTGACACAGCATGGTTTGGTGTGTATACACCTCAGCATCGTGGGTCACAATCCACAGTTATGTCATGGGTATGCATGCAGTTATGGCTATGCAATGTGTACATATTATGCATTGTACAGCAATATAGATGCCTCAAGATGCCATGCAATGGCACAGTGTCTGTACTTCACACTGTATAGCAATGTAGACGGCTCACACTACCCTTCCATGCTCATGCACATTTGCTAAACATGCATTCTATCTGTAGGGCATACAGACAACACCACAATGTGATGCCCATTATGATGCTGTACATGTGTCAGGACACCATTGTGTCAGACATGTATGCATGTTAATGCACACGTCAGCAGAGTACATGTCAAGGTCACATCAGCCATGTGTACTGTTATCCTGTTCTGGTCCACATGGTGCATCACAGGGATGCATGCATACTACCATGATTGTGTGAACTGCATGGCTACTGATATGACACCTGCTTGCTGAAGTGTGCACCCCAGGGTGGTATGCTTACTAACACTATTAATGTCTGAGATGCATGCCCTCTGCTGTACCACAGGCATGCTGCATGTCATCTGTCAAATCACATGCATGGTGTGTGTGTCTGTGTGTGTCTGTGTGTGTTGGTGTGTCTGTGTGTGTGTGTGTGTCTGTGTCTATTGTAATTTAGAGTCTTTCTTTGCATTCACAGGTGATGTAGGTACGTTACCCTCCTGCGGTCCATCTGATGTTAGTGTCCCCACAGATACTAGCAGTGATGAACATATACATGAGGTACAGGCAGGGTTGTCAGGGGCTGAATCTGTGCCAACGGTTGCCATCCTAGCTATGTCCCCCTCTTCCCTGCACACAGTTCTGCTGCCAACACATAGAGGAAGGACAGTCAGTGTCTGTTAGTGTGGAACAGGAATGTGTGGTGGCTACAGAAGGTGTGTCTACACACCATGGTGTCAGTGTAATGACTGCAGATGTGCCACATAGGCATGTGGCCGGTGCTGCTCGTAGGAGGACCTCTCGCAGACATACACCTGCAGGACAGAGCACAGCAGCTGGTATCACCAGACACATGTTCCAGACTGTAATGGAGGCACAGGCACATGCTGAATGGCAGACCAGTGAAGGGCAGAGGCTGCAGAGGGCTGCTATTCATACCCTAAATGACAACATCCAGGCATTGGCAAATGCTCAACAGCAGATTGCTGATGTTCTTGACAGGTGATTGGGTGACATGGTTGGAATCCTTGACCGTGGCATGGCAATCCGCGAGCGTGAGCTGTCTGTGCTGGAACATCTGGTAGGAGTGAGGCATAGGCCACATGGACATAGGCCAGCCACACCACCTAGTGCAGGTCAGCGTGAGCATGCCACCTCACATGCCCGCTCCCATAGTGCCGGTAGCAGTGCAGCTGGTGCTGCGCTGTCCACACCAGGACACAGCAGGCCACGTGGACGTGGCCCTGGATGTTCCCAGTGGGGACACGGTTCCAGTGGACATGTCGTTGGACAGTAGCCAATCTGTACCTCCGCCTCGTAGTGCCCATGCAACCCCTGGCAGGCACAGGTCACATGGCCATGGCCGGACACAGTGAGCTGTACAACCTGGTCTGTACAATCTGGAGCTGTCAATAATACCCCGTGTAGGCCTCACAAAAGGCAGAACTGTGTGCACACATACATGCACACAGCAAAGACATCTGTAGGGCACAACAACAACCACATGCATACTGAACAGACATGTCCAATCATATCACTGGCCTTTACCCACACACATGATGTCATCCATTGGTGCAGCCTATGCCCCTGGCAAACATTATCACCCTGTGCATATGATGAAGTCTGTGCCGCATCCCTGTCATCCACACCATCTGTGCAGGGACATGATCTAATGGTCTGATGCACAGGGTGAACAGAATAGTGAGAAGTGTAATTTACGTTAGTTGTGTAAGAATAATGAGAGAAGTGTATATTACAATAGTTGTGTGAGAATAGTGAGAGATGTGTATGTTACATTAGTTGTGTACTGTTGACACGCACCAGACGTACCATGTAGTACAGGTTTAGCATGCATTGTTATATGTTCACAGTATGTGTCATGGTAACAACAGTAACAGTATGTTGGTAATGATGCCCTGGTTCCCTCCTTATGGTCTACTTGCATGTGCCTACAGGTAGCACTGTTTGCAGTCTCCCATGTGTAACTGTGGAGTACTCACAGGCACATATGGCAATATCAGCATGCTAAACGTAGCCTCAGCCTGACTGTCTGACAGTCTAACATACCACAGATGTCCACACATATACTGATCCAGAAGAATGTGGGCAGTTTAATAGGCTAAAGTGGCTAGAGATGTGACATCCATACCAGGTCACATCACAGGTATGTTGACATGGTGCAGGGTTGTACACAGTGGTCTGGCCAATGATAATGTTAGAGGCCACTTGATAGCATGAGGCCTCACTGTGTAGCAGTAATACCCTGTCACATTACAGGAACATGCTCACACTAATGGGGTCGACAACACTTTAACGCACACCCCATAGTGTTGAGGTGAGGACCCTTGCCTATGTGGTCATTACCCTCACAGTACTGTGCACCCACACAATGCGACACAGAGAAAGAACATGTACAGGTAGCCAGTGCGGCTGAGACCGATGGCATCAACAGGGTAGTGGACTGCATCACCATGAGGGGTTATGGATCCTATGTGTTCTGTATGGTAGCATACACCCTCACTCCATGCACCAGACAGCCATACATACCTACATACACACACACACACACTGTGGAGACCACAAATGTACACATTTGGATAGCTGATGTGTGTGATACACACACCACACCTGCCTACGTCATGCTTTCCACACTGCAGTATGTACAGATCTCTACAACAGCGTACACGGGTGTGTGACAACTGGGTTGTATTCCACACCATATGTGGCATATATGGTCACACAAGCAAACACACACGGCAGTACTATGAATGATACACCTGCTATATGATGATACGGCTGACAGACATGCAGCAGTATTGGCCGCATTATGTGTACCAATGCTACCTCCGGCAATTGTGCTGCTATATGCACATGGGAGGATGTAAGTGTTACAGGTGTCAAGTGACATACTGTTGGTAACACCTGATTGCTGTGTAGGTGTTATGTCTCCACCGTCAAGTAACGGTAACATAGCGTACTGTTTGCACATGTCATGGTTGAATGGCATGTGACACACCTGTGAGCCGTCCCTGGCAAACATCCATCTACACAGGTGCATCACCACTTTATGTGCACACATCCATCCATACCTGCTGTACATCCTACCGTATTGTCAGTATGTCACCATATACATGTGTCAATGATGGGGCTGCATTGCAGCTGCATGTTGTAGTTAGGCACAGACGAGTTACTTACATCAGCTACTGTACATGCATGGTAGCTGCATGCACACTACAGATTGTACATGTGTGTTGGTCCTACATGCCTGTCATGTAGCCATGTTTGTACGTATTGCAATTGGTGGACATGTGAGTTGACATACATAACACATGGACTGTTGTATGATATGATGGGTGTCATGGGTAACTAGTACAGAGGGAATGTGTCCTTGGTCAACATTGCCACCTCATGTACTGTTAGCATTCAACAGCCATGGACCCACCTTCCATTTGTGTGCGTATGATTGCTGTAGCCACTTGTCTGCACAGAGGACAGAAAAAGCTATGCTATGTAGGGTTGGGAGGGTGGCCTAATGGTTAAGGTGTTTGCCTTACAAACACAAGGTACCGGGTTTGAGTCTCACAAGGGATAATTGGCTAGGCTTAAAATGGCTCGCAAGGGCAGTTAGCCTAGTACTAATCTATGAATCTATGAATCTATGAATCTATGTACATATGTGTTGCGTGTTTGGTCCATGCACATATCCACTGCAATTACATGTATGACATAGCCAAACATGTGTGTTCATTGGTGTAGAGCAACAGTCATTTGTCACAGCTGTGTAAGACCCAGGGCCCCTGGTATGTGTAGGATCGACCTGGTTATGTACAGTGGTATCATTGCAATGCATAACACATGATGGAACCCTGTCGGTACATGTGTAGTCTGCACAGTTGCTGTAGACCTATGTACAGTCCACTGGTCATGAGTCACACGGTGTTGTTAATGTATGGCTGTGTATTGCTGGTCCAATGACTTGGTGATGTGTGACGGCTACATTGTAGATTGTGGTGTGTACCTCTGTGATCTATACCTGAGAGAACTGATAGCTCCTGAGTGTGTACTGGTCAATACATGTGAGTGGCCTTCATGTACATGGGGACAGTAATTCCATACTGTGCCCTTCTGTGTTTAGAATCCGTGTGCATGCAAGATGACCTTTGCAACTGCTAAGTGTGTGAGCATGCCCAGTATGCCGTTGTGTAGATGGACACACAGTACATTCCAAACTGCACACTTCCATGATTAGAATCCGTGTGCATGCCAGACGGCCCTTTGCAACTGCTAAGTGTGTGAGCATGCCCAGTACGCCGTTGTATAGATGGACACACAGTACATTCCAAACAGACGTGTGATACTAAGTGTGTGGGCATGGCCATTGACATTCTGTATAGCCATGGTGGTCATCCAGGCAACAGATGTCCATTTTCAATGTCACGATGGATGCCTACATTGAACACACTGGTTGCTGTCTCAAAGGGTGTACTGTCTGTGGCACGGCCCGTATCTATGTAGTGTTGTAGTGCTCCGTAGATATTTAGTTGCCCCGATCACAGCACTGCCGTGTGTTTGTCTACATCTACCTTGGGACAGTAATATGCTTTCAGACTGCTCACTCTCTAAACATTCCCTATCGGCATCTTTGCCTTTGCGGATGATGTCACCCACCTAGAAGTATGCCTCTGGGAGTGCTGTGTTCAGTAATCTTGGTAGCGCATTCTGTAAATGCGTAATGCTGTAGTGTGATAAGGTAGTTAGGTGTATGTTCAACTCCCAGCCCTGCCAATTGTGTGTGTGTGTGTGTGTGTGTGTGTGTGTGTTTCCAGCTGTCTGGGGGGACAGTAATGTTTTTAGATGCCTCACAACACATACATTCCCTATCGGCGTCTTTGCCTTTGCGGATGATGTCACCCACCTAGAAGTATGCCTCTGGGAGTGCTGTGTTCAGTAATCTCGGTAGCGCGTTCTGTAAATGCGTAATGTTGTAGTGTGATAAGGTAGTTAGGTGTATGTTCAACTCCCAGCCCTGCCAATTGTGTGTGTGTGTTTCCAGCTGTCTGGGGACACAGTAATGCTTTTAGATGCCTCACAACACATACATTCCCTATCGGCGTCTTTGCCTTTGCGGATGATGTCACCCACCTAGAAGTATGCCTCTGGGAGTGCTTTGTTCAGTAATCTTGGTAGCGCGTTCTGTAAATGCGTAATGCTGTAGTGTGATAAGGTAGTTAGATGTATGTTCAACTCCCAGCCCTGCCAATTGTGTCTGTGTGTGTGCTTCCAGCTGCCTGGGGACACAGTAATGCTTTTAGATGCCTCACAACACATACATTCCCTATTGGCGTCTTTGCCTTTGCGGATGATGTCACCCACCTAGAAGTATGCCTCTGGGAGTGCTGTGTTCAGTAATCTCAGTAGCGCATTCTGTAAATGCGCAATGCTGTAGTGTGATAAGGTAGCTAGGTGTATGTTCAACTCCCAGCCCTGCCAATTGTGTGTGTGTGTGTGTGTGTGTGTGTGTGTGTGTGTGTGTGTGTGTGTGTGTGTGTTTGTGTGTGTTTGTGCGTTTCCAGCTGCCTGGGGACACAGTAATGCTTTTAGATGCCTCACAACACATACATTCCCTATCGGCGTCTTTGCGGATGATGTCACCCACCTAGAAGTATGCCTCTGGGAGTGCTGTGTTCAGTAATCTCAGTAGCGCATTCTGTAAATGAGCAATGCTGTAGTGTGATAAGGTAGTTAGGTGTATGTTCAACTCCCAGCCCTGCCAATTGTGTGTGTGTGTGTATGTGTGTGTGTGTGTGTGTGTTTCCAGCTGCCTGGGGACACAGTAATGCTTTTAGATGCCTCACAACACATACATTCCCTATCGGCGTCTTTGCGGATGATGTCACCCACCTAGAAGTATGCCTCTGGGAGTGCTGTGTTCAGTAATCTCAGTAGCGCGTTCTGTAAATGCATAATACTGTAGTGTGATAAGGTAGTTAGGTGTATGTTCAACTCCCAGCCCTGCCATGTGTGTGTGTGTTTCCAGCAGCCTGGGGACACAGTTATGCTTTTAGATGCCTCACAACACATACATTCCCTATCGGCGTCTTTGCGGATGATGTCACCCACCTAGAAGTATGCCTCTGGGAGTGCTGTGTTCAGTAATCTCAGTAGCGCATTCTGTAAATGAGCAATGCTGTAGTGTGATAAGGTAGTTAGGTGTATGTTCAACTCCCAGCCCTGCCAAGTGTGTGTGTGTGTGTGTGTGTGTGTGTGTGTATGTATATAGTGTGTGTATATATATATATATATATATATATATATATATATATATATATTTTTTTTTTTGTAATATGTATGTGGATATTAGCACTATTGAATGTGCTGCATTATCTGTTCGTGATCACCTTGGATGTATCTAAATTTGCTATGGCTCTGTGATAGTGCACATACTGTGTGCTGTAGTGATCCTGGGTTATAGTTGTGTAGTGACCAGTTATTTTGTTGCTGGGTATTACAAGGGACATTGAAAACAATGATAGTATAGCAGCTTTAAATGGTCGTGTGTACATCTCAGCAGTAGTCAGCAGTGGTTATTACTTTGGAGGATGAGTATGGCTCATATAACTATGTATTAAATGACAATACTATGCAGATGAGGTTAACATTACTGACACCCGTTTATCCACAGGTTGTGATACAGATCCCAAGAATGTATGTGTATACATTGCCAGGTGCAGGACTGGAATATTGTTGAATGCATGGAGGGGTGTCCATGGCCAGAAATGGCGATCTGTACAGCCTGGCAGGTACAGTCTGTGACTGTCCCACAACCTCCAGTATATGGCTGACACATGCTGAAACTGTGTACATGCAGACACACACATAAAACAAACAGCTAGGGTTAACACATACACACACACATTGAATCAACATTGGGCCATGCAAAACCTGTTGTCCCTCACACACACACAGATACATACATGTTGATTGGATGGCTCAATGACAGGCTCTGGAAAAGAAACTACATACCCTGTGCATATGATGACACCTGTGCCACCTCTTGTAGTGTGTAAAATTGATGCAGGTACAGACTAACATGGTGCTGATGCACAGGGTGGCTTCATAGCACTGTAATAATGTTAAAATGTTGTTGACACAGTGTGATTTCCTTCTAGGTGTATGTAAGCAGGCATGATGCATTACAGCTATGATCATCAATGTAGTATAGTGTACAGCACTGTTAATTCTGAAGATGTATTATCCATCCATGTGCCATTTGACTGACGTGTAGTATTGGCAGCATTTGTTTCAGAGTGTGCAGTACGTGTGTGATGTGTGTAGTACAGATTTTCATGTATTTATATGTGAACATGGTAAAGGTGCACTGTCTGCATGTACATGTATAGTGGACACATTGGAATGGTGACATGCCCTGTATTACACACTGTTAACACTTCATAGTTTCTATTGGTGGCCAGTATGCATTATACTGCACATATTGTTGTACTTGGCTACACATGTGTGATTGCTATGATTTTACACAGTACTGTGGGTGATACTGTTACTATCTGTGATTGTTTTGCATTATGGTAGTAGACACAACCTCAACAGTCTGAATAACCAGTTGTTATATGATATCTTCACAACTGACCCACACATGTAGGACACACAGTAGCATGTGGATCCTACATGTACTATACTATACCAGTACACACTGGTATTGACCGCCGCACATTGCTGGGACCATTACTGTTTGATATATAGCCATGTTAGTTACAAGCAATGACAATAGGGATATTCCTGTCCACATCTGGAAATTCATACTGTGGCCTACAATACATTCTGCACATGACACATTTATTCTACACAAGGGTATCATAAAGACAGATGCGTGTTATCCAACCCATGCTGTAAACCTATAAGACTAAAAAGAGTTAGTTATCCACATTTACTACACATACTATACCAACAGTAACACATAGGTATTACACCTCAATATGTATAATGGGTAATAATGTGTACATACAGACAAGTGCTATGTCATTTGTCATTTGATATTTGCATTTACAATGGTATTTTAAAGTACATCACTGTAACACATAAGCAATGAGAGTTCTGCATGCATAACCTCCAAGGTGGTTGTACAACTATGATGTATGTCCATTATACTTTGCTGTGTTTGAACTGTTCTGCAGTAATACACATACATGAACAGTCATTCACACTATGTATATAAACTGTCATGTGTGTGTGTGACACAGATGACCTAGGCCACAGACAATTCTGGTACATGTAGTTGACAAGTGCTTTAATGCTCCACCAGATGTGGCCAGGCACCAGAACTGTGACTTCAGTGACACAAACACATGCTTGATTAGAGTTTCTGTTTGTGGGTGTGCCTCATTATGGCATTTCTGTTCATGTGTGTGTGCATGTCTGATGTGTGTCATCAGCCACAGTTGAACTGCACATCCAGCATCCCCCACTAGGTGACCATGAGGGTTGTCCCCATTGCCAAATGTTTTGTACAGCTGCATCAGATGCCACATATAGGAAACATTGCAACTTCCAGGGCATCCAGCACACACATTCAGTATTATGGGCTGGCCATCACACACAAATCGCCACTTCATGGAGGGGAAGCCCTTGTGGATGATGTAGGCCCTACCACACTCACTGGCTGGTGCCTTGATGCATATGCGCGTGCAGTGTATTGCACACAGTACTCAGGGTATTCCACTATTGTGTGGAAAAGACACATATTGCTGCCCAATACCTCACGGGAATTGTGAATATATTCATGATCACTGACGTGCTGACATGGCATTCATGAACTGGTGCAGTACCCTGGATGCTGATGTTTGTGAAATCCATGTCATATCACCAGTTGATCTCTGGAAGGTACCTGATGCCGGTATCCTTAGGGCAACACATACCTTGGTTTCCACTGGGACAGGTTTCCCTCTGTTGGTTCTGTGTGTGACATGGCCTGCACAGCTCCACAATCTACTGCAGGAGGTCTCTGTCCACTCTATAGTGCTCTACTGTCTCCAGCTCATGTAGCCCCTGGTAGGTTACCCTGTGCCTGCACACTCTTCTCCGTCTACTCACTGTGTGTTGCTGAGCAGCATTCACATTGGCACAACCCTCCACATGTTGCATATGTTGATGTATAATAGCAATGGCAGCCCCTAACATTATGTTGTCTCAGTTGAGCTTTTACAGTTTTCACTTCTCTTAGTATACTACAGTGTTGCAGTGTGTCTGAGAAAACATGGTGGAATGCTGTTTGTAGAGTTGTACGTGCTGTGCTGTACTCACCTACTGTACTGGCTGTGTAATATACTCAGTCTGATTGTTTTCACCTGCTAGCTGTGGTAGTTCTCCTTGGTTAACTTACTGCTATTTGTTTACCTTCCTTTTCACTGTCTGTGTCCACAGTGAGTGGCGCCGCGCATAGGAGCACAGTGAAGTGCACATCTGCTTCCATGCGCGCGCACAGGCTTATACATGTGTACAAATACTTACACTGGCTTACACGACATTACACGGGCTTCAACAGTCTTACACTAGCTTACTCATTCTTCAACGCGCGCACACGGGCAGACACACATGCACACATGCTTACAGGCGCGCACGGGCGCAAACACACTTCAGCAGGTTTGCAAGAAACTTCAGTGATATCCATGGCGTACACAGTCAGTTTCCTGACTTTACCAAGGATACATCATAACACGCCTCTTCCACTGATGAGTCACTGACAGCAAACATGACACACTGCTCCAATAAGATTACAGTGTTTTATACATACACACTCATGATGTCTCCTATCTTCTACGCTTATAGTCCCCTTAACCTACTCTTACACTGTAGAGGCTTGACCCATATGGCATGACAAATTGTGCTTCACTATCCTCAGCCTCAATTGCATAGGATTGCCTACTAATGCTTGGTTACATCTCTGAGAGTGTGCTTCCACACATAGCAACCACTACTCCATAGCCATGTTGTCTTCAGCGTGCCATTCACTTGCATGGCGAACTAACTTTTAACTGACATTACAATTTGTATGTATATTTTACATATCTGTCTTGCTTTGTATGCGCGCATTAGATGCCGCTGCGCTTAAACACCGGAGATCGGGGGAGGACAACTACAGTTTTATTAATTTCCAATGGAAAAACATGCCACTGGCCTTATATTTGGCCATTGGCATGCTTCTTCAACTAAATCCATCCTTTATTTGCAGATGACATTGCTCCATTTAGCTACTTGCAGAACGTTACTCGGTTAACATCCGTGTACATGTCTGCACATAACTCTACTCTTCCACGGACAGCTTACTGTTTCATGTATCGCAAATTTTACTTCATTTGCATAGCTTTCACCTACAAATGGGGTAATTTGCATATCATAACATTGTCCGTGCAACGTTCATTTTAGGGGCTGTGTTATACGCCCCTACAGGATATTGCTGAATAGCTTGGCAGACATCTTGCCTTGCTCTACTCTTACTCTACTCGTACACGCTGGCCAAGGCTTCATGAATCCTGGCCTAAGCTTTGCTGTGTGCTAATATGTCTATTTGTGGAGTAAGCATGGCTGTAGGTATGTTTTGACCTGCTACATCTGTCATTTCTACAGAGCAGCTCCCACTTTCATCATTTGTAGAGGTGACAGCCCTATAGGAACTATATGTACAGCTGTGAAATTCGACATGTCAACACATACCTGCGGTCAATACTAAATTGACTACTTCAGCGCTTTTCATACCTTCAGATTTGTCTTGTAGTAGTATAGTCGATAATACTGTTTCCTATAACATGTATCTGTTTCTGATACAATATATGTAATTTTATTACACCACTACACACAGTATATGAAGAAATCACAGGCCAGATGCCATTACATTCCTTTTGTAGGACACACCCACCCAGAGTGTTGTGTTCCTCACAAAAGCCAACAGGTGCTAATCAAAACATATTCTGCTATCATCTACCTTATGTGTTCACCGGTATTTGCACTTTCCGTCAGTGGCAGAACTCACATGCGAGTGTGGGAGACTGAAAACTGTATTGGGGACACTGCATAACACCCTGAGGGACACATTTATGTTGTTTCTATTAACCTTCCACATTGACTATCACAGGGCATAAGTATTCATCACATTTATCGAGGTACATGCTTTTGACTTATACATGTTTTGTCATTTGTCATCACGTCTTTCTTCACACCTGTCCACCTAATCTCACTAGTTCTGTACATTTATTTAGGCCAGGGTTACCTTCATACCTCTCAACTGTACACATTTTGGGTAAATGTCCCAAACTTAGACTTATAATTTTGCTCCTTTTTTAATAATATTGTGCCTTTCTGGTAATTTAGTGGCAAGTCATTAGAGACTTTGGGGTTAGACAATAATGACAGACATTAGTAGTTTATAATTAATAACCCTCAAAACATTCATACTAATGAATGATCCATTATTCTATCAACGTTCTGACTTTGTAAGAGGAATATTTGAAATATTCCCTATTTGTACTTATTTTAAAATGCCTTTGTCCAGATGTCTTATTCTGAAGGACTGAGAGGTTTGGTCACCATCTTAGTCGTACGCATGTACGTCCATGATAATCGCTTACAAGACACAAATATAAGTTCCTACGTCTTCCCCCAATAGTTTACACAATATCCAGTAGATGGGTTCTTCATTTTAGGAAGATATAGGCGTCTGCTATACCCACATAGGAATATTAATCACTCCCATGGGGCAGACGTCATAAATCTGTGCCAAACAATACCTAGGCACCTAGGCCCATTATTGCATACCCATGATTCCCAGCCCTGACACCCCTCCATAGTAGTCATAACACATATTTAATGTGAGCAATAATAAAGTATGAAGACACTTCTATGCACTATCCATTCTCCGCGTATCGGGACATATGTCATACATTATGTCCACCCATGTGTTATTACACTTGCACAAGCCACTGTTGCATGTACAGCTATATTGTAGTTGCGGATGACACTTCTTTGCAGCAATCATTACAGGACAGTGCCTGTATAGATTCACAATTTTTGGGGTCCTGCAAAGGACACCTATATCCATGTTTAAAGAGTAGGACTTGCAGATCTGCCACACTGGTACTTTCTGGGCAATAGTTTTGAAAGCAGCAGTGTATTTACCTTAATTGCATGTCTGTATGTCTATCCATACTAGCTATGATGTAACCTATTTATGTACATGTGTTATATCTACGAGGACATTTGTTTATATGTTTGTTATGTATATATCAATTAATGTTGTATGTGTTTGTGTGTGTGTATATATATATATATATATATATATATATATATATATATATATATATATATATATATATATATATATATATATATATATATATATATATATATATATATATATATATGTGTATATATATATATATATATATATATATATATATATATATGTGTATATATATATATATATATATATATATATGTGTGTACAGTCTTTATTTCATATATTTATTTAGTTTGTCTGTGGATATATATCTATACACAAATGTATATATCCATATATAGACATTACGTGTAGAAAATGGCATTCATTTGCTATGCTGTGAGCGGATTACACACGTGCAGGCGCACTTGCACTTCCTTATTGTGGGTTACGCGCAGGCACACTTGCATATCCTTATTGTGGGTTACATATGTTTACTAAGTCTTTGTGCTTACGTGGGCTTTATTACTTGTGACATTACCAGTAAAATATCTGTAATCTGGTTAACGGACATATACGAAACACACGTTCACCTTTACATATTTAAATGTCTGTACAGCACAGACGCATTCATTACACTTTAACATTATATGTGCTGTAGTCGTAGATGAACCGGTACTGCATTCACGTTGTCCGGATGCTGTAACCACTATACTTTTGGTGTTCTGACTCATTTATATGCATACCCATAGTACATAGCTACATTAACATATGCCTCACCGCTTCACTTACGACATAGGCATCCATTCTCCTGCTGGGAAAATTGCAGTACTACATATTGCACATTCCCTATTCCCTACTGCTCTGGACCCAAGCTGCATATTTAATCACTGCAGGGATATTCAGAACACCAAGGCTTATAGTCCTGACACATACAAGTCTTTAATTGTCAGGGTGTTCATGTGGTGATCTGGGTTTAGGCTTGTCCACCTGGTGAATGGTACTGCCCTGACCGTGTTCAAATGTCAGACAAAGCACATGGACAGAGTTTGTCCATTTTATACATTTTATACATTTTACCTGTGTTTGCAGACACAGGTGTTTGGGCACCTGTCAGCAGCTTATCATGTTGGCAATACATAATATGGGTGGGAGTGGTTACAATACATAATCCACGGTGAGTGGTGTTCCCATTCACATTTGACTATTTCCTGTATTCATTCCTACGAGGATTATTATTTTGGACATGAATTAACTATGAATTAACTACAGGTATGCAGTAGTACAGTAAACAAATGTGAAGGTTTGTTACTGTAAAAAATGTATGGACCTCTGTAATACTCGGGGACTACCCCACATCCTTCACAACATTTCATGCTAATGAACATACTATTATTTTGTGAACTTTCGAAGTTTGTGGGAGCAGTATTTACATCTGTCCTTATTTGTCCACCCATCATTTTAGGCTTTGTCCAGATTTTGTTGCTGTAATAGGTTGAGAGGTGGTGTCGGTATGTGATTGAGTTGAATATATACTGTCAATAATTCAATGGGGAGTAGGGTTACCACCTGTCCCTCTTTGCGAGGGGAAGTCCCACTTTGGACAGTTGTGTCCTGCGACAAAACCTAAGACATGGCAAATGTCCTGTGATTTTAAGACAAAATATATTTCTTATTTTCTTTAATAGTTGCATAATACAGTTATTTTGTATCTGTAACACATAACTATTATATGAAATAGCATAAGCAATTCAAATGCTACGAAATAAGCTTTTATTTTGGCAAACAAGTGTAATTCTGTCCTTTGCACTGGCCGGGGGTATGTTTTATCCTACAAATTCTCACATTTCTACAAAAGATGTCCCACATTGGGCATCTGAACAGGTGGCAACCCTAGTGGGGAGACCTGCATGGTGGACAGGTGTTCCATCCTGCATAGTATGTTTTGCATGGCTGTCTAGAAACTGAACAGTACCATGACTACATGTTTTTTCCAGATGTGTACAGTACTAGACACCATGGTGTGTAAACAACTCTGATGTTTCCACAGGTTACTTATCCCACGCGGGATGTACACCCATTTTGCCAATACATGAACGCGCGGGCATTTGAATTTCCGTAACTGTGATGGGATGTTTACAAACGTGGGATACATATTTGCAATCCTGACACTGCCTAGGGCGATACTTCCTACTACATATGGGTAATACTCGCTATGTGTAGGTGTCTGCTGCAAGGCTGGTAGCTGGATTTGGTGGACATTCGGACATGGGTGCGGGTTATGTGCTATACAGGGGATGTTGCGTATTGCATTTGCATGCATGGGTTCTGCATTTGGATGTCCCGGTTCCGCATATACCATCCTATGTGTATGTGCTGGTTACGTTCCTGTTCATGTGTATAGCACATTTTAATATTCATATGTTTGTGTGAGTTTGGTATACAATATGGACTGTCAGGTTTCTTTACGGTTGTTATATGGCCACAACTGCCCAGCTGTGTACTATTGAGAGGTATGCTGGTGACCCTGCCCATGGGGCTAGACGTGTGTATTGGCGGCACGCTGACATGATGCGCTTCACATACACTGGGAATAACTACTTACAGTGCAGTACATTACGGACACATGATTATAAATATCATTTGTTCCATGGACGGGAACTCGTATTGTGTTGCGTGCATTTCTGTTTGGTTCTCAATTTTGTGTGGCCGGGAACTGTCTTGCATGCTTTGCCATAGGTTTCATTATCCATGGACACTGATAGGTGCGATTACTATTGCAGGCAGACTATAATATTCAGCAGTTTAAGTTGCTCATCAACAGCCGACATTGACACGCCTCCGGGCGCAGCTTAGTAACGCACCATGCACTAGTGCATGTTTCCTATGCACGTGGATGTGGTGGCAGCGCACCTTCATTAATATGCATATGGTGCTACTACACCATATATACGCCACACGGCAGGCGCAGGCCTTACGCCGGCCTTGCGATGAGCTTCATGAATCCCGGGGGATTTCTAGACTCAGTAAAACTCTCCTGCAGTTCAGGGAAACATTGTTGTAGTTAGTTTCACTGGTGATCCAATATAATTTTAAAAATATCACATTTTACACTTCAGATCAGCTCATCGAGAATAACGTGCAAACAATGTGCTGACAGACGGAACTTCATTATCTTAATCCCTTGTGAGCTGGGTCTAAAGAATTATTCTAATGCTTCATTCTTGTTATGTTGAACTCATCCTCTAGGCTGTGAATAGAACACAGTGACTGAGTGAGAACAGGTGTTAGTGTCTGGAGATGAGACAGGACATCAGTGTTGCTATATGTCAAGAGAGACTGATGGCTGCCATTTAGGCAAAAAGCCAATCGATACTATCATAGTATTGTCTGAATGTGTCTACTTCAGAGGACTAACAAACCAAAAGACTGAATCCCAAAAGACTGAAAATTCAAAATACTGAGTACATTTTTAATGCAGAGGGCAGGCCCCCCTGCACCCCTCATGTGGGGGCACACTATATATACCAACTCCAAGATCGCACAACAGTAGAAAAGGTACAAATTCCATCATTCAGTATTTTGAAATTTTCAGTCTTTTAGGATTCAGTCATTTGGTTTTTCAGTCTTTTGAAGTAGACCCATCTGAATATATACAAGATAGCATGCAGAGAGATAAGTCCAAACTTTTCTTTGAAGAGGACAAGACATACTTACTGAATAAATACTCCATCTTCTTAAGAGAGCATCATCTCCATACTGGATAATGTCTGGCACGGATGCATCAATGAGAGATCCTTGTCCCAAAACATTTGGAATAGTATATATCCCCACACCACAACCCTGCAACCGAAGCATCAATCTGCACAAGAACTCCTGTCAGAAGTTAGGTATAACCAGGAATGGCTGAGCACAAACAGCCACCATCAAAAGACAGAATTCCCTGACCATGTCATGGGTCCACCTGATTAGGACATCAGGCAATAGTCAAGTCTGTGAGGAGACAACAAGAAAGGCAAAATTTAAAGCAGACCACTATTTACAAAATGAATAAACTCAAGAAGGTTGATATCTTGTTCTTGCTCACAAATTGAGGCCTAGCTTGGATGGCATTCACCTTTTGCATGAATATCTGTACTGATCCCCTACATAAAGGCTACACTAAATATTAAACTAGCACACTTGAACATATTGGGAATCCTCCTGACTTCCCTGAAGAAAGATTAGTCCTAAGTGAAACTAACTTACCTACAAACATTTGACATACGGCCTTTCATGAAGGTTTAGTGCAGAAAATTGAACAGTGAAGTTCACTGCAATGTATTGGAGTGCTTTTGGGGTAGTTTGCACTTTCCTCCATTATGGTGTGCTTGAGAAGTTTCTGCAGATAATCTCGGGGGTATGGTAGGATAAAACCCCCTATGTGATCTTTCCACCCTGTAAAAAAGTTTTTTTTTTGAGGGTGTGTTTTTAAGGTGTTTGACCATTTTTTAATCTTCTCTGAAAAACAGGGAATGGAAAGTCCATGCTTTGACCCTTCATACTTAATCCCCTGAAACTTGAGCAGATTAATATATATAAATATATATATATATATATATATATATATATATATATATATATACATACATATATACATTTATATATGTCTTCATCAGGTCATGTAGCTACATAATAGCTGACCATAAGAGCTTGTCCATAAACTGTTGATTATTGCAAACTCTTGATTCAATCTGAATGGAAGGGTGTACTTTGAAATGGTCTAATTGATGTGAAAAAGGCCATATTCTTCCTTAACATTGCCAACGCTATTTGCTATGTCAAAGTCATGGGGTATCTCACAGGCTCCAACTTCAGAATCATTTCACAAATCCCTGTAACTGGAGTAGGTAGCAACTCAAAAATAGATTCATAGGTAAGTACTAGGCTATCTGCCCATGGGCATTTATAAGCCTAGCCACAGAGTGATGGCTTTCGCCTCCCCATTAGATTAGTAACCTGGGCCTCTGTCAACAGGGCTCCTGAAGTGATCCCAGGGTAGAACTTACGATTATCCATCCACTCATCAAGATTTCTCTTGAAGAGGGTCAGAGAGGAGCTCTGTCGAACATTGATTGGGATTCTATTCCAGAGTGAGGGGAGTCGCTGGGACAGGAATCTATCCCTCCAGCATGTCCTGTTTATTGTTGTACATAGGTTCAAGTCGCTAGAACGAGTGGTTCTGAGGGGATCTTGTTTTTTGAGGTGAAGCATGTCCATTAGTTCAGGGTTTGACATGGCCCTATAGGTCAGGCATAGATCACCTCTGAGCAGACGGTAAGCGACTGAGAAGAGCTGGAGCTTTTTTAGTTGTGCTTCGTAGGGTAATTGTTTAAGTCCCTTAATCCTCTTAGTGAGGTACTTCTGTGGTCTTTCTAGTTGTTGCAGGTGTCTAGTGAGGTACATCCCAAATGGGGCATTGTACTCTATTATGGGCCTAATGAGTGAGGAGTAAAGGGGCACAATCACCTCCTTGGATCTGGATGAGAAACACTTTGTGATCAGGTGTGCCACATAAAGGATTTCCTGACCGTTTTGGCTATGTGGTTATCAAAGGAGAACCATGCTATCTACTTAGGTACCCAGGTCCCTAATTACTACTTCTGTACTTAGTGGATTCCCATCTATGTGGTAGTTTGTAGGTACTTTGTTTTTCCCAAATGGGATTACTATGCATTTTTTGGCATTTAGCTTAAACTAGCTAAAATCATAGCAAAACTGCGCCATACAGTGGGGTATGGGCAACATTTAGAATGAGATTCTTACATAGCCTCCAGATGCAGCATCTCCCCATTTCAGCACAGTGATCCTATAATGTTATAATTATAGAGCTTTATATTCTGCTTTGTGTTTGGCTTTATTACAGCATCTTGAATAATCAGTATGATTCATCCTGTTCTACGGGAAACACATCTTCATTTACACAAATAAAAATAATCGTTACTCATAAACAGACAGTAATTTAATGGAATTTTTTTTTCAGTTTTGGTCTGTGTGTTGGAACTCTATGAAGTTCACTGGTCCTTACTACTTTGTAGGTCTACTCATAAGGCGGAAACTCTTTGACATTTGCAACATTGTATGTGGTTGGGCATCTTGTTTCTCGGCATTTGTTCCTTCATTAAGAGTAGTTTTGTAAAATGCAACTAGGTAGCTGGGACTATATGAACACCTGATGGCAATACTGTATATTGAAAAAGATCATCTGAAGTTACAATGGCTTTTTTTAAGACAAAGTCGGTGAAAGTTGTTGATATCCCTTCATCAAGACTAGTCTTGTCATGGGCATTCCTAAGTTCTCTATCAACTCATGAGTTCTGGGCATGTGATAGCTACAAAACTATTGGAATACTAATCAGTTTCCTAATGTCATTGCAGAATCTATTGCTTTCATTGGGTTTAGGAACTAACACTACTGAACTACCAAATTCCCTTTAATGCTCTTCTGTCACACCTAGTTTGAGCTTCTTTTCTTATTAACTGCTGTTGTGATTCTGAGACCCTGTAGGTAATCAGACTAACTTTTATTCTAGGTGTTGTCTGTATTATGCTCTTTCAGTTTGTCATTTCACATACATGACCGAGACCACTCTTAGTTTACTAAGAGAAATTTCCTAATTCCCTTTTTGTCTCTTTTCTATGAAAACCATCGTCCATGCTCATCCCCGAACTCTCAACTTCTTTCCATGGTTTCAGTACAATAATATTACATATATGCTCACTCTCTCTCTTCCCATTTACTTTTGTTTTAAAATTTAATTCACTTCAAATGGTCCTTGCCACTTAGCCAAATTGTTTTTCTCTTTGGAAATATATCATTATTCATACCTGATAACCTGGGTTAAATTCTTTATTTTGGCTTTTTTATCATAAATTTATAGTGCATCTCCCATGCTTTCTGCATATGTTCCATTATTTTGGTCGCAGTCATCTTTAATCTATTCTGCAAACTATCTCTCCTTATCATGGACTTCAGTGTTTTATTGAACCTTATGCCATTCTAGAAGCCTGTGGTTATTATAGTTTCATAGTTTCATAGTATAGTACTAGGCTATCTGCCCTGGGGCATTTGCAAGCCTAGCCATAGTGATGTGGCTTTTGCCACCCCATGAAATGGTACAAAAATGTACAGAATAAATCTAGAATACTGTGCCTCTGTCTAGTAGTGACACAATGAAGGTCCCCTTATATAATAGAATTAGTTTACTGTGCCCCTGTCTAGCAGTGACACAGATGTGACCCCAGGGGTAAACTTACGATCTCCCATCCACTCATCAAGATTTCTCTTGAAGAGAGTCAGTGAGGGTCTCTGCCTAATACGAACTTGGGATCCTGTTCCAAAGCATGGGAAGCCTGTGGGTTATGAATCTATCCCTCCAGCATGTCCTATTCATACTTGTGCCGAGGTTTAAGTCTTTAGCTCTCATGGTCCTGATGGATATGGATTTTTTGAGGTGGAGCATATGTCCATCAGATCCTGATTGGACATGGCCTTGTACGTCAGGCAGAGATCACCTCTGAGCAGGCGGTATGCTACTGAATAGAGCTGAAGTTTCTTTAGCCTGGCAGAATAAGACATATGTTGGAGACCCTTGATCCTTTTGGTGAGGTACTTTTGTGGTCTCTCCAGCTATTGCAAATGCCGGGTGAGGTACATACCAAATGGGGCATTGTACTCAATCATGGGTCTGATGAGGGAGGAATATAGGGGTACAATGACATCCTTGGATCTGGATGTGAATCCCTTCATGATGAGGTGTGCAAGGTAGAATGTTTTTCTAACCATTTTGGCAACGTGGGTGTCAAATGAGAGGTCGCTGTCTACTCGGGTCCCTAGGTCTCTGATTACTTTTTCCGTACTCAGTGGGTTGCTGTCTATGTGATAATTTGTGGGTACTTTGTTTTTTCCAAAGGGATGACTATACATTTTTGGCATTTAGTTTAAGGCCGTGACTACGGCACCAGTTGTCCGTTTCAGTGAGGCCTTTTTGTAGGATGTGTGTGTCTGCTGGTGTATCGACTATGGCGCCTAGTTTGCAGTCATCTGCAAACTTCGTCAGCCACAGTCCTCCCATGTTTGCTTTAACATCTGAGAAATAAATGCCGAACAAGAGGGGTCCCAGGACAGATCCCTGTGGGACACCACTTGTGACTGGCTTTGAGTCTGACATTGCTCCAGCGATTTTAACTTTATGGGTTCTGTCCTTTAGCCAGTTTGCAACCCATCTAGTGACATAAGGGTGTACTTTTAAGCTGTTTAGCTTATCTATGATGCCTGAGTGGGGTATTGTGTCGAAGGCCTTAGCCAAGTCCAGGTATGCTGTATGGACTGCTTTGCCCTCATCAATGGCTCTAGTGACTGTTTCGAAAAAGTCAACCAGGTTTAAAAGGCAGGATCTGCCCTTTACAAAGCCGAACTGTGTGGGGTCATGTGTCTGTAGGTCCCCTATGTCTCTGTTTATGAGTTCCATAATGATTCTTTCCATAGCTTTGCA
The DNA here is from genome assembly GCF_019279795.1 of Protopterus annectens. Taxonomy (NCBI): domain Eukaryota; kingdom Metazoa; phylum Chordata; order Ceratodontiformes; family Protopteridae; genus Protopterus; species Protopterus annectens. The sequence goes on from NC_056741.1 coordinate 201,391,348, forward strand.
GACCAGGCTAGTTAAGCTTATGGGGGTAGTTTCAGGGTCTGTAGAGGCACCCCTTGTGGAGTGGGACCACTGTTGCTGTACGCCAGTGTTCAGGTATATATCCCGAAGTAAGGCTAAGGTTAAATAGCATTTTTATGTGTGGGTTTAGCTCCTCTTGGAGTTCACGTAACACGCACGCCGGGATACCGTCAGGTCCCATTGATGCTGTGTTTTTTGCTTTGTTTAGGCCGGTTCTCACTTGGACATCTGAGATGACAGGGAGGTTACATTCAGCTGGAATAAGTATTTCTTCTTTTGGGGGTGAAGGAGGGGAGAAATTTGCACTGGACCTGTCAGCCAGAATGTTAGCAATATCTGTGGGTTCAGTGTATTTTTTGTTGTTGTGAACCAACTCTGAGCATATCTGAGGGTTTCCGCCCAGGTTTCTAATATAGCTGAAGAAGGCTTTGTGGTTATCTTTAGTGTCCTTAGCGATTTTTCTCTCAAAGTTTGCCTTGGATGTTTTATGAGAGAACGTAGTTTTTGCTAATGTTGATCAGAGATGTCTTCCCTTCATGGGATTTCGCTCTTTTGTTATACAATTTGTTTATGGCTGAGGTCCACCAGACAGGACGCTTACATTTGGTGGAGAGGGACTTGGATTTGTTTGGGATTGCATGATCCATGCATTCTTGGAGATGTCCATAGAAAGCATTTGTGAAGGATTCAGCATTGTGGGATGTGGTATCCACTGGCACAGTGGGCTTAAAGGATACCATCTCAGTCTTAAGAAGAGTGAAGTCTGCTTTTGAGAAGTTTTTCACTGTAGTCTTTTGTGCTGGGGGTGGAGGTGGGATATGTATATCCAGGGTGATTAGTTTGTGGTCAGATCTCACTAGTGAGGGGTATACTTCCGGTGTGGAGCATTTTGTCCCCAGGTTTGTGATGATCAGGTCTAGTATATTATCTCCCCTAGTGGGAGAGGTGACTAGTTGTTCCAGTGCATTTGAATTTATGAATTCCAGGAACCTTTGGGCTAGGGTATTAGGGCTAGAATAATGTACCCAATCTATGTTTGGGTAGTTAAAGTCTCCCAGTATGATGGTATTTTGTGATACATTCATATCCTCCAATGTGTTCAGGAAGGCTGAGTGGGGTTCTTGAGATTGGGAGGGTGGTCTGTAACATGCTACCAGTTGTATAGCAGTTTTGCCTATGGTTAGTTGCACCTGTATGGTCTCTGATGCTTCATGTGTTGCTACTAACCTAGAGGTGTGGGTGTCCTTTATGAATATGGACACTCCCCTCCTTTGTGGTTCGGGCCGGGTTTTGGGGCCGAAAAGCATGATACGAGGTATAGCCTGGTAGCACTGGGGTGCTCTCAGGAGCCTTGAACCAGGTTTCAGTTACTGCACAGACGTCGATGTTCTCCATGCTGAGGAGTGCATCAAGTGCCTGCATCTTGAGATTTAGACTTCTGGCGTTGAGCAGCATTACCCTTAGTTTTTTCCATTTTTGTTTTCTAAGGAGGTGGGTTTGTCTTTTGAGCCTTGCCTAAAAGGCACTATGGGGTGGCAAGAGCCTTAGCCAATATCCGGAAGCCCAGTGGTGACAGGTGTAAGCCATCCCTTGTGAAGCAGCATGGCTTGTCCAACATATCATCCCAGGCAGACAGACATTGGATCCCCTTAGAATGACACCAGTACTTGAGCCAATTGTTAAAGCTGATCATCTTGTCTTTGTATTGTGGTATCATTCTTGGTGAGGGCAAGATGCTGCTCAGGGTCAGGGTCATACCAGCCTGGGCTGCATAATCGGAGAGCTCCTCTATGTCTCTTTTCATGTAGTCCAGGGAGGTACGTCTCAGGTCATTCACACTAGCATGGACAATGACGGAGTTATATTTGTACTTGCTTTGGAGTGACCTGAGTGCATGTGTTATGTGGCGAATCCTAGCTCCCGATAGACAGCTCACAGTCACCTTCTCCTTGTTCAGCCTGGTCAGTGGGACATCAGTGTGTCTGACTATGGAGTCACCTATTACTAGTGTATCAGGCAAGGTGTTTGGCCTTAAGGGCTGCGATTGGTCGACACACTGATTTATTGAAGTATGTGTTGCATGTGTTTTGTTTTGAGGTGGTGGATTTTTGGATGTCTGCTTTGGGAGCCTCTGTTGTTTTGGTAAGTTTTTTATTAGAGCCTCCGAGTATGTCTTTGTGTTTTTATGTGTTTGGTTTGCAGTTGTGGTAGGTCTATGTGGGACAGGGATTGTTGTGTGTGTGGTTGCCATCTCCTCCTGTCTGGTCATGCCAGCCCTGTGTTGAGAGAGTTCAGCCTCCAGTTTGGCTATATAGTTGCATCTCTCACATGTATTTGTGTTTGTTGGGAGGAGGAGAGGGTTGTCTGTGTACATGAGACAATTGTAGCATTGTCGCAAGATACCCAGATTAACCAGCTGAACTGGAGACGACGCCAGTAATCTACCACTCGACATTAAATGAATGTTTTCAGCTATCTGGCTTAAAAGCACTACCACACCTGAAGCAGTGCTCATGACATGGGGAATGCCTTGGTGAGAAATGATCCATTTACAATTATTCACACTGAAAAACAACAGTACCTGTTTTTTGACAAACTTTTTGATTGTAATATCATTGGTTGTGGAAACTTTGTAGCATAGCCCCATATTGATAATATGTTCTGATATTTATTGTTAATTCTTACTACTGACCTCATAATGTCTTCCACCATGAATTCAAATGGAGAGGTAGGTTTGTATGTGAAACAGTAGTGTTCAATGCTGAAATTGCTAATTAGTAGTGTGTGACTGCTTAACTTTTCTCTGGCAGATCGACTTGGTGAAATACCTGTGATTTTTCCTTTCCCCATGAAGGTACATCCTTTGATATGATATATAACTAGTAGGGCTTTGGGGGAGGTAAGGCCTTTTAGAAAGTCATTTGCATTCAGAGGGTTTTTGCACATTTTTGTTCAGGTGTTTGTTAACTGATCACAAATGCGTCAATGTCTTGTCAGGAAATCATTCAAGTAGTACTGCTATGATAGTCAATTTGATTAAGTGAGTTTTATATTGAGTATAAGCCAGCCATTTGTAGATGTGAACCTAGATGACTGTCACTGTTAAATAACACCCCAACCCCAAGTGTAAAAATGAGAAAAAGGGGCTATGGATGGATGAATGGATGGATGGGTGGATGCATATGGAGTAAAAGATATGTTTTTGTTTTTCTTTTGGCAATTAGAACTACAAGCAGTTTTCTGTCTCTTTCAATATGCCAAGCCGGTACAATTTTGCTGGCTGTCTTGCCATTATTTTGCAGTCTAGAGGTGACATCCTGAAATGTGACTATAAGGTAGCATTTTTAATGGTGTTCTGAAAGGTCTGTGTTGCTCGTCCAGTCAGGATAAAATAGATGAGCATTTGTGGGTTCTGTTCAAGCAGCTTTATTATGTACAAACATCAGTATTGAGGCTTAATAACTTTAACTTGGATAAACTTATAAACAAACTAGCTATCACACTCATACTTGCTCACTATCTGGCTGCACTCTCAAATTGGCACTGAAGCTAGTATGTGCTTGCTATTTATATGCACATGCTGACCTTGAAATGCTTCTTAAAGGTACAACACACACACACACACTATGCTACAGTCTTGATACTAGAAATTTGTGCAAAATTTCCTCCTTGTCTTTGCTTACTATAAGTAAAACAATATCTTTTAATTGAAAGTATGGTTAAAAAATAATAAAATAAAATAATAAAAATCTTGTCCACTATCTTCTGGCATAGCCTTGGTTATATTTTCTTTTGCTCTCCTTGAAGAATAATATTCCCAGTGTGTTTTTTTTTTAATTATGTGGCATACTTGTAAGCCTGCTAAGTCATGATTACTTTTTCTCCAGCCTTCTTGAGGTGAAAGGTATAGCTTCCTCTTCGAAAACACTGGCACTACATATTCTTCTACATTTTCCACTGTAATAAATAATTCTGAACAAAAACCTTTTCTACTTTATTTTCTTCCGCTAGTTCTACAAACCTCTTAAGTGGCCTATTTTATTTTATATTCCTTTCCATATATAATAGTGTCAACAACCACCACCGTCACTTTCTTTTCCTTCTCTATACTACCATCCCTCTGCGATGGATCTCACAAAACACAACTTATCAGTTTCTTCTTTCTGCATGTACAGCTGCTTTGAAAATGCCTTCACTTGATTTTTTTATTTTTGTTGCCTTTCATCAGTAGAAGTGAGTTATGAATTCAAATTTTTTTATATATGTCACTTTTAGTTTTTACTGCCATTTCTTTATTCTAAGGGTGCATACTGAGGTACACAACAACTCCTGTCTCTGTTTCCTTACATATTTTTTAATTCTGTGGGAATAATTCAATAAACCCTACATGGAGCGATTCTGCATGTGGGAATAGTGTTGTGGCCCGAACACAGAATATGTCCGCCGAGCGATCCAGGAAAGAGGGCTGGGGGTGTGCATGAGCTTGTGGACACTGTGCAAACATGGAGATGTCCGCAGAATGCATATCACCTTATCTGCTGGTGAACAACATGCAAATGAGGTGATTTCCCGATCCAGCAAGCAGAAAGGCATCTGTGTAGGTGCCGTGTCTGCAGGTAAAATGTATGCAGTTAAAACCGTGTACTGGACTATAAAATTTAAACAGAGGCAATAACAGCCCAAACAAAAGGTTGTATATGTCACAGTAGCAATGCGCATGGCCAAATATATGGCCATTGAGCTGAACAAGTAATGCAATATATCAAAAATAATCTTTTTTTTTTTTTTAATATATATATGCCACGTTAAAGTGGCATGCAGCGACACACAAACATGCTATTTTACAATAAAATAAAATGTGTAAAATATGAAATATAAAGGTATGCAAAGTTATTGCATTATAGTGGGCAGCATGCAGGTTCATACAATGGCAGGTTATAGTGGTAGCTAATGGGATAGGGCCTGGTGTAGTGCTGTATCCAGGATATACACAATTAGGTGTATGTAAATGAGCCAGCACCATCAAAATGGGGGTTTCACAGCATATATAAGTAGATTGGAGCTTAGCTGTGCCTGTTTGTGCTCAGCTAAGCACTGCTAAACAGGGGAGGGGGTCGTGTCTGGATTGCTAAGCTACCCACTGCATCTGTTTTAGCTGGTTAAAGAAAAGCTAAGCAAGAATGTGTACAGTGGAGGGTCCAAACTGCTGAGTAATGTTTACACTAGCTCCTGGGGTTTGCACTGAATGTTGTGGGATTTAGCAGTAGAAGAAATTGAAAAAAAAATTAATAAATAAAAGGAAATGGCCTCGGAAAGCCAATAACGTATAAATGACTGATAAGCCCTGTTCCACTGGCAATAGCCCATTCAAACCCCTCAATAATATAGCTGGCAGCTGGACTGTATCATAGTCAGCCAACCACACAGGCTGCATTGCAGCACATCAGTATAAAGTATGCATACACCCTGCAATCTGAATTTTTCCCACATACTCTGCACCATTGGAGTACACACTTGAGAATTTTAACTGACAAAATGATAGGGGCTGCTGCTGCTGTTCTGCTACATCTGTGTGTGCTACAGGCTGAGGTGAGTGATGATGATGATGCTGATGCTAACAAGAGGCCCAGACTGAGGAGAAGGAGGGTGTTCTGGCCCAGGGTAACCTTTCAGAGGCTACATGAGCTGGAGATAGTAGAGAACTACAGGGTGAATAGGGGAAATACTGCAGGAACTAACTGAGCTCTGCCGCCCTCACCTTATCCCAGTGGAAACAAAGGTACGTGTAGCCTTAAGAATATTAGCTAAAGGCATTTGCCAGGGGGGACATCCTGTATGGCAATCTAGTGGGGGATGCTGCTTATGCACTGGAACAGTGGTTGATGACACCCATCAGAAATGCACACACACCAACTGCTGCACGTGTTTTAGCTGGTTAAAGAAAAGCTAAGCATGCACGCGGACAGGGCAGGGTCCAAACTGCTGAGCAATGTTTACACTAGCTCTGTGGGATTTTTATATAGATTATTTATATACATATAGATATACACACGTGTATATTTGTATAGGGTGTAGGACACTAGATCGACAGTGCAATACACCATCATCTAGATGACTGACATAAAAACAACAAAGAACAACATGTTCTGTTCACGCTCTGCAAATTACCTTGGAACAGACTAAACCAAAGACAATTTTTTTTTCAGGGGGGCAAGCCCTCCTACACTTCCCCTGCAGGGGGCTGCACACACACATTCCACATACCCTGCTAATTATATATACACTAACACCAAGATATCACAATCCCCAGTGAAAGAAAATCTTCCTCTACCCAGGAAATGTCAAACTGCTGCAATGGCAGTGGAAAATGTAACAGACTTCCTGCTGGTCAATCTCAAAAATGATTTGTCAGAAAACCTACAGAGGTTATTCAAAATCTGTCTCCAAGCAGGCCTCATGTCAAATGAATGGAAGACGGCAAATTCCATCTCCTTGCACAAAGGTGGGGCATCAACAGTCCAAGGTAATTATAGACCCATAATCCTGACCAGCCTCATATATAAAGATATGAAAATAATCATTATCAAATTAAATCTTCATACCTCCACTCAGCATGCTACACTTCTACAGTACGCAAATGACTTGACTCTTATCTGCTCTGCACCATCACTCACCACTTTACAACTCACTCAGGAATCATTACTCAGATCCAACTTATCCTAAATCCAACAAGACTAAACTGCTAGTATTCACCCCAACAAAACTATATCCACCCCTCTACCCTTTTCAATTACTTCCCAAAATGATACTAGCATCTCTCCCTCTGACCACACCAAACTCCTTGGTGTAGAAATTAACAAAAAAACTACTCTTTGATGTCCATATTTCACAAACTATCAAAAAGGTCCATAAAAAATAGGAACACTATAAATAGACACAAGAAATTCCTCTCTGATCAGGCACGGATTACCGTAGCCCTAACTCATCTACTGTCCACTCTAATGTATGCTGCACCAATCCTTACCCAGATCAGAAAACTGGATCTTAACAGACTTGAGTCATATTATAATAAAATTGCCAAGTTTGCCAGTAACTCCACTTTCAGAACCCATCACTGTCAGACTCTAAGGGAACTTCAATGGCTAGAACTTCCCCAACTACTCGGTTATCACCAACTAATCATTGCTCACAATATTGTGAAATATCCTGATAGAACCCCACCACTAATAAAACACAGATGTTGAAAAAAATTCAGCAACCGTTTTCCAAACCAGGTATACTAAGATGTATGAATTGTAGCTGTTGCGTTGATATTATTGATATTAATGACAACAACACATTCCTTCATCCTGTAATACATAGGAATTATAAATTTAATGTAGCGGCTACCTGTGTTAGTAATAATGTGGTTTATTTGGCAACCTGTGTTTTGTGCCCTTCCTTCTATGTGGGAAAAAACACTAGAAAGTTAAAGGAACGTATTATTGAGCACAAATCTGAGATAAGAAGAGCTAATGAAAAGAATGCCTTGTATAAACACATAAATGCTTTTAATATTGAACATAAATTTAAATTTAGGGTTATTGATAATGTATCTATATCCTGTAGAGGGGGTGATATTAATAATTTATTAGAAATTAAAGAATATGAGTGGATAATAAGATTGGCAGCCGATCATGCACCAGGGCTGAATTCCACTATTACTTTAAAACCTATTTTAGTTAAAATACAGCGCACTAAATTAAACTAAGTAATTATTATGTAGGTTTATTATTTTTACTTTGTATATATTATTTTTTATATATGCACATAATATGTGTTTTTGTAATGTTTTTGAAATGTTTTACATTTTTTGTCATATGACTTTGGCTGCAGGTCATGTGATTAGTTTGGCTCCTATTTAAATTATGTGTGTAAATGAAACCTGTTTTAGTATTGAGAAAGGGCTTGTAACCCGAAAGCTTTGCTGTTATATAAAGGTTTTTTGTTTCTCAACATCTGTGTTTTATTGGATACATCTAGAACCCCACCACGAAGCCACCTTCTCACTCACTACATATCAAACCATCCCCTCTGCTCTTCTGACAAATCACTCCTCAGTATTTCTAGGGCAAACAACTCTGCAGGGAAAGCATTATTCTCTCATAACATATCTAGAAACTGGAATAACCTCCTCCCTACTCTGACTTCTGCCTCTTCCACTACACAGTTCAAAAACTCACTTAAAGCACACCCGATGAACTCCTGGCTATGTCCATGCATTACATAACCCTCTTTTCATCCACTCCAAACTTCTGCCTATTCCAGTTATACCTACTGTTAATTTGCTACAGTTTCAGGAATCTATGCTGCTGATCTGAAATTTTTATATTTCTGTATGTTTAACCATATTATTTGTTTCTGTGTTGATATTCTTTAACTATGATATATACGCTTTATTAGAATCATGTGTTTAACTATGTTTACTTACTGTGGAGCTTTTCTCCCCAGGCCTCCGCTGTAAATGGAGCTGTGTCCAGTCGGACTATCCTGGTAAACAAATGCAAAATAAAATAAAATAAATAAATAAATATCATAGATGGAGGACAACAAATCCCATCTCCTTGCACAAAGGTGGGGCATCAACAGTCCAGGGTATTTATAGATCCATAATCTTGACCAGCCTCATTTATAAAGACATGAAAATAATCATTATAAAAAAGTTTTTTTTTATTTTTTTATTTATTTATTTAGTTGACATTTGCTGACCAGGTTAGTCCAACTGGGCAGATGCCCTGTTTCTGAGGCGGCCCGGGGAGAAAAGCTCCAAAATGCATAGTATAAAAATTAACAACACAATAAGTATAATGGTAGTAGCAATCAGCATAACATGAGTATTCATATTATGGTTTCCTACTTTCATAGTCACAGAAATAAAAATACAATGTAATAGTAATTACAGTACAGTTTCATCATACTCAGTCACAGTACTATTTCTTACAGACATAAGGCAAGTGGAAAAAAGATAATATGGGGAAGAACATTATTCAAAGTGAGGGGGAGAGGTATATTAAGTAGAGTCAGTGCAGCATCAAGTCTTAGGGTTTAATAGATTGCCTTAATTAATAAATAATGATGTAGATAACCTACAAACTCCTGACCCAAGCCAGTTCAAATTCATGGGCAGATCCAGACTTCTTAAACTGGTTCACTTCTTTCGTAAGCTAGCGAAACAAAGGATGAGGGCATGTCAGTACACTCCACATATCTAGATCTTAGAAAGTCATTTGACACCATCCCATACTAAGGTATTATAGATAAACTCTTCCAACTGAAAGTAAATCTCTGTGTAACTTGTTGTACTGCAAATTGGTTCACAAATAGAACCCAGGACATTTGGGTGGGTGGATGCATCTCTTCCAAACAAAAAAAAAACCTCTCAGTAGCAGTGTATCCCAAGGATCAGTCCTTGGGTCAGTCTTCTTTGGTATTTACCTTTTAGAGGAGAGTTGAAAACACATGCCAGGGGTTTATGGCTAACCAAGTTTGTAAATGACTGTAAAGTTGGTGACTTCGTAAACTCCACAGAGGACACCAAAATGCTCCAAAACTGCCTTTCTCAAACAAATAGCTTGTATCAAAACCATCGACCAGAAATAAATACCAAGCAATATATAATTATGTCCTTTGACATGCATGACTTTCCTTGTAACTATCGCATTGGGCAACACAACCCTGAAAATTGATCCCATGTTTAGTGATCTGGGAACCCATGTTGACAGAAAACAATCCTTTGATCACCATGTATCCACTATTGTATGGAAATCCGTTTTCATTCTACAGCTTATATTTAAAGGTATGGAGAACAGGTCAAGTGATGTAACCCTTCTACTGTGCTTGGCTCTCATTTGACTGATCACTGAGTACAATGACTTATTCAGTATGTACCTGCCCAAGCACTTGTCACAACTGGTGTGACCACTATATTTACTTACTAAAAAAATCAAGGGCCTGAATCACTAAAATTATGCAGACTATCTCAATGCCTTGTACCTCTTCATAGTATCATAGTACAGGCAACAAAGAGGTGACCTTTGCCTTCAAATGCAGAGCCTCAACAGACCCTGTTCTGTCTGACCTGTTACATATTCACAAGTCCGGTGGCAGCATACACATCCAGTCAAGGGATCTCAGTATCTTTTACGACATAAATGAAACATGTTGGAGGGGTAGGTATGTATTACAGTGAATACCTCTTCTGTGGAACCGTCTTCCACGCTACATAAAGTGAAATGCTTATTCTATTCAAACATTATTCGGCGAATGGATGGGAAACTTCAAATTCATCCCCAGTTTATTACTCATGTCCCTCACAGATAAGGGCAAAAAGTAAATGTCCCAGTATATCCTTGTTCTGCCTTCCTCTGGATTATTCTTGTGTAAACTGTAAGGGCTAAAAGCTACCATGGTAATGTGAGACTAGGCTTCTTAAGATCCACACAGATCAGTAGGCTAGTAGGTATCTACTGATCTATAAGTGTTGTTAGAATATATCCATGTTTATGTATGTACAGTAGAACCTCCATAGCTGATCACCTTCCTACATTGACCACCTGCTTAAGTTGACCTAATTTTCAAAGACCGGACATGTACCACATGTACTCAATTACCAACTTCTCTATATTGACCACTTCTGTAAGCTGTATCTTGACCACTTGGACTGTGACACACAATATTAATTTACCCTCTATAGCTTGACCAGCTGAGCCCACTCTACACCAAGGGGTAGAAGGTGTGGGCTTTGTATTATTTTTTCTTTAGTATAAGTTCTTTTTTCATGTTTTATTATTACCACGTGTTGGATTAGGCCTAACGTCCTATTGTTTATCACATGATACTGAAGGATTTTTCAATGTAAAGGACTGGTCTGAATTGTAGGTACATCCTACAATTACTGAAAAATTTTACAGTTAATCAAGACATGATGACCCAAAGGAAAGAACTCAAAAGAGCTGATATTGAAGGAAAAGGTTGATCTACATTTTCTGGAAAGCAGTCAAAGAAAGATGTCGGAACATTTTGGTGTTAGCAAGACCACAGTTGGCAACATCCAAAAATGTAAACACGGGTACTTTGAAAGAGATGGTAAGGAATGCAGAGAGGAAAACTTCTCTTGATGAAGTCCATAAAGCTACATTAAGCTGGTTCAAACAAATGATGGAAGTTAACACCCAAATCTCCAGGCCAGTGATCAAAGAAGCTGCTAAAATATTCACACCGGAATTCGGGATAACAGATTTCCAAGTATCAAGTGGTTGGCTAAAGAAATTTAATCTGTGACACGAGATCTCCCAGAAAGTCTTGTGTGGTGAATCCAATGAAGTTCCAGTAGAAGTTGTGGAAGAGTTCACCAAAAAGCTCACTGACTTGGCCAGAGGCTTCAAAGATGATGACATCTTAAATGCTGATGAGTGTGGACTCTTTTTCAAGGTGATGCCTGAGAAGAGCCTTGTCATGAAGGGTGACAAATGTAAGAGCAGAAAACTTTCCAAAGAATGTTTCACAATTCTGTTTTGTGCTAGCTCAACCGGAGAGAAACTAAAGCCCTTGGTGATTGGTAAATTGTCAAAGTCATGTGCATGCAAGAACCTGAAGCCCAAAGTCCTCCCTATCAGTTGGAGATCAAACAAATGCACACTGATGACAGGTGCCCTATTTGAGGAGTGGGTAAGGGGTATTGACCTAGAAATGAAGAAGAAGAAATGGTCTATTCCACTGACAGTAGACAACTGTCCTGGCCACCCGCAAGTGAATTATCTCACAAACGTGACACTGAAATTTCTGCTTCCAAACACGACCTCAGAAATCCAACCTTTTGACCAAGGCATCATCAAAACATTTAAAATGCACTACCGAGCCAATCTCCACCAATGGGTCATTACTAAAACACAAACCTGTGGTCCGCCTGTGGAAGCAACTTCATCCTGCATCAGATAATGCTCTGGTTGCTGTCCTCTGGATCAGTTCTGCTTGGAATAAAGTTCAGCCAGAAACAATACAGAAATGTTTCAAGAAAGTTGGATTTGTCACAGCCCAAGAGCATGATGTTTTGGCCCCATCAGACAGTCCCATCTCCCATGGCAGAATCTGAAGGAGTAGATTTTGAAAGTTGCGTTTCAATGGATGATGAGGTGGCAACCTAAAATGAACCTGACCCAGAAGCAATTTTCCAAGCAGTACTGACCAAAGTACAGACCAGCATAAAAGTACATGAAGCAGCTGATGAAATGGAAGAAGCGAGGATGACACAGAGACTGCAGAGAGTCCAACAGAAGAGGATATGAGGCATCTGATAATGCAGTGCCATTTGCTGTGAAAAGATACCCAGGTATGCTGAATGGCGTAGTCAGCGTTGAGAGTGCTTTCTCCACTTACCTTTGTAATAAGAATAAGAAACAGACCAAGAATAACTCTTATTTAGAAAGAATGATTAAACCATGAGAAAACAGTAAATGTATTAATTTTGTATGATACTGTATGCATGATTTTTCTGTGTTTTGATTATGTATAATTTCGTATATGCTCTAATAAAAGCTGTACAAGAAAGTAAAGTACATGTACGTTCCAGTACAGTAGGCCTAGTTCCTTATGTTGACCACCTCCGTATGTTGACCAGTTTGTCCACCCATTCCCTTGGGTGGTTAACTCACAGAGGTTCTACTGTATTATATATTAAAAACACAAACATTCAATGAATTCATGTTCTTAAAAAAAAACAATAATTATTTTTAAGATAAGGCCATCTAGTGGGCAAAAAATTTTCAAATTTGAAATCATAACCATTGTATTTAACAAAGTAAATTCCAACACAGGGCATCGTGACTATTCAGTCTGTTGAGGTTGCAATTAAATATAGGTGAAATTAATAAAAATATTTCATTTAAAGTTACTTTATATAATTCACTCAAAACAATTATCTAAGATTTTTTCTTCACAAAACTCCTCAAGCAACAATATAGTTACACTTATGAAGGCAAAGGTAGGTGTGCATGTTTTAATGCATTTTAAATAATAGAGTTTGTTCTCTTCATTAATATGCAATAATACTGTCTGTTTGAGTTGTCGAGATGTCCGTCCTATGTAAAATGCTGAACAAAAATGTATGGCCATAAGTTTATCCAAACTGGTAATACTGGTTATAGACTTTCTAATTTCAAATATTCTAGAAGTATTAATAGAGATAAATTATTTAGTTTTGCAAACTTGTTTTGCAATGTATAGTTAAGGGCAAGAATTGAATAGATTTATAGATTTCTCAGCCAGAAGTGATTGTCTGTTTTTTTTTCTATCAAACAACTTCCTGTGTCAAGCTATTTTTTTTTTCTAGCAAACAACTTATTATGTCAGGCTACATTTTTACCTATGGTTTTACCATTCCTAAAACTATATTTACAACTGTCAGGTAGTAACTCACCAAAAAGAACCATTTTTTAAATAAATGCCAATGTCTCCCTATTAAATCATGAATTTTGAATGAATTCATTTCAGTAGATTGCTACCATGCTTGTATCCATAGACACATGTATTTTATTACAATGATACAAGACATGTCTTGACAGATGAATTAGCAAACAATCATGTTATTTAAAACTTAAAATTGTACAGACCTGAAAGAAATTGTTCCTAACAGTAGGAACCAGACAAATATGACTCAGTAAAAAACATCCTAAAATATAGAAAGGGAGATGAGATAATAACCCTCATGTCGAGCATTTGCAGTCTAATGCATACATAAGCCAACATACATACATAACACAGTTTAACAGTAATAAGGGATGCATGACATTACGATGTTTTTCCTTTTTTATTCTGCTTTCCAAGGTTTCCAGTGTTATCTCAAAGGAAGAAATGTATCACATTAAATCTTTTAGATTTTTTTCCATGTCTGACATTTTTTATTCAAGAATTCTAATGTTTGCAAGTCAGAAAAGCTGTCATCCACAGTTTTTAATCTGGTATAATTAATATCTATAAAACAGTAATTTCATCTTTTGGAGCTGGCTTTTCTAGTTAATATGTTTTCAGTAATAAATGTTGGTTATTCGTGTTCCTTTTAACACATTGTAATTCAAAGGAAAATACAGTTGTTCTCTATCCTGTATGAGATAACTAGGCTTTACTGGAGACTTTGCATTAAGCCAGAGATGAGTATGGTCATCAGTAAATTAAAAGTTCAGCATCTGACTTTATTGTACTTTCAATGTAATTGTACACCTTAGTATGTAGTATGTCTCTGTAGGGTCTACTAGAAGAGCTCAAGTACCATTACCTCATGACATACTTCTCTGCAGCCACTTGCTTATGTTGGCAAGTACCACCCTGATTCCCATACATTAACACTATACTAACTATCCCTCCAAGAAACCTGACCCTAACCCTAAAATACTTCCCAGTGCTCCCAAAACCTAAACCCCATCCCCTCCCTTACCTTAACCCTAACTCTGATCTACTCCACCCACTCATTAAACCCAAGAATTCACCTCCCTCCCTAACCCTAATCTCACAATCATTGCCTAAACCTAAAATCCTCCTCCCTTTTCTAATTCTAAAGCCCCCCTTCCCATTTCTATTCCCCACTTAATTCCACTACAAGATCTTGATGACATCTGAGTATTGTGGCAGCTGTGTTCTTGAAACTGCTCAGACTTGTGGGCAGACATGGAAACAGCCACTCAAGCCCATGAACGCGAGTTAGTGGAATTCTTTTTATCTGACCTTTTTCTCATAAGATTTGTAGTTTTCTGTCAAATTGCTGAAGATTACATTCTCTAAATAAATCAAAGTCAAAGTCAAAATAATCTAAAAACTACACACATGTAGCCTAAATGAGCTTTTCGCACAGCAGCTCAATTCTTGAGGTTACAAAGGAAAGTGAAACAATACATACAAGTAAAGGAACAAACATAACTAATAAATACAATACTACTCCCAATACATGCAAGAAAGAGCAAAGGCGTTTACCAACATTCGTATATGGAAAAGAATACCCTCACCTGAGTTGAATTAACTATGCTATTTAAAGTAAAACAAAACATCTTTTGAAATGCCTAAGTTATTTGCTAATATTGCAGTTGAGTTAAATAATACTTACTATGGATATAATAAATAAATATTGCACTTACTTGGAATATATATCTATGTATATATTGCACAGATAAATAAAAATTGACTTATGTGTCCAGACCCCTGGGACTAGTGCCTGAGTTCAGATGTCTAATCACTGTAGGGTAGAAACTGTTACTGAATTTTATAGTCCTGCAGTGGATGCTTCAATATCTCCTGCCCAATACCAGATGCTTAAACAGTCCATGTGCAGGGTGTATGTTGTTCTGTATTTTGATGCCCTTTTGGATGCTTCTTGCAGAATAAATATGTTGTATCAATGGAAGGCTGGAACCTGTTACCTTATCTTCAACTCTCACCACACTTTGTAGCTCCTTCCTTTCTGTAACTGTGCAGCTTCCAAACCACACTGTGAAGTTAAAGATGAGGATGCTCTCTATTGCACCTCTATAGAAGGTGAAGAGAATATGAGGAGGAAGCTTAGCTTTTTTGAGCTTTCTTAAAAAGAGAGGCATTGGTGTGGTTTCTTGACCAGTTGACTGGTGTTTCCCAACCACAGGAGATCCTCTGATATGTGTGCACCCAGGAGTTTCGTACTCTTAACCCTCTCCACACTCTCATTATTGATCCTGAGCACTAGGTGGTTTTGTTTTCCTTTTCCTGAAGGCAATGATAATCTCTTTGGTCTTGCTTACATTCAAGTCAAGGTTGTTCCCCTCGCACTAACTGTTCAGAGATGCCACCTCCTCTCTGTATACCCTTTCATCCTCCTTTGTGATGAGCCCCACAGTTGTGGTGTCATCAGTAAACTTGATGATATGATTGGACTTGTGCTTAGCATAGCAGTCGTGGGTCAGGATGGTGAATAACAGTGGCAGAGAACACATCCCTGTGGAACCCTGGTGCTAATTGTGATGCACTTTGATGTGTTCTTACATGAACACACCCTCTATGGTCTTTTACAGGAAGTCCAAGATTCAGTTACAGAGATGTTTACTGATTCCTCTGTGCCAGCTTTCTATCAGCTGGATTGGTATCACCGTACTAAATGCAGAGCTGAAGTCTATGAACAGCATCAGTTACAGAAATGTTTACTGATTCCTATGTGCCAGCTTTCTATCAGCTGCATTGGTACCACCGTACTAAATGCAAAGCTGAAGTCTATGAACAGCATCCTCACATAGTTGTCTTTGCCCTCTAAATGCTCAAGGGAGATGTGTAGTGTTACTGATATGGCATTAGCCGTGGAACTGTTAGCTTTGTACGCAGACTGAAGAGGGTCAAAATCAGGAGGTAGGCATGATGAAAGATGCTTTATGATCAGCCACTGAAAACATTTCATAACAATGGATGTCAGAGTAACTGGTCTGTAGCCATTAGGGCTGGAGGGAGTGGTTTTCATAGGTAGTGGGATGATGTTAGTTTCCTTGTAGCATGAGGGTATTTTTGCCATGGCAAGACAGGTGTTAAATATTTCCTTGAACAGTTTGCATAGTCGATCAGCACAGCCTTTTAACACCTTGCACAGTATGTTGTCTGGGCCAACAGCCTTCCTGGGTTTCACTCTCCTCAGCTCTCTTCTTACCTCCTCTGTGCTGAGGCTGAGTATTGCATTCTTCTCATCAGTGGGTAGCTTTAGTGCTAACCTGTTGTTTCTTTCCTCAAATCTAACAAAGAAGATGTTCAAACTGTCCATGAATTTGATGCTGTCCTCTCACTGTACTGACCTGATTTTGTAATCAGTGATCTCCTGTATGCCTTGCCATGGTCTCCTTTCATCCTTCATGTCTTCAAAATGGCTCTGTACCTTTCTGCTGTACTCCCTCTTGACCTTCTTTATATCCCTCCTCAGATTACCTCTTGCTACACTTAGGGCTGGTTGTCCTTAGCCATGTAAGCTGTGCTTCTCTCTTTCAGAAGCTCATGTACCTTAGGGGTGAGCCATGGCTTCTGGTTAGCTCTAATAGTGAGACTCTTGATATTTGTTACCCATCAACACAGTTTGAAATGTATGCCATCACTACCTCAGTGTATTCATCAATTTTCAGATGCTGAATCACTGTGGCTGCCTCCTTAAGCATATCCTAACTGGTTCTTTCGAAGCAGTCTTGAAGGGCCTCCATAACCCCCTCAGGCCATACCCTGATTTGGTTCTTTGCGGGCTTCTCTCTAACCAGTGCAGGTTTGTAAGCTGGTGATAGCAAGATGGTACAATGGTCAGAGTTTCCTATTTGTGGAAGTTCCACCGCCTTATAAGCTTTCTTTAAGTTTATGTACAACTTTTCCAGGATGTTATCATCCCTTGTAGGAATGTCCACATACTGATGGTAGTGTGGGAGTACGTCTTTCAGATATGCTTTTATTAAAGTCGCCTGTTATCACATGTATAAAGTCAGGATATTTGCTCTGCAGATCACCCGTGTGATTGCATAGTTTATTTAGAGCTTCAGTGGTAGCAGCACTAGGTAGGATATACACCACTGTTACATTAACCCCATTCAGCTCCCGGGGTAAATAAAATGGTCTACATTTAATGGACAGGAACTCTTTTCACAGCGGTGTGATAGTATGATTTCACAGTTGCTATACCATCTTTTGTTAACATAGATGCAGACTCCACCTCCTCTGGCCTTTCCACATAGTGTATGTTTTCTGTCTGCATGAAACAGCATAAAATTCTCTAAGTTAACTGCACTAACATTTATCTTTTCATAAAGCAACGTCTCAGTAATCAAAAATAAACAAGTATTTCTCACTTTGTTCTTGTTGGAGAGTTCCAATCTCAAGTAGTCCATTTTGCCATCCAGTGATCTCACATTAGCTAGCAGTATAGTTGGTAGTATAGGCTTGTATGGGGTTTGCTTTTAACTTTACATCAAAACCTTCTCTGCAACCTCTTTTCCTTGTTCTCTGACATCTTTCTTCTTGTCCAGCATATTCCAGCAACCTGTTCTACCAGTTTCAGGTACTTTAGAGTGTGAAGAGTTAAAATACCCAACTGTTGTAGCTCTGTGTAAGTAGTAGGTCCTAGATACTCTGCAGACATCAAGGCATCCAACCAGCAACATGTAGAGGTTGATTGTTTCATTTCTAGTAACTTCTGTCTACTATAAGTTATTGTACCTTCAATTGGAAGTGCAAAAACTGATTTTTTCGAGATTTTCTGTGCAAAAGAATACAAAATTTGTAACCAATCACTGTCATTATTTTCACTTTCTGTAATGTCTGGAGCTTTTCACCCCGGGACTCCACTGAAAATGGAAACCATTGGTCCAGCTGGACTATCCTGGTAAACAAATGTTAAATAAATAAAAATAAAATATCCATATCTCTAGAATAGCTGACATAGCCGCAGCCACACAGGACACTGACATTTTTTTTTACAAATGACAAACATTTGCATTTCAGATATCTTCTGCTTCATAAAATCCATGTTAATGCAAAACCTGTTATTCTAGCAGCTAAGTATATCACATAAATATTTAAAATCTCTCCCTATTTCAAGTGTTTTTTTTTTTTTTCTTTTCTTTTTGGCTTGGACCCTGACTCTGGAGCATTGCTCTACACTGTCCCTGATTCTACATCATATTTTAGTCTATTCCTCATAAAATTTGTAGTTTTATAGCAGAGCTCTGGGGATTGCAATTACCAATTAATGACTAGCATTTGAATTTCAGATGTTATATACTTCAATAAATGCATGCCAATGTAAAATCTACTGTTCCAGTAAATTTCTGTGTATATATAATAGCAGTTTTTAAATTCTGTGTGTGGTTGAGTGAGTGTCTGCATCAGTGGGTGCACTTAGATGAGGTAAATAATGGGTTTGAGCCCTTCATCAGTACCCAATTGGTTTGTAATGACAAAATGACATAATTTTTTATTTAACATTTGTTTACCAGGAAAGTCTGACTTGGAATGAAGCCAATTTTCAGCAGAGGTCTGTGTATATATAATAGCAGTTTTTAAATTCTGTGTGTGGTTGAGTGAGTGAGTGTCTGCATCAGTGGGTGCACTTAGATGAGGTGAATAATGGGTTTGAGCCCTTCATCAGTACCCAGTTGGTTTGTAATGACAAAATTACATAATTTTATTTTACATTTGTTTACCAGGAAAGTCGGCCTTGGAATGAAGCCAATTTTCAGCAGAGACCTGGGGAGAAATGCTCCAAATACTTGTCTTTGTAATGTCAGAGGAAACCAGCACACCCGGAGGGAACCCATACAAACACAGGGAGGACATGCAGACTCCGCACAGAAGGCACTCCAGCTGAGAATCAAACCAGAGAACCTCAAGCTGTGAGTTGACAATGCTACCACTGCACCACTACACTGTTCCTAATATTTCATGTTTCATAACTAATAGGCTACCCTGTTTATTACCATATGTTGCTTTCTTGCCTTGTTCTGTGGCAAATCCACACAACGTGGTTGGAAGTTTACTCAGGTTCAGTATGAGAGGTATCATGCAATCATGCACTACAAGTTCAGCACATAGTTGTGCATTCCCTTTTATATTTCATATGTACCTAAAGAATGCCTAATGATTATTCTTATCTAGGGATGCTAATTTAGCTTTATAACTACCTTTAGAGGACTTTACAAGATATCTGATTTGCTTGTTCAAGCTGTGGAGGGTATTCTTTTTTAGCTGAGAAAGTTCCCTCTTGTTCTTAAACATCAGTTTCTTCCTTTTGTTTGTTTGCTGTTTAATGAGTGATTCTAGTAAGTACAGGTAGGCAGTGTGGTTCATGGTGGGGTACCTGTAGGTAGCAATGATGTGGTAAGGTGTTTACCTATTGTTATTTGGATGTGGGGTAGCTCAAGAGAGTCATACTGTTTAACTAGTCTCGAGGTGTACTTGGCTTTAATGAAGATCATGCTCATATTGTATGTGTTTGTTTTAGGCATAAGTGGCTGTCAGTATACATGAAGCAATTACTACATTGCCTCAGGATGCCCATGTCATTCAGGCTGGCCAGAGAAATGGTTGGAAACTGACCATCCATTATGGCAGGTCTTTACCATAACTACTACTGACAAGTGGGCTAGTTTGACTAGATTTTGCTCTAGGATTAACAAAGGGGCTTTATTCCATTGAAGGCTTGGGGTGAAAACTAAGGCAACACTTCCCAGTACACAACTAAGTTTCAGCAATGCAGCAGGGAAGCTTGGGAAAGTTCACTAACAGATGTCTAGGTCTAGGAGAAAATTGTCTTTCATTGAGTATGGATCTATACAGGGCACCACTGAAACCTGTTGCATAGTGTATAGCTATGTGCAAATGTGATGCTTAAATACACATAAAATTAAACACTTAAGTTAAACTACCAATTGGAAAGCATACAATGAGCTTTCATCCAGTAATCTCCAACTCAGATGACATTCAGACTATACACTTTCGCCACAAGGGTGCAGGCAGAGCTCTACAAATGTAAGATGGCAAGAAAAGTGCTCAAGTGTAACGAGATTCAGTAGATATGAATCTAGTCTGTGCTATGTATTAGTAACTTAAAGGAACAGAACAGATGTTTTAAAGTGCAGTAAATACAGAAAAAAATCAGCAAAATGAAAAATACAGTCAGCAAAGGAAACTCACAATAGACTTATTTTTTTCAATTTTAGAAAGAGATGATTTGGGCTTAAGCAGAATGTCACCAGACCTCTGGCAAAAATTGACAAACATTGAGCAGTTCCGGTTAAAGCAGCACAAACCCACACAAATGCAAGGCTTAAATACAGGCGAAATTAAACACTTTTAAGCTAAACTACCAATTGGATAGCACATAATGAGCTTTCCCCCAGTAGTCTCCATCTTAGATGAGGCTCTGATGATACACTTCTGCCACAAGGGTGCAGGCAGGGCCCTCCTAATGTAAGATGGCTGGAACAGTGCTCAAGTGTAACAATACAGTCTACATTAAGCAGATCTGAATCTAGTCTATGCTATGTGCTAGCTACCTAAAGCAAGAGAACATTTTTTTTTAAAGTGCAGAAAAATGCAGTAAAAATCAGCAAAATGATAAAATACAGTCAGCAAAGTGCAATGAAACTCAAAAAGTACTTTTTTATTTTAGCAGTGGATGCTTTGGATTTCAGAAGTATCTCTCCAGACCTCTGGCAAAAGTCACCAAATTAGAACAAAACAATCACCAACCAGAGTAGGCACCTGGGTCCTTCCACGAAAATGTATAAAACGAGAATCTACGAAAGCGCTTATGTCCTGCTTTTTATGTGAATTAAAGACGGATTTATTTTCAAGTACTGCTTTCATCACCGGGTCCATTTGTTTTGTAAAAGTCACCAAATGTTGAGCAGATCCAATTAGATGACCTGCAGTGGTACTGAACTTTGCACAAACTGGCAGCTCTTAGATTAGCTGTGAACACTGGGAGACCATGGAGAGTATTTCCAATAGAGGATTTGATCTCATGGATGAGATACTAAGCAACCAGAGGCTGTGCACGCGCGCACACACACACACACACACACACACACACACACACACACACACACACACACACACACACACACAGACAAATGCCTACTTACCATGCTCCTCATGGACCACACCAAAATTGTGCTGCAAAAGAGGTAAGCCAAGCTCCATAAGCAGGTAAAGCTAGTCATTGCCTATTTGATTGTCCTTCTGACATATATAATAATATCATCTTGCTCCGGTCTGTTGAGGCATAGCAATGTAGCTATAGCAAGTAAAATGTAGTACAAAACTAACGAAAGTGAGCATTGTGTTATGAAATATAACATGAAAAGCAATGCCTCTTCAGTGACTTTAGTACATAATGACAGATGAATGGTAGACGTATAACTTCCTAGCTCTGACTATGGTGTTTACTCTGCATTTCTCAACTAAAGGAGCATACTTGGGTGAATAGGTTACCCTAACAACTGCTACTAGACAAGACAGCAAAACAGAAAGGTCTGCCTCTCCTGTTTATTCATTTTGACTTGTGAGGTGCAGAATACTTCTTGAGATGTGTCAGCGTTTCTGCTATGCTTCATTTGCTGCAATTTTGAGATTCTGATCTGATTTTCAGACTAAATAAAGGTAAGCCAAGTGATGACACTCATTACACTTGACCTCAGATACCCTAACAAATGGAAATCACATAGTGGATAAATCACTACTTATACACTTCTTAGGCACACAGTGTAAGAGGTAACCTTCAGACAGCAAATATACAGAAGTTTATATGGAAACTTATTTTTGAATTTATGTTGAAGCAATTCTATATTTGTTATATAATATCTTGTTTAATTATTTTTCAATATTCTAACCACTGTATGCTGCATCAATTGTAAAACTCTGATTTTTCCTCCTTTTATATGTTATATGCTCTTTGTAAAAAATAGCTATGTTTATATAATTTTTTTTATTATTTTTTATAATGTTTTACTATGTATTTGGAGCTTTTCTCCCCAGGCCTCCACTGAAAACAGTCACCTTGTATCCAGTCGGACTAACCCAGTAAACAAATGGAAAATAAATAAATAAAATAAAGGAGCACTTTGTAAATGGTGAAGTGAACTTTAATGATCTTAATTTCCTGTGTTGAAAGGAAACACAAAAGGTGCTTAGATTTCGTAATATCTTTAATTTTGTTGAAATAATATCTGACCTATGCAAATCCAAAGGATAGCGAAACCTCTTACTGCTATTTTGGGGGCAAAGAAAAAGGAAGGAAAATGAGTGATCTGATTCTAGGACGTATCATTGACTTTACACATAAAAGAAGCATTGATTCAAGTAGACAGCTTGTCTCTCTGGAAAAAAAAACAGAGAAGCAAGAACTGCCATAAGGGCCTGGAGTTCCTGGCAGAATTCAAATCTACTAACAAGACTGTTTTCCAGGTATAGAGTTTTAAGGAGAAAGGAGCTGCAGGTTCAGAAGGTGCTGAATCAACTTTTCTCAAACAAAGCTAAGATCCCCAGAAGGAAGCATTGGTTTTCTTGGAGTCCTAATATGATGGACACCTTTTAAGAACTGTTTAACTTCAAATTAAGAGGAAAGCGGTGGATCTGAAGACAGACAATCAGAAATGGCTAACAAAAAAAAAAACTTTAACAGAAGGGTAGCTAAACCAGAATTGAGCAGCTCATACAAATAAAGAAAAGTAGGAATGGCCACTAGACGCGGGCTCTGTTCATTCTACTTCATAGAACATTTTCCAGTAGTTGATTTTCTGGCCTCATGCAAAACCTGAACCATGTCCTCAGAAAAATGGTGCCAAAAAGAAATCAAGACCCTGTCACCCTTTAAGGGTTGCTTATGATACCTACACAAAAACTGTGCCTTAGAGATCTAATTCCTCTGAAATTTAGGTATAGGTGAAAAGAAAATTGGCTTAAGGTCTTGTTTGACTTTCCCTTTGTCTTGCAAAGCTTGAAAAATACTACATTAGCACATCCAAACAGATTGTAGATATCTAAGTGAGAATCCAGTGATTTAGCCTTTACATCCCCATGGGCAGATTGAAGTCTAAGCCAGCAATATGCCCTGATAACTGACGCTGACATAGCTACCCTAGACAAAGCAACAGCAGCATTGTAGCTGCATTTGATGCAATGATGAGCTACCTTGAAAGTGAAACACAGGAAGGAAAGGGCAGAAGTCTTAGCATCAGACTCCGGCATGTCCTCTAGCACACCCCCTGCTTACTAAGAAGATCCAGCACATAACTAGTCATATGAGTTTGGTAATTAATGGCCCTGAAAGCTAGGGTGGCATTTCTATACACCTTCTTACCGTACTTGTCCATGGCTCTACTATCCTTGTCAGAAGGTAATAGCTTAGATGAAGGAAATCATTTAGTAAGTTTGTCAGCAGAAAGAAAATCACTGAAGGGTTTAAAGAAGGGTTATTGTACAAGAATTTCTAAGCCTCAGGAACTTTGTAAAATATGCTTTTTTAGGAGGAGAGAATGATATTCAGGAGCCTGGAGTGCAGATATAAAGGTGTCAAGAAAGGCTTCCAAGATAGGAAGAACTGCAGAAGGCCTAGAAGAATCCATCTGTAAGAGATCATAACATCTCTTTGGACAGCAGCCATTTGTGAGCACTCACAATGAAAATGTTCCATTATTTTAGCAATGGAGTCCCAAAAGAAAGCTCCTCATCTGGGAAGTCAGAGACAGATAGTGCTGAGGCAAAACGTCAGTATCTTTCCCCAGAATCCAAATCCTCCTCTTCATCAGCTGTATCAGACTCCCTAGTTCTCTGAGAAGGAGTAGATGAAGGTAAGCCAACAGGTGAAGGTACACACAAACCTTTTGGAGGTTTTAAGACACAAGAGCTTTAAAAACACTTTGAATGAAGTCCAACCACTCCCTTTGTGGTTCTTTAGCAGTAGGAGTCACATGACACTTTGAATGAAGTCCAACCACTCCCTTTGTGGTTCTTTAGCAGTAGGAGTCACATGACACTTTGAATGAAGTCCAACCACTCCCCTTGTGGTTCTTTAGCAGTAGGAGTCACATGTCTGGTTTTGATCTTTTTAACAACTACAATCCCCTAACAAACTTAAGTTCTGTACCCTGTCTAACCACAATAAAGCAATCAAGTATTTCTTATCTGACAAGTATCTGAGGAATCCCCCACAGCCCTTCAGAAATAATCAGTCATGGTTCTTCCTTCTTGTCTGCACCAGATGTCAGCTCAGCCTCAGAGGACGTGTGCATAGTATGCCCCATGTCTGCCTCCAACTTGGTCAGAGCATAGGGAGTAGGCATCTGAACAAGACAGTCTTCAGGCTGTTCCTCTGTCCCTACAGAGAATTCCAGCAGAGGCCAATTAGCAAAGTCTCCAAATGCATCTTCTAGACTCTTCAAAAGTAGCTGGACCGGGCGGATGAATTTAGAATCCATGATTCCTTCAGTAACTTCAATCACTAATTTTCTAAATACATAGGAAGGGAACACACATGGCTGCACAGGATTTTAGGAAAAAGGGACTGACAAATATCACACTGTTTGTAATTCTGATCTGTCCCCAAGCAAAACAAAACAAAAAAAAAAACACTTTTCATGTATATCCTTAATGGGAATCTGTCTCCCTCCGACTGTCATTTCACCTTTTAGGAGAACATCTGACTTAAATAAACCAAGCAATGAGGAAAGGAAAATGGAAGAGACCCAGCAGGGTATCTTTCTGCTCTAGGCTCAGAGTTGATACAAGGTGAATGACTTGCAGACCAAATTCAGAACACCTTTGGACTGGCAGCACAGACGTTCTGAGGATTTGGCACTCATATTCACTTATGTGCCTTATCCCTTGGACGCAGGGCATGAATTTGACATTCAGCACTTGGAAGAGCCCAAGCCTTTGATATACTGGCCAGGTGTATAACTCTCCTTAGCAGGATATTCATATTGTAAGGAATACTACAACAGTGATTAAGGAAGGACATCATACAAGGCAGATGGAAGGAGTACTTCCAGCAGCGTCTGAAAAAAAAAACACAAAGAAGCTGTATTGCCTCATACACAGTCTATGATTAAAGAATAAAAGCCCACATTAAGGAAGCAAGAACAGCAACAGAGAAATATAAAGGCAAGGAAAACAGCAGGCTCAGATGAGGTTACAGCGATATGACTAATATGTTGGGTGAGTAAGGTGAGAAACAACTCCTGAAGAGAGTAGTATGGAGAGAAAGGCACACCACAGATGACTGGTGAATAAGTGCACTAGTGCAATGCACAACAACAAAGGGGATATTCATAATTGTGGGTAGTATAGTGGTATGAAACTTACACTGCATCAAACTTTTAGGGATGGTTAAAAGAGATAGAGTTTTACTGTTTGTATCAGTAGTATACATTGAGAAAACCATTATAGCTACTACAGCACAACAGCTTAGATAAAGGCAAGTAAGGACAGTTCACTGCATTTTCAAAAGTACAATTAAACTATTTTTTTCTACAAATTACAGTTCAGATACTTACACTTGCAAATTCAAGCCAATACAGGAAACATTGCATAAAATAATATTATAGGAGTGGTGTGATCAATGGTTTCACCACTCATTTGCAAATACTGTACAGTCCCATTAATGTCCCCTTAACATTTTGTTTGAAAGTGCAATTTACTGCTTCAAGAAAAGTAAAATTTCAGAAAATTATTACACAGTTATGAGGTGAAAGACAATGCAAGATAAAATGAACATAGGTACAGAAATTATCTGATACCCTGCAAGTAAGCAAGTGAATGCTGTTAAAAAAGCAACATAGAAAATTAGTGGAATAATGGGATATATATGTACACAGAAGATTTGGCTGGAAAAAATGTGACATTTTTATCAATGTATATAAAGAGCTTGCAAACAATACCTGCACCCTCTCTGGATTAAAGTAACGCGTGCACTTTCTGCAGACTTCAAGGTAGGTAGAGGGAGGTAGT
Organism: Protopterus annectens; assembly: GCF_019279795.1. NCBI lineage: Eukaryota > Metazoa > Chordata > Ceratodontiformes > Protopteridae > Protopterus > Protopterus annectens. The sequence continues at coordinate 201,417,883 of NC_056741.1, forward strand.
GGTAAGGGAGTTAGTGGGTAAGTTAGGTCAGTTTGGGGGGTGTGTGTGTATGGTGGATGTTCGTATGCATGTGTATGTGCCTGTGAGAGAAATCAGGTGGGAAGAGGTAGTTTTCTGTAAGTGTGGAATGAGTGTGAACACGTGTGTGTGTTAGTGTGTCTGTCATTCTTCTGCATATCCATAGACTAAGAAGCAGAAGCACTGGCCACCATAGAAAAGTCTTCATAGCTGTGCCTGAGCAGCACAGAACCAGCATGGGGATTTGGATGGGTTGAACTTCTAGCTACCAGGGATAGCAGGGTGCCTGAACAGCACATAAACAAAGCAGAGACTGGAGTGGGGGAACCACTCACCACTAGGGATAACAGTCACACCCGACAGGCACTTAAACAGTACAAGGATAGATGTTGGAGAACCAGTGAACACCAGGGACAGCACTTGGGCCTGAGCGACACTAAAACTAATTTGGGATTGGGGGTTGGGGCAACTAGTAAACACTACAGAACTTTTATTTCTCATGCCTTAATGGCACAAATAGTATGAGAATTTGGGGGCACCAGGGATACCTTGGCAAGATATGACACAGGACACTCTTTTGCCTGGCAATCTTCCATAATATATATGGCAGCAAAAGGAAACATCACAGACATTCAGACAACACAGGGACAAGTATGAGGTCTGTGATATGTGTATTGTATATGGAAAAGTGAATTTTAAGGTGCCTCTACTTTCACAATGCAACAGTCAATACAACTAACTACCACAGGAGGTGCTGATTTGCATTTTGTAGTAGTTAATGTGATTCAGATACATGCAAATAAGCACATCAGTGAGGTCACTCCTCATTGTGGCTTAATTGTTTCTGAATTACAAAATATAGCATAGAAGCATAGGACCTTTTTACCATAGGCTGTATGTTTTTCTTAGTTATAAAACATTGAGAAATAATTACAGTAAATACATAACTCATCAGTAGATGTGTGTATTAGATTTTCAAGTTGCTATTTTGAAGTAGGTAGAAAAGTATTCCCAAGTTAATCATTTTTATTCATGATGCTATAGTCCATTTACTGACTCCTATCCATAAACATTATTAGTCACTGTTAGGAATTAACATTTGCATATTTACAATTATCGCACCATTAAAATATCAACCATTTGTTGTATTTCATGTTCCTTATACTACATGTTGCCTCTGGGTGGGTAGGATATGAATATGGATTATTAAGTAATGCTTTGAAAATAACTATGAACTCATAAGTACTTTCAATGTACATCACCTACCGCATACCACTTTATGCCAAAGACTACCCATCAATGGATATATATATCAAAAAAATGTGTTACTTACAGACAAACAAAACCTACAGCCTCTCTTAGCAGTATGCTAATAACGTTATGGATCCAAATCAAATTTGAAAAATAAGTAACTGGATACATGGAATATAAGCCCCGGGATTCATGAAGCTTGGCACAAGGACAGCATTAGCCTTGCGCTGACCGTGCGGCATAGAGATGGCGCAGCAGCACCACATGCATATTAATGAAGGCGCACTGCTGCAACGTCCACATGCATAGGAAATGTGCGCAAGTGCAGGGAGCGTGTCTAAGCACTGCACAGAGGCATGAACATGTCGGCTGCAGACGCACAACCTAAAATGCTGATTGGACAGTCTGCCTCAAATAATAATCACTCCTGTCAGTGTCCGTGGATACTGAAATGTATGCAAAGCATACAAGACAGTTTTGCGAACACCAAAACACAAAGGCACGTAGCTGAATATTGAGTCCCCGTCCCTCGAACAAATTACGTTTAAAACCCTGTGCCCGTATTCTATTGTAGTGTTGATTGTTATACCAAGTGGAAGCAAAACACTGCCTGTTAGCATGCCACTGCCATTTGCTAAGCCTAGCCAAATGGTTAGTGTCACCACCTGTCCCACATTGTGAGGGACAGTCCCTCTCTGGGCAGTTGTGTCCATACCAAAATCATTATAAATGTTAAATGTCCTGTGATTGTAGGACATAATTATGTCCCATATTTTATGTAATAGTTCCATACAATACTTATTTCTGTATGTTTATGTCTTTCGGCTTTTTCCCGGTTAGGGTCGCCACAGTGGAACTCTGGTCCGCTAATGATTGGCAGTAGAGTTTTACGTGCTGGCTTGCCGGGCCCAACGCACAACCTTCAACGAAGGAACGCCCATTCATGCATGTCACCACACAGAAGATGCTCTAACTGAGGATCGAACGGGTAACGTCTAACTGAGGCGACAACGCTACCGCAGCACCACCACCGCAGCAATACTTATTTCTGTATGTAAAATACCTAAATGTTACAAGAAACAGAATAAGCAGCTAAATTGCTACAACAATAAGCTTTAATTTAGGCATAAAACTAAAGTGCTATCCTTTGTACTGACCGTGGGTATGTGTTTACCTGTAAAATCTGGTGTGTGTCCCGAAAATGCCCCATTTTGGTCATATGAAAAGGTGGCAACCCTAACAATGGTCAGAGCATTCACTCAATATCTGCCCATTCATGGTCTAAGTTGTCCTTGTCTGGACGGCCCAAAGATGAACAGGTATTACCTGGGTCTACCTACCATGTCATGAAAGATAAGTATTTGTGTGTACCTATGTGCGTGAAGTGCAGCAAGTGGAAGATCAAAAATGCTAGGGTTGTCCTCACAACCATATTGGTACTAGAGATATGTAGTCTAGGCAATGTGTTCTGTTGACTGTGCCATGGGCCATCAACCAGAGAAGGGATGGATGGTGTGTGTAATATGGGGGTAGGGGGTGACTGGTAATGTAATAATTTGGCAAGGGGAGACTGGGTCGTATGCACAACAGGTGAACTAGAGGTGTACAAGGGAACAGTGGGCGAATCAGAAAGAAAATCAAAGAACAAACATTCACATCTACAATACAACCTGACAGGCCATACTGTAGAAAACAATCCCACGAACATTAAAATGTGCAATACACATGTACAGAAACGTTACCAGCTCACACCCACATAATGGTCTGGCCTGAACTGAGCCATCCAACCCCAATGCACCCGGATACATAATTGAATACCCATCATCCCCTCCATAGAACACCACCTCCCCCTTCCTGAACATCCACCAAAACCACCCATACTCTGGCTGCTAGCTTGGCACAGCCATATCTGCACATAGTGACCCCTATTCATATCTAGTAGGCAGTCTCAGGATTGTAAACTATTTATCCCTTGCATGTATAACCCTACCTCATTTTCGTAAAGCCAAAAGAATCAAGGTCATTGATCCACACAATTTTTGGATATCCCTCATGGGATAAGTATCTGTTCTAAGCATTAGACTTGGTGTCATGACAGGATATCCAGTCCCATAGACATCTGGACACAAGTTGTGTGATCTGTAGTTGTCCACAACCCTGCTCAGCCTCCAGCCGGTCCTGCAGAACCTACGAACCGGGATTAAACACATGACCGTGATGCACATCTCCCCACGTGCATTATCAGGAATATATACCTTTCACATTCGCATAGCTACACATCACACATACATGCATATAAGTAGTTGTCAAGTATGTGTCCATTTCATAAATATGTATACTTGCAAATGTATACATATGCGTCTCAGAAACATATGAATAGTAACATGTACTATACATATGTGCACCACCCGACTGTCACATTTGTTGCCAGTACTGTGGAATGGCTGTAGTAAAGTCATATATCCTAATTACCATCCATAGAGAATGTATCACGGATGGTTTAGTGGTAAAACCAGTGACTATGGTGTTCCTGTTCCCGGGTCCAAGCCATGCAAGGGCTAATTTTATATGATGGCCACAATAGTAGCAGTCGGATATAGGGTGATTAAGGCATTTTAAAGCAGATGTAAGTAGGGTTACCATCTGTCCCATTTTGCAAGGGACAGTCCCTTTTTGGGCAGTTATGTCCTGACCAAAAATAATAAAATGGCAAATGTCCTGAGATTGTAGGAAATAATTATGTCCCATATTTCATGTAACAGTTGCATAAAATAGTTATTTCTGTATGTAAAATACCTAAATGATAAAAGAAACAGAATAAGCAACTAACCAGCTACAAGAATAAGCTCTCATTTAGGCAAAAAAGTAAAGTTCTATCCTTTCTACTGACTGTGGGTATGTGTCTGCCTGTAACACCTGATGTGTGTCCCAAAAATGTCCCACTTTGGCCATTTGAAAAGGTGGCAACCCTAGACGTAAGTGGGTATGCAAGCCTGTATGCGCAACGGTAAATGGAGGTGATTCAACGGTATGGGAAATGTAAATAAGCATGGAGGTGATTCAACGGTATGGGAAATGTAAATAAGCATGTAGGTGTATATGCATGTGTATGTACAGACATTATATATATATATATATATATATATATATATATATATATATATATATATATATATATATATATATATATATTATATATATATATATATATATATATATATATATATATATATATATATATATATATATATATATATATATATATATATATATATATATATATATATATATAAAATGAAGAATGAACATGGTCACAATATAGCAGTCATAACGAATGTGAAGGGAAACAGCAGTGGAATCCCCCGTAATATTTAGTGCTGTTATATCAGGTTGGCCAGAGGTGTGCACACCTCTGCATCCCCAACCACAGTTAGGATGTTAAAAGTGGAACTAACTATGTCCCCGTGCTATGTCTGACTTTCAGCCAGGTACAGGGCAGTCCCAGTCAACAGTCGGATGAGCCAAAAATCGGAGGACTAATTGAACACCCTGACCATGATATGAACGTATGTCCCAGAACTATAAGCTTGGGACATCTGAATATACTTGGGAGTGAGCCAACATACGCGACTTGTCTAAAGCAGTAGGGAATGGCGCATGTGTAATAGTGTGGCTTTCCCAATAGGGAAATGGATGTCTGATGTGTTAGTGAAGTGTTGAGGCGTGTGTTCGGGTAACTATGAACCATGGGTATACATATAAATGAAGCAGAACACCAATAGTGTAGTGGTTAGAGCATCCGACTATAGAGCAGACATTGCCAGTTCAACTGCAGCACACACCATTTATGACGCGTAATCCGTATATGAGCATATCTTGCTAATTTTATGCTGTATCACAATATACCAATGAAATGTGAACTGGGGTGATGTATCACAGTAAGAATGTAGAAGGATTTTGCATGATGTGAATTGGAGGTTAAACGGAAAACCATAGCTGAAAAGTGATATACTCACCCTTTGTCCAATGGCCCTTGTTCCGCCCAGCAACACAATATACCGCATCGGCCAGGCCCGACGCCAGGACCCTACACATCACAATTAGTGTGATTTACCACTAAGCCACGGCAGTTATACCTAACGTCGATGTTATCATAAACATAAGACAGCACAGACATTCAACAGTATGATCAAAGTAATTAAATCATATAGATGTGTATGCATGCATACGTACACACATATATACATATAGGGTAACCACCTGTCCCCCTTTGCGAGGGACAATCCCTCTTTGGGCAGTTGTGTCCTGTACAATTAGTGTCAAATGGCAGATGTCCTGAGATTTAATGACAAAAATATGTCCTATATTTATGTAATAGTTGCATAAAACAGTTATTCTGTATCTGAAACACCTAAATGTCATAAGAAACTGAATAAGCAACTAAAATGCGACAAGTATAAGTTGTCATTTAGGCATAAATGTGAGGTTCTGTTCTTTGTACTGGCTGTGGGTATGTGTTGGCCTGCAAAATCTTGACGTTTGTACCAAATATGTCCCACTTTGGCCATTTGAAAGGGTGGCAACCATATAGATAGATTTTATATATATGTATGTATATATATATATATATATATATATATATATATATATATATATATATATAGCTACAGAATGAACATGGAAACAAGAAAGCATTCATAATGAATGCGAAGGAAAATAGCAGCGGAACACCCATATTATCCAAGCTGGCCAGAGGTGGCCAAAATCCCTGCATCTCTAACCACAGGTAGGATGCTAACAGTGGTAGTAACCTTGTCCATGTGCTAAATCTGACTTTCAAATGGGTACAGGGCAGTCCTCGTCCCCAGTCGGACAAGCCTAAACCCAGATGACCACATGAGCACCCTGACAATCAAACACACATATGTGCTAGGACTATAGGCTTTGGAGGTCTGAATATACTCAGAGGGAGTCAACATGCAGCACGGGTCCAGAGCAGCAGGGAATGGTGCATGTGTAGTAGTGTGGTTTTCCCAAAAGGAAAAAGGATGCCTGCTGTGTAAGTAAAGTGTTGAGGCATGTGTTCGGGTAACTATGAACCATGGGTATACATAGAAATGATGCAGAACACCAATAGTGTAGTGGTTAGAGCATTCGTCTAACGAACAGGCATTCACGGTTCAAATTCGACTATAGCACATATAATTTTCCTTGTGGAATGAATGGCACTCTGCTGTAAAGCCGACATTAAAACATGTGAAAGTGAATGTGTGTATCGCATGGGACTATTAACCAGATCCCTTCAAAGTGGTACTGTCATAATGAATAAGGCACAAGTAAGCACAAATAAGTGGCAGTAAACATATGTAACGCACAGTAAGCATAAGCAACTGCAATATATATATGTATATATATATATATATATATATATATATATATATATATATATACACATACACACATACATATACACGTGTGTATAGATATCTGCATAAATATATATATATATATATATATATATATATATATATATATATATATATATAAAGAATGAACGTCGTAACAATAAAGCATACACAAGGCATGTGAAGGGAATCAAGAGCAAATATGGTATTATATAGTGCTGTCAGTGTATGTCATAAAAAGCTGCCCAGGAGTGAGCAAAGCACCGCTACTCATGCCACAGGCATGGTATTACCAGTGGGAGTAACATCGTTGAATTGCTAAGTCTACTTTAGACACAGACAGAATGTAGTCCGTGCTGGGACCACCAAAAATTGTAAAGCGCAAATGGCTGTAATCCATAACCTCAGGAAAGGCACGTATGTGCAAATATTACATGGCGGGAGAGCCTGTGAATACAGGAGGCAGGACAAAATATGTGTAGGGCCCCAAATGCTCTGGAGAGGGCAATGTGTAAAGGTGTGTCATGGCTGCGATAACAAGTGGATAATGAATGTTAAGCATGTAAATTCAACACGGTTAGGGTGGAGGAACTATGGGTATGAAATTATGGATCCAGGCATGCCAGGGTTGGATGGCCCGGTTCTAATGGACCGCCCCGTGGAGGACAGCTAGTTTGTAATGGGTATATATGCATACACACATGCAGACAACAATATGTAGAAGTACTTTCTCTGTAACACATGCATTCCATTTGACATAAATAATAGGAATGTGCACATACAAACATTGACAGTAGATGGAATAATAGGCTGTGCAGAAGAGGGACGGGATGAAACTGCTAGAATGCAGAGGCGTGTACAGTGTCCAAAGTCAGTACTGTGCTGACGATAATCCAATGTGAGGGCATTCCCACACATGGAATCCTTCCTGTGATCAGCCCGGTATGGCAACGACAAGTATTGAACCGGTCTAATTGTAAGAGAAATAAGTTTAACATGTGCATAACTAGGCTCCCATGTTGAACGTGTGCAATAACTCATAGTTCTACATATTAATGAATTGTAGTGTCATGTTAATGGGAGTAAAGATGTAATAAAATCCTGCCATAAATACTTGCATGTCCCATGTGGGTCAGCCCAATAATAGCAAAACGTATTCCTTTGGTCGCTCATGTCAACAACGTTCGTGGATTAAACGTATGGTAGGTCGGAGGATACGTGGAGTGAGTAAATCGATGGGATGGCTCTATAGGAGTAGGGTGTGGCCAGTGTGTAGTGGTGTCATTATACTGCAAATTCAACAGGAGAATGAATGACAGCAGTGTTAGGAAGGGGTTGGGGTGTGTTTGGGGAACCAGGAGTCATGGGTATATGCATATGGAGTGCATTTGTTAAAGCAACCCACTAACGAACAGACATTCTCATATCGAATCACACTGTATCACATTCCAATCATCATCGGTAATCCTTACATGAACATATTGTGACATCTGTCAGCTGTATAACATGCTAAATACCAATTACAAGATAACTGGAGTGAAGTGTCGGTGTCATAATGAATAAGGCACTAGTATGCTGGTGAAGCATATATAAACACCATTAAGCATGTGTAAGTGCATATGAGCGGGGAATGTATTGGTTTACAGACACACAGATGTGTTTTATATATATATATATATATATATATATATATATATATATATATATATGTATATATATATATATATATATATATATATGCATAGACATATTTATTATATGGTTGCAGACATATATATATATATATATATATATATATATATATATGTATATATATATAAATATATATATATAGACTCACACACAGACATATATATATATATATATATATATATATATATATATATATATATATATATATCTACACACGCATATATATCTCTACACACACATATATATCTCTACACACACATATATATCTACACACATATACGCAGCATGCCCTTCCACCCCCTCCTACAGCTGGACACGGGAACTATACATGCAAGCAATGTAAAGTGTCCACTGCTCCCCAGACCACAAGCAGGATACTTCCGGGGGGGGGGGCACAGTAAACCCGTGGATTCTAATCATGGAATACATACTGGAGCGTCCTTTGCGGGACACCCCAAAAATTGGCCAAACTATAGGAATGTGATAGATCATCCAGTTTGTCCGCGGTGTATACAGACTCGGAATAAAAGGGTGGGTAACCCAGATTACCCATGGGCTGAGACAATTGTATGAAATGGGTCCTGTGAAGTGGAGAGTGGGCATCATGTAGTGGTGTGTCCAGAACCCACCAGGTCCCAGAGTAAGGATGGGTGAATTGTATGAAATGGGTCCCGTGAAGTGGAGAGTGGGCAGTGTGTAGTGGTGTGTCCAGAACCCACCAGGTCCCAGAGTAAGGATGGGTGCTGTTGAGAAGGCAAAGGTGGGGGAATTATGGGTAGCTACTTATGGGTTTAGTTGTGCAAGTGTTGGCTGATGTTGGCCAATATGGACAGCCCTAGGGATGCAAGCAAATGTGTTCATTGGGCAGAATCGTCGGCCAACGAGCAGCCACACCCACTGTGAGACCCATTAAAGCAAAGTGTAATCCATATGGCATGGAATGGAATAACCAGATTCAGATGTATACAAGTAGAGCTATGTCTGTGTATATGTACCCATAGCGAGATAGAGATATGCTTCTCCCCCGCCGTAGTACAAATGTATACATACAGAGAAAGAATACAGAATATGAATCTATACATATGCAGACAACCATAGACCCATATGTCGTTAGAGTATATATATATATATATATATATATATATATATATATATTTACAAATATATAGCAAGATATGAATATACAAGTATGCATACATATGCAGATATATCTGTATATATTAATGTAAATATATCTATATATATATATATATATATATATATATATATATGAATACATATGCAGATATATCTGTATATATCAATGTAAATATATATATATATGTTAGTAAATATACACATGTCCGGGCATATGTTGGTGGGAGGTCCAATAAACAAACGTCTACCCCCCCACCTGCCCAGCTAGGCCAGTAAGACATACAGACAGGCAATAAAGGTAAATACACCACTGCTTCCCAGACCACTGGTGGGAAACTACCAGTGGGAGAGATCTGAAAGGTCTACACTTGAAACATGGACAGCGATGTCCCTTGTTGGAGCCAGGCCTTGTAATGATTGATGCGACCAGGCTGTAGATGTACACGGACCAGTAGGTTGTGCAAGCCTGATAACACATGGTTTGAAAGTACGCCATGTGTCCTGACACGGAGAGAGTGGGCAGTATGTAGGGGTGTGTTTATACCCCACCTGCGCCCACAGTAACGATGACTGCTGTGGAGGAGTGGCAGGTAGGGGAACTATGGGTATGCGATTATGGGCCTAGGCATGCAGGTGTTGGCTGGCAGAGCCGTATTAGGACTGCCCCGTGGATGTAAGTAATCCGATGTGGGCATAGCAGATGCTCATACCTCCCAAACCTTAAGAGCACATCCATTGGATAGTCCGTAAACCATTGGGGGAACACATAGGGACCATATCATTGAACTGTCCCCGATTATCACGGACGTCCGTGATTACAAATCAGAATCTAACTCTGTTCCAACTAAACCCTCCTAGAACTAGTGATATTAGGAGGAAAGGTGGCAGAATACACGTAATGAATAATGACAACATGTAAGAGTCATAAACAGCATGTATCTCAGACAATGTGTATGAATACATATACTGTGGGTCTGTCAATGTGTCAGGTTAATAGCGCCAAACTTCTAAATGTGTCCCTGAGGTTGTTATGCAGCGTCTCTGATTCAGTGTTCATTCTTCCCCATTCGTATGAGAGGTCTGCTAGTGAGAGTGCATATTCCGCTGACTACCTTAGAAAGATGATAGAATAATAGGGTTGGGGTTGCCACCTGTCCACCTTTGTGAGGGACACTCCCCTTTGGGCAGTTGTGTCCTGCAAAATAATTGTAATTATGGCAAATATCCTGTGATTTAGGACAAAGATATCCTATATTGACTGTAGTAGTTGCATAAAGCAATTATTTTGTATCTGAAACACCTAACTGTTATAAGAAACAGTATAAGCAACTATGATGCTACAAGAATAACCTTTTATTTAGGCAAAACAGTGAAGTACTCTCCTTTGTACTGGCTGTGGGTGTTTTGCCCTGCAAAATCTGACATCTCTACATAAAGGTCCTATAGGGTTGCCACATTTTTAAATGCCCAAAGTGGGACATGTTCTGTAGAAATGTCAGATTTTCCAGGACAAAACATGCCTACAGCTGTGCATAGTACATAATTTTAATTATTTGCACAAATAAAAGCTTATTCTAGTAACATTTGAATTGTTTATGCTACTTTTTATAACATATAGAAGTTTCATATATAAAATAACTGTTTTATGCTACTATTAAAGAAACTTAGGATATATTTCTGTCCTGTAGTCTCAGGACATTGGCTATGTCTTGATTTTCGCAGGACACAATTGCCTAAAGAGGGACTGTCCCTTGCAAAGTGGGACAGGTGTTAACCCTACAGTCCCACCTTGGTCAATTGAAAAGGTGGCAAACCTATAATAGGTATACGGTAGCATGACTCAGCCAACGGATGTGGCTCCCAAAACCTAGTTACTTGTCTGTATTGAAGAGTCTCGGTTCCCATGTATCAGCCAGATGGGAGCAGATTGTATGAGGAACACCCAAATAATATGATTAATTCACTGGACAGGCCACCAATTCCATACAGTCAAATGCCATGCCATCGCCTAATGGGCAGCCATTCCTGATACTGTAGTCATGTAGTCCAATGTAATAGGCATCACAAGGTAATATTGTGGTCCTTGCTCCCACCCAGGGGTGGGAGTGTCAGATGCAAGCACCAATGTCGGTGCATTTGCAAGTGTGGGAGCGAGTGGGTGTAAGCCTGTTTGGCTACCAGTATGCGAGTATTCTACTGGTAAAGCAATGTAGAGGCTGAGTGTAAGAACCTGTAACCAGAGGTCAGCAGTGCTTAACACCGCACAAACCCACACGCACATGATCCCAACTGCTTTAATGTACCTTACTCCCTCCGTATCCAATGGCCTTGTTCTGCCCTGCAACCAAGTAAACATCCTCTGCAAGGCTCTGAACCAGGATCCTGCACACACAGCTAATGTGAATTACTAATATGCAATGGCAGATATACAGACAATGGACAGTACCACAAACATATCATACAGTGCAGTCATTCAACAGTATAGGAATGTATCCCATCATGTAGATGTATATGTGAGTGTTTATGTCCAGCATATAGGTACATACATATATAGAGATATATCAGGAACATACCATGTGGCAACAAAGCATTACAAACAAATGAAATGGGAAACACCAGTGATGCATGTATTATGTAGTGGTGTTCTATGTGATCTCAAGACTCCTACAAACTGACATGTGTCATTCATACATGCAAATGATGCCCCTGTATTATGTAGTGGTGTTCTATGTCA
>NC_056741.1:201430619-201489133 GCF_019279795.1 Protopterus annectens
ACCCTGCAGAAAGAGAAATGAATGTGATATAAATACTACAAATATTAGTATATGCTTCTGGCAATTTATTCAATTAGTCCAGTACAGACAGCTGTGCCCTACATATACCCTGCCATCTGGAAAGCCTGTCACATCTCCTTTGACAGGACATCAATAAGAATTTTGTCTTTTCAATTGCTGTAAAACATAAAGCAGTCATTGATGCATATTCTCAGCATTAAAAGGCAATTACATTAATAGGTGATGGTTTGAATGTAAAGTGCCAAGCTAAGTGCAGAATGCTTACATTATAAAGGTGGCTCCCTCTTCCTAACTTTTGCCTCTCACTGGTGGAGGAGGTCTGGGTGATTACTGCATCACTGACAATTGTGGGTTATGCCACTGATATCACCCACTGTCCTTGCAAGCTGATACCAACTTCCAGTGTTGTACAGGAGGGCATTATACCAGTCCAACATATGCTACCTTTAGTTCCAGTTCAGCAGGTGGAGGAATATTTAGCTTTTTGGCTGCAGCAGGTGGCAGGTCTTCTGATATTAGTGTCTGTAGAGGCCAAGTCCACTTTTTAGGTTAAACCAAAGAGGCAAATGGTAGCCCAGTGCACATGGCTGCATGTACTGACAACACATGACATGCATCAATGAGCAGCATGGTTGCAGACTGCAAAGAATCACCATTTTTGATAGAGTGATGGGAAAGGCTTTGCAGTGTGTGTGTTTTTTCACATAATGCTCATGACATCTCACCCAGAGATGGCACAGAATAGCAATGTAGCAAAAGCACAGATATTGCAAATCAGTTAAACAATGTACTGTCAGCACAGCTCTGACAGATGGCAAGTGGTAATATGCTCAGTACTGCCATCAGTATGGTTCAGAGTTTGATTGATGGCAGCATATTAGCAGACAGGCTTGTGGCCACTGAGTGGTAGCACAGGATAGTGCGGAGACATTTTTGACTATCTAGAGCAGCCATGCATGTATACACACTGATTTACATGTGGCACTTACAGTTGAATATATATTTTCATGGGTCAGACAGACAGGACAACAACAGCTGGAAATATTCACAGCTCCAAAGACAGAGGTGCTACCACAGGCCCAGCTCATACATGACATACATACCTTGGGAAGGTTAAAGATTCAAGGCCTTACAGGACCAGGTGTAGCAGAAACTGGTGCAGGACATAAATGCTATGTGCAACCATTATATAACAGAAGTACAAGAATATGCAGAAAAATATAGGAAGCACCAGACCACAGCAGATAGTATCAAATAAAACTCCAAAGTTTAATCCACAGTACAAAAATGGTGAGCACTTTCATAGCCAGAGCTACTTCATCAGACTTTATCTGCGTAGTGGCTTATTAACCAAAACCGGTTTAATGCAAACTGGTTTTGGTTAATAAGCCACTATGCAGATAAAGTCCCTATATATATGCACTTTTATGTATTTTTATTCATTTTAATGATTTATTAGTTGATGTTATGTTTCTATCTAGTGCTTTTCCTTTAAATTATTGGCTATTAGGCTAATTGTTTATTGGGAATTGACACTGATAGGCTGTTGCTGTTTTTAAAAATCCTTGTGGAGTTTATTGAGTTGCCCGATGAAGTAGCTCTGGCTACAAAAGTGCTCACCATTTTTGTACTGTGGATTAAACTTTGGATTTTTATTTTATACTGTCTGCTGTGGTTTGGTGCTTCCTATATTTTTCTGTGTATACTATTTGTTTGGGAACCCAGTCTGCTCATACCACCTTGTATTTTTTATTAGAAGTGCAAGAATATTGCAGGGTCACTGAGGTAATACTGTATACCAAGAGCTAGGTGCAAGATGTTGCTAGAGACAGATCTATTACAGGTGGAAACACAGTATGATCTCACAAAGGTGCAACAATTCATGGTATCTCTGTCTTGGGCAGGTGAGAGAACTTTCATACCTGCCAGCATCTTGGATGTGTTGGTAACATCTGCCCAGGTATCTATAGGGATGCACAAGGTTAGTACTAGCATGTTCTATTACTGATGTACAGTGGCCAGCTACTGTGAATGGTTTAATCAGAACATATGAATATTTGATCTCTGCAAACTGTGACAATCTGCACCATAAGGTAAGCACATGGATATAGTTTGAGGAAAATGGCATATGACAGTCTGTGTGCAACATCTTAGTAGGAGTGACATGAATAATATAGCATATGTTATCTTTATGCTCTTGTAGGATCCACTGTTAGTGAGTCCAACACAGAAGGTCAGAGCATGAAGCCTGATGTCTGTGGATCATGTGTGGCTGAAAGTGATGACACCATCCTCATGGCACAGTGTGGTGCACAGTAGCACTACCAGCAAACCTAACATTGGAGGGTACACACATTCTCCACAGCTGAGATAATGGCGGTGAGATATGTTGAACATCCGTACTCCCCCATATTTACCACTGTACATCCTATCAAAGTTACTACCACCAAAGAAAAGCAGGAGTCACAGTCACTAATCCCATTATTGAGCCACAAACTCTCCAAGGTATGCACAGACACCATAGTAAAGAAGGATGTAGGTGACCATCACAACCATGCCTCATGGAAATTCTCTTGTCTGGGTGATCCTTTAAAATTAATCAGCGGATGTGTAGATCAGGGATCCGGACACAGATGGCCACTAAACACACAATGTCAGAACTGCTGAAAATACTGCATGTCCTGCATGATAAACTTTTACTTTTGCAGTGACTGCTGGGCATCCAGCAGTGTGTTCAAAATGACATAGCTTATACAGACACAGCTGTAGAGAGCAGCAGTAGGTCTCTTAACATACACTGTTGTATCAGTGAAGATAGTGGCAAATGTCTAATTCAGTCATGCTAGGGGACAGATGTGTAATGTAAGGTCACATATGACACTGTTTCAAGGACTGCGTTGTTGTTGGATCTTTCCAATGTCAGCTCTGCCCCTAGGTGTGGACAGTTACATGATAATGGCTGATGTTCTTTTGGCTTAACTCTGGGAATATCCTGTAATGCCCAACTCTAGGTCTCACAGGTCCACACAATCCTACTGCTTTGTAGCCCTAACAAATATGCAGTGCCTAGCCCTGGCCATTTGTAGTATTATTGATGCTGAGGTTCTGATGCCTCCACACATGAAGTAAGAGTGTAGTAATACATGCATCAGTTTTATTCAGTATTAGCTCAAAGTTGTGGTCTAGAAGATGTCGCTTTCCAGTCTGCTGTGTACTGCACCCACCTTTGCCTCACATGATATATTGCTGCAGACATTTTCTCTGATGACCTTTCATCTGACTGCTTCTCTGCAATTATGTCTGGCAGCACTATGATGCTGACACATTGTAGCTGATTTCTTTGTACTATTTTGAGTAGCATGACACAGATAGCAAATATCTTCTTGCAGGTCTTTAGTGTATAGTGCTATACACCAGATGTATCTAAGCAACAAAAGTGAGAATTCATAGGTCTGAACACATGTTCAATGATGCCCTATAGTTACATCAGCGCAGTGTTATATGCCATCTCTGCCACAGCTTTGGGGATACAAATAGGGGTCATCAGACAGTTTTGCAAGTCATATTCTGAATCACCTGAAACACACAATAGTGACACCATTATGAATCACCTTCTGCCTACATCCATTTAAACAGCATGTCAAGGACTCACTTGCCAGCAATATGTGCATCTAACAGTTAGATGACTCTTTGGAATGTCATTCCACATGGAGCACTGGTATAGATCATATGTTTGCCATATGTGGGAATTAAGGCAATTGCCTAGATGTTATACAGATACACTGTATATATTATTTTATTTTGAATTTGTTAACTGGGGTAGAGCACTGATCGCATTGTAGCAATTTCAATCTCAGCCCATGGAGAACACAATAGCTATATGACATTATACAATTGTACACAGAGAGAAAGACAAGCTGCAATATATATACATATGTGGGTCTACCTGAAAAGAATGATAACTCACTTACCCAAATCTCTAATGACCAAGATGACTTCTCTGAAACTACACTTTAATGATCACCTGGAACACTGACAACTAACCCAGAGAAACTAACCATACATGCATCCATACAAAAAATACACACCAAAGCAAATCACACCCACCCATGTGAGGTTTTTACCCCCCGCACCCCCCAAAAACAATTAGGAGATGTTTTTGTCAATTAGTATTACAAGGGTATTCTTGTGGTAAATGTTCTATAACCCATCCATTGATCCAAGCTGTGCTTGAATATGGGCAGGGATGAACTTTGTTTTATGTGGATGGGAAGTCTCTTTCAAAACAGCAGTATCCTCTGTGAGATATATCTGTCCTTCCAAACTGTTCTGCTGATCTTGCAAATGAGGTTTAGATCCTTAGACTGAGTATTTATTTTTTTTTAAGTACCACAAAATAATTTGTATTAATTTAATATATATGTAATATTTATACAGAAAGGAAGAAATTCAACTTCACATATTGTTATACAGTGAAAGGAATACACTGAATCATCAAGGTAATCTTAGACAATTAACATGTTAAGAAACTTGGCATTTCATTATCAACATTTCAAGGTTATCCAAACAACTAAAGGTCCTACTATGATTTATAGATCTTATTATGATCACTTCTTTTTCAGTTTTACATAGTATTTTTGTTAAAAAAAATCTTTAAACATAAGAACTAAGTATTTCCAATTTTTTGTAATAACTTTTCTGGCAACTGCCAAGAGAGCCCCAAAGAGTCTTTACTATTTGACTTTTAGAGATACAGGAAATAGAACATTTATTAATATTCCTGACCTAGTTAAAGAACAATTATCAGGCAATAACCCCTTAAAATGTATTTATCTCTTCACAATATGCATTTAATTTTTCGCAATCCATAGCAAGTGTGTCCAATCAACTTTTACATCTCCAACAAACTGAAGAAGTAAGTTTACTAAATGTTATATGGAGTAACAGTCTATGTATATATTTCCACATAAAAAACTTTCCAGTATAATCTTGAAGAAGTTTGACTAATTTATTTAAGTATTAAAGGTTTATTCTTACCATCTATTGTGTCAGTCAATCCACCACTACCTAAAAAGTTCCAGAAGTTTGCAGTGAAATTATTATTATTATTATTATTATTATTATTATTAATAATAATAATAATAATAATAATAATAATAATAATAATTAACATGTGTAGCTTGGACAGGCTTCCTTTGTATCTTAATCATCCTTCAAGATGATTATCTGTTCCTTTTCACTCATATAATTGACACATTCATTTAATTTGTTACTGATGGATAATATTAACTGGTTAGCAGACTCATCCAAGTTATATTCTTTCATTAGATGCTGTGGGGACTTAGCTTTTCCCTTTTCAAAGCAATCAGACCATAATACTAATCTGTTCTTTTTTAGTAAATTCATTTTAACATTGTTCTGAATTTCCTGAAATCTAGAGGTATGTGCAATAGGAAAACACAGGGCAGGATTCACAAAGGCTTGCACGGAGTGTAAGAGACGTGTAACACTCCATGCAAGCCTCGCGATCCAGGAACAGCCCTAAACTCCGTGTAAGAGACCAGCTAAAAAGTCTCTTACACGGACTGGGCGTGGACATGCTAAATACCTCACTTGCAGCTGAAAGGTATGCAAATGAGGTATATTAGCGATCCACGAAGCAGAAACCAGCCCGTGTAAGAGACGTTTTAGCTGCAGAAATGTACTCAGTTGACAACTGAGTACGTTTCTGCAAAAATCACAATGGAGCCATGTCAGCTCCAAATAAAGGGTGCATATGTGTCAGGCAGCATGCCAATGGCCAAATATGTAGCCATTGGCAAGGTAACCTGATGCAAAAATAATAAAAATATAATTTTTTTTTTTTGGCGATCACAGATGTTTAAACGCAGCGCAGCCCCGCACAAACGGGCTGCACTGTATAAAACATAAAAATGAAGGTTATAAACCCACAAATGTGGGTTTTAGGCAATACATGGAATGACAATGCAGGGACCAGCAGACCAAAAACAACATGGCCACCGTGTAGTGGTTGCTAAGGGGGGAAGCTGAGTCTAAGACATGTAACTAAGGATTAGTAGGCAATCTCATGTAAATGAGGGTTAGGATACTGAATCCCACAGTCACATAGCAAATGAGCACAGTCTGAGTAGTGTAAGAGATACATAAGGGGGAGGAACAGAGTAGGAGATAGGTGACATCACAGGGGGGAATGATAGAAAGAAATGCAGTTCATTGGAGGTCAGTGTAACATGACAGATGACAGACACAGATCAGGGAAAGAGGAGTGCCCCAAGATAAGCATGGAAAAGTCAAGAAATGGAAGGTGTGCACTGTTACTTACACTAAAGTTTCTTGCTGGGCGTGCATGCACACGTGTGCACTCCATGAAGCACGAGTAGGGCAGTGTGCGCACGTGTAAGGCAGACTGAGCATGTGGGAGCGTGTTGGTAGATGTTTAACACTGTTTGCGCTGGTGTGCACGCGTGTAGGGCAGACTGAGCATGTAGGAGCCTGTTGGCAGACTTGTAACACTGTTTGCGCTGGTGTGCGCGCGTTTTAACCCAAATAAGCCGATTGCAAACCGTGTAAGCATGTGTGCACGCGTTTAAGCCACTGTGAGCGTGTTTCTGCTGGTATGCATGCTGCTCCCCCCTGAGGAAACAGAAAGGAAAAAGGAAACAACAGAATTAGTAGGAAGCTAGCAGGGAATACTGCTGGAGCTAGCAGGTGAAAACAATTAGAAGCAGGCAATTACACAGGCAGAATAGTAGCCCAGCCCAGCACTTAAAACTCTGCAAACAGCACTGCAGGATGTTTCTCTCAAGAGACACTGCAAGACAGGAGTAAGTTATTAGAAGTGAAAACTGAAAAGGCTTAACTCAGAGCAGAAATGTTAGGGGCTGCCATAGCTGTCATAATGAGACATAGGCGACTTGCTGAGGGTGATGTCAATGCAGATGGTGCCAGACAACCCACAGTGAGGAGACGGCGAAGAGTGTACAGGCCCAGGGTCACCTACCACGGGTTACATGAGCTGGAGATAGTAGAGCGCTATAGAGTGGACAGAGAGCTCCTGCAGCAAATAGTAGAGCTGTGCAGGCCATGCCTCACACACAGAACCAACAAAGGGGAACCCATCCCAGTGGAAACCAAGGTATGTGTTGGCCTAAGAATACTAGCAACAGGTACCTTCCAAAGACCAACTGGTGATATGATGGGGATATCACAGGCATCAGCCTCCAGGGTACTGCACCAGTTCCTGGATGCCATGTCAGCACATGTTGGTGATCATGTATGTTTTCCCAATGCCCGTGAGGTATTGGCCAGCAATATGCGTCTCTTCCATCAAATAGCGGAATACCCTGAGGTAGTGGGTGCAATAGACTGCACGCACATACGCATCAAAGCACCAGCCGGTGAGCAGGGTAGGGCCTACATTAACCGCAAGGGCTTCCCCTCCATCAACTGCCAGGTTGTGTGTGATGCCCAGGGCATAATAATGAATGTGTGTGCTGGCTGCCCTGGGAGCTACCATGATTCCCACATCTGGCATTTGACGCAGCTGTACCAGACATTTGCCAATGGGGACATCCCACACGGACACCTAGTGGGGGATGCAGGTTATGCACTGGAGCCGTGGCTGATGACACCCATCAGAAACGCACACACACCTGAACAGGAACGCCATAATGAGGCACATGCACAAACACGTAATGTAATAGAGCGTGTGTTTGGGCTGCTCAAGTCATGGTTCCGGTGTCTGGACACATCTGGTGGAGCCTTGCAGTACTCACCAACTACATGTACCCAAATTGTCTTGGTATGTGCTATGCTACATAATATGATCTTGCGAAAACAGCTGCAGCAGGACCAGCATAGGGCTGGGCCAAACAGCCCCCCACCATTGCCAAGGCCATCACAAGCAGAGTGTGACTCAGAGGAGGAACAACCTGAGCCTGCCCCAGTAGGCAGAAGGAGGCGTGCCCAGTATGCCCTGGCCTTGGCAAAGAGGCAATGCATAGCACATACACTGGCTCAGTAGGAACCCTGGGAATGATACCCCTCTGACTCACTCAAATAATAACAGGGATGCCTAAAATGACATGACCTGCTCACAAACATGTACAGGGAGTGTAATATGCGCATCCGACATAGGCAGCCCTGCAGCACCACCTGAGGCATGAATGCCATGTGTTAAGTAATGTAACACCATGTACTATATGCACACCTGAGGACCCTGACTAACATCCACCCTCACCAAGCATGAAGCCACAAAATGATGATGGGATGATCAAGTGCAATAACTGGCTGAAGTAATGCAGTTAGTCAAAGGGGAGCCAATGTGTTTCAGGCTGGGAAGACATGCGGCGCATGACATGATGCACCACCTGCTAGGGGTGGCATGCACCTATCAGTCCATGCCCCATGGATACTGGCAAAGGCTGTCAGTACCCACAGCATGCCCTGAATAGGTAAGTCTCAAAACACAAACCCACCTTCATAGGTACCGCAAGGGATAGGAACCTAGATGTAATGCTACCCAATGCCAGAAGTCTAAACAGCAAGCTACAAAAGGAGGGTGACTAGCAATAAATGTCAAGGATAACCACACCCCCATGTTGGTACCACAACAAGAAGCAGCATGGATTAGCCATGGTCAAATACCAATGGCTAAAACCGCCTCCCAGTATATAGCCTGCTGCAGACTACTGTCCTAATACCAGGAACTGCACCTGGCCTATGTTGGAATACATGAATATATCTAGCCCCCCAAACCACATTATATTGCTTGACTGAAAATACCCAGACATACACCAGGAGAATTATACTAGCACCAACACAGTCGGAGAAAAGTTCCCAGAATCCATAAACCAAAATGCCCAGGAACAACGTACCACTCCCACAAGAGGGGTAAGCATACTGGATGTGATAATCAGCAACATGTGTACTGGATGGCAAGATGAGAACTGTATCCCTCACTGGTAAGACCAGACCATAGAGTAATCACACTGGATATACACATCCCGACCCCAGTCCCTGGCCAGAATACCACAGTGAAAAACATGTGTAAAGCATAGGTTGCACCCCTCCAAACCGATGTGGAATCCACGAAAGGCCCTGTGCAAGTGCAGAATATGGGGCACACCGCAGAACTTGTTATACAGGCATTCCATGAACACAACCAGGAATGCTTGGAGTATGCAATCACAAATAACAACAAGACACAATGCCATACACGCAGGCATCTGGCATGCTGGACTCCAACCATTACCAAAGCATGCAAGAAAATGAGGAAGCTACTACATGATAGAGCAAACATAAAAAGGGAAGTAATCACTGATCAGTAGTATGGCAATAAAATATGTCCACACATACAATCCACTAAGGCCAGCCACAACAAGTAGAATCTGTGAATCCAGTGGCAATGTGACACCTGGCCCAAGTACACAGACAACCCACAACTCCCCCCAATAAATACAAATATATGTGATAGATGCAACCATGTATCCAAACCGGAGGCTGAGCTCCCCCAACTCAGTACTGTCAAAACTAGTCAGGAGGAGAAGGTAACCACATACACCACAAACCCAGTCCCACATAGACCTACCACAACTGTAAACCAAACACATAAACACAGAAAAACATTCCCGGAGACCCTAATTACAAACACACCACACCAACAGAAGCCTCCAAAGCAGATCCCAAGCAACCACAACCTCCAAACATAGCACATGCAACACATAGTATACAAAGCTGGTGTGCCAAACAGTCACAGGCCAGAAGGAGAAACAACATGCCTGATGCAGTTGTAATAGGTGTCTGTATAGGCAGACACACTGCTGTCCCACTCACCAGACTGAACAAGGGAAAGGATACAGTAAGCTGCCTGTAGGCTGCCACAATATGCCACATAACACAAGTACGCAGGTCACCCCAAAGCAAGCAGAAATATGATGCACTCAATGTCCATGCTGGTGTGAATGACCTGAGATGTACCTCCCTGGACTACATGAAAAGAGACATGGATGAGCTCTCTGAGTATGTACCCCAGGCCGGTATGACACTGGCCGTGTGCAGCATTCAACCCTCACCAAGATTTATGCCACAGTACAAACACAGAATGATCATCTTTAACAGGTGGCACAGTTACAGCTGTCAGTCCAAGACGGTCTAATGTCTGTCTGCTTGAGATGTCATGCATGACAAGCCATGCTGCTGTTCCAGGGATGGCTTGCACCTGTTACCCCTGGGCATCTGGATACTGGATAAGGCCTTTGCCACCTCCATAGAGCCGTATGTAGGCAAGGCCAAAAAGACTACCCACCACCCTAGAAAACATAAGTGGTAAGAAACATAAGGGTAATGCTGACCAATGCCAGATGTGTAAACTGCAATATGCATGCCCATGAGGCACTTCCCAGTCTGGAGAACATCGATGTCTGTGCAGTGACAGAAGCCTGCTGCAAGCCTAGTGATAGCACACCAGCACTACCAGGTTATATCACATATCATGCGTTATGGCCCCAACACCTGGACCAAAACATCAAAGGAGGGGGAGTATCCATATGCAGCACAGATACCCATACAGCCAGGTAACTGACAATGCACAAAGCAGCGGAGACCACCCATGTGCACCTAAGTGTAGTCAAAACTGCTGTACAGTCTGTAGCATGCGACAGACCACACTCTCACACACAAGAACTCCACCCAGACATCCTGAAGACACTGGACAGTATGAATGTCCCAAGAATACCAGACAAGGTACTCACAAATTACCACATAGGTGGTAAACCATTATGTATGCAAGAAGTAATCAGGGACCTAGGGACACAAGTCGACAGTAATCTGTCATGTGACACTCACAATGCCAATGTGGCTGGTAAGATTGTCGATATTGGACACCGTATCATGAAAGGATTCACATCTACATCAACAGAGGTCACTGTGCCCCTGTACTGTTCCCTTATCAGACCCATAATCTAGTACAATGACTCATATGGGATGTACCGTACGTGACACCTGCAGCGGTTCGGAAGACCTCAACGGTACCCCACGAAGAGGATAAAGGGTGTCAAATATATGTCATATGCTGCCTGGCTGTAGACACCCCAGCTGAATGCAGTCACAGACTGCCTACACAGAGGCATTGTATGTCTGTTGTACAAGGCCATGTCCAACTCAGGAGTAATGGACATGCTCCACCACAGGAAATCAAAGCCATTGGAGCTGTGAGAGTGACAGATGTCAGCCTCAACACATAAGGAAATAGGATGTACTGGAGGTACAGATACATAACCCAGAGGCTCCCCACACCCACAAACAGGATCCCAATCCATGTTAGGCAGAGCCCCTCACTGACATCCCTCAACAGGAATATTGCCAAGTGGATGGATGATCGTACATGTATACTGGGGGTCTTCACTGTGTCACGACCAGACAGAGGCACAGTAAAGAAAATCATAAATGGCCATAATAGTCACATAGCAAGGGGCGGCGAAAGACACACACACTCTGGCTTGGCTTACTAATGCCCTAGGGTGGATAGCCTAGTATGAACCCATGAACCTATGAAGATACAAATTGTACAGGACACTAAGGATAATCACAAGGCTTACTTAACTGATGGTAGGAACCATGTTGGGAATCCACAGATATGCTCCGAATCACACAGATATTACAAACAACATACCAAACACACACACATATTGCTAACAAACAACCTGACAGGTGCAGTGCAACCCCCCCCCCCAGAATGCAAAATATCTATCCCAGCAGACTGCTGGTCCCCTGACATTGCAAATGCTGAGGTAACAGCCATCATCTGCAAAACAAAACACACAGCAGCAAAGGTATGTGATGATGTCCTGGGCTGAGGCCAACATGGACTCCAAGAATAATGGAATGCCAAATCACACTACTGCCCAATGTCAGCCTTACCACAGGATATGTACCCAAAGAGCAGTGTACAACCGTGGTCCTTCACAACAAAGGTGTTGCCTGAATGGATACTGCAAACTACCACCCCAGGATCCTGACAAGCTTGGTCTGCACAGCTATGGAAAGGATCAGTATGTACCGCAGACATAAAGCTATCGTGGACCTACTGATACCGGACCCTACACAGTGTGGCTGTTGTAACTGCAGATCCTGCCCCTAAACATGTTTGACCCATTTGAATCAGTTATTAAGGTCATTGATGAGGACAATGTGGTCCACACAGCGTAGCTGGACCATGCATATGCTTCTAGACAATACCCTACGAGTTCAGTATGGATATCTTCACCAGCTTAAATATATACCACTATGTCAGTAGAGGGGTTGCAAACCAGACCAAGGACAGAACTGACATGGTCAGACATGCTGCATCCATGTCAGACTACAAAGCAGATATGAGTGGCATCCCACAAGGCTTGGTCCTGGGACCCCCACCCCGTTCTGTATATATGTCCCATAGGTATAGGCCAACATGGATGGACTGTGACTGAACATGTATGCAGAGGAGTACAAACAGCCCACCATATCCGACCCCCAGCTGACAAAGGCAACCCACAAAAGGGCCACCTACAAACCGACAACTGGAGCCATAGCTATGTCAGCAAGCTAATTGCAGAACTGTGTATAGACAACCACTGTGGATATACAGTAAGTGCCCACAAATTACCACACAGGTGTTAACCCATTACGTACCTAACATGTAATGAGAGACCTGGGGACACAAGGTGATAGATATCCTGCACTGGACAAACATGTGGCTGTAGTGTTCGCAGAAACATACCATATACCCACCCAATCATGAAAGTTGTCAGATGTAGATAAGGGGAGGTCACTGTGGCTCTGCAGTCATCCTTCATCAGCATCACAATTGACTACAATAGCCCCTGTGGGATATACCTCAGCAGACACCTCCATCAACTGTAAAGTCCACAACAGTACCCCACCAGGAGTAGCAAAGAGCATGAACAGATGCCATGTGTTGCCTGAGTAAACAAATTGCAGCTCCACACACTGCCATACTGCCCAGCTACAGGCAAGCTGTGCCTGATGTATGAAGCCATGTCCAAGCTGGAATCAATGAACATGCTGCACCTTGTACAATCTGAATGGCAGTGAGCTATGCACATGAGAGACCTGAACCCCAGCACTGACATACATAGGACAAGCTGTACAGAATGATCCATAACACAGAAGGCACCCCCACTCTTGAGTAAACTCCCGGTACAGGTTAGCCAGAGAGTCACCTATCGACACCCCTCAAGAGGAATCCCAATGAGTGGATGGGAGATGGTAGGTTAACCCTGGGTATCACTGTTATGTCAGAGGTAGATGGAGGCACAGTATACTAACCATGACATATGTCATGGCAAACTCCAGTTACAATGTGTGTCGAAGGACAAACACACCCTGTGACTAGCATCAGAAATGGCCTAGGGAACATCGCTAGTGTTTGCCAATGTCCACCTCTGTTGTGGAATACACTACCAATGTTGGACGAGCCTGGTGTAGGTAGTCCATATCTGAACATAATGCAACATGGTCATATGTGCACAACTGGCCCCTACACCGTCTCTTGTGCTCACTATGAAGATGTCAAGCAGTGATAGGACTAAAGCCCAGGATACTGTCCACCACAGTGAAAGTACTGAACCAATACACTATACGGTACTACAGTGTTAGGTCATTATGAAACTATGTTGACAACTGTCTGCAAAGTATCCCATGCAATCCCTGCGGCACAGTATAATCCCTGTTGTGGCAGACACAAAGCAGTTGGCCAGTTAGTACACAACATGACACCCAACACACAACCATAAACGTGAAATATTGTTGAAGTTCACACACACCCAAATATGTGGTGGACTTCAGAGTGCAACATATGGAAAGCTCACACTGGGCATGCTCGCACACTTTGATAAATGAGGCATATGTCAGACAACATGTCATGGAAAGGCTGAACTGGGCATGCTCACACACTTAGGCCATATCTCCGTTTAGCAGTTGGCCACACATATCTGGTATTTGTACGTGTCATTCCAGGAACCAACCACAACACAGCAATTTGCCCAGTGCACACAGTAAATGACTACAGAGACATAAGTGATATAGTGGATCACCATCATATGCAAACATCTTCCACAGATACACAAGTTGGTCATAGGAACAGGGAATACTATGGCAATAAAGACCTGCAAACAGTAGAAAGGCACAACAAATATTGTGCATCTGACAATTGAACATATGGGTGTAGAGGTCAATACTAGGCTTGTTGCCCTAGGGAATGACAGCTCAGCCAGAGTGTGCTTGGCATCTGCATCCCCAGTACAGTAGGCTACTGTGCCACTGTAAATTAGGTCACATAAGGCAAAGTGTGAGGCTAGTGAGCTGTGCCTCTGTCAAGCAGGCGCACAGTGGAGATCCCAGGGTTTGAATGAGCTAAGCCACAGCCATGTTGATGGTGTGTGCTGGAAGAGGGTTGCTGAGGATCTCTAACAGTAAGTGGCCATCAATAACAGACTGAGGGGAGCCCTATCTGCATTGTCTGGACAATTCCACTGTCAACACTGTGTTGTGATGATTATGTGGGAATGAAGTGTCATGCCGGAACTGTTCACAGATGTCCTCCCTCTGTGGGCTACAGCTCTGTAATGTATTAGCTCACTCTGTCTGTTGGATGGCTCATATATGGCTGGTGTACACCTGACAGGTGTCTTGTTGTGGAGCAGTCATGGGTATATGTGGGATAGCATGATCAATGCAAACCATACACAAAAAAAAAAAAAAAAAAAAAAAAAAAAAAATATCCTTCTTTTCCCGCTTTTCTGAACTAGAATAGTCCAGTCTTCAGATTTTGCTGATCTCTGGGCTTTGTCTTGGTTCCTGTGCTATCCATACCCTTATTTGGATAAGAGGAAGCTTCTTTGTCTCACCAGTGGGAGTGGGGAGCACTGAGCAACCTATTTGTCCCTAGAGGATTGGTTCCAGCCCAGAAACTTGTAGTTTATTGGCCATTTTGGGTCAGTTCCAGGCTCTTTTCAACCCCCTGCTATAAAGCCCGCTTTTGCGATTTTACTTGTAACAGACTCAGCACAGCTCCTCGTGGTGTCCTGCAGAGTTCTACAAGCAGCAGAGAGTGAAAGAGTGACTTTCCTGGATTTATAAGTATTTTTTCTGGCTTTCGCTTAAAGTACTGCATCTCGACTGCATTTCGCTTAAAAACAGCTCTGCATATTGTTTTCCTGTTCTTGTGTTGAATTTATACTGTTAGCACTTTAAAAGTTATTTTTGTTAAATTTAATTGTTAGGCTAACACACTAAAGTGCGCTAGACGTTTTATAGCATTTACTGTTTGTTACTGCATCTTTTCTCCCTTCTCTGTGAAAAAAAGAAAAAAAAAAATATCCTTGTTTTCCCGCTTTTCTGAACTAGAATAGTCCAGTCTTCAGATTTTGCTGATCTCTGGGCTTTGTCTTGGTTCCTGTGCTATCCATACCCTTATTTGGATAAGAGGAAGCTTCTTTGTCTCACCAGTGGGAGTGGGGAGCACTGAGCAACCTATTTGTCCCTAGAGGATTGGTTCCAGGCCAGAAACTTGTAGTTTATTGGCCATTTTGGGTCAATTCCTGGCTCTTTTCAACCCCCTGCTATAAAGCCCACTTTTGCACGCTTTAGCGCAAATTAGCGGAAGTTGCTCATAGAGCAGCATAGGGCAGCGCCGGTTAATCAAGTTTAAACTATTTCTGGCTCCGTAAAGTCTGCTCTTCAATTTTTCCCTTAGAACTGTTCTACTTGCAATCTATACAGCCTATACTCTATCTGAAAAGCTCAGCACTTGCTCCTAAAGCATTTATTTATACAAGTAAAGCACTCTTAAACAAAAGAAAGTACTTCATTCACCTAAATTCCTTTGAGTACCCATTTCCCTGTAGGTCCTTTCTGACTCAGTTACACAGCAATCTTTTTTCACTATTTCTAGCATGTCGAAGGGTCAGTTGCTAGCGTCCTCTCCTGTTCATCTGGTGAATCTGGGAATCTTGAGGCAATGTTACAATTGCCTCATGTACACAGACAACCCTCTCCTCCTCCCAACAAATACAAATATATGCGAGAGATGCAACTATATAGCCAAACTGGAGGCTGAGCTCCCTCAATTCAGTACTGGCAAGACCAGTCAGGAGGAGAAGGTAACCACGCACACCACAAACCCAGTCTCACATAGAACTATCACAATTGCAAACCAAACACATAAACACACAAAAACATACTGGAGGCTGATTAAAAATCTACCAAAACAACAGAGGCCTCCAAAGCAGACACCCAAGCAACCGCCATCTCAAGACATAGCACATGCAACACATAGTTCACATAGTCAGTGTGCTAAACAGTCACAGCCCTTAAGGCCAAACAACATGCCAGACACACTTGTAATAGGTGACTCCATAGTCAGACACACTGGCGTGCCGCCACCAGACTGAACAAGGAGAGGGTCACAGTAAGCTGCCTGTCGGGAGCTAGAATCCGCCACATAACACAAGCACTCAGGTCACTCCACAGCAAGTACAAATATGACTCAGTCATTGTACATGCGGTGTGAATGACCTGAGACGCACCCTGGACTACATGAAAAGGGACATAGAGGAGCTCTCTGATTATGTAGCCCAGGCGGTATGACCCTGACCCTGAGCAGCATCTTACCCTCACCAAGAATGATGCCACAGTACAAAGACAAAATGATCAGTTTTAACAAGTGGCTTAAATACTGGTGTCATTCTAAGGGGATCCAATGTCTGTCTGCTTGGGATGACATGCTTGACAAGCCACGCTGCTTCGAGGGACGGCTTGCACCTGTCACCCTGGGCTTCGGATATTGGCCAAGGCTCTTGCCACCCCCATAGTGCCTTTTAGGCAAGGCTCAAAGGACAAACCTACCTCCCTAGAAAACACAAGTGGAAAAAACTAAGGGTAATGCTGCTCAATGCCAGAAGTCTAAACCTCAAGATGCACCCTCGAAGCCCTTCTCAGTATGGAGAACATCGATGTCTGTGCAGTGACTGAAACCTGGTTCAAGGCTCCTGAGAGCACCCCAGCACTATCAGGTTTTACCTCATATCATGCTTTCCGGCCCCAAAACTTGGACGAACCACAAAAGAGGGGAGTATCCATATTCATCAAAGATACCCACACCTCCAGGTTAGTGGCACGAAGCATCGGAGACCATCCAGGTGCAACTAACCATAGGCAAAACTGCCTTACAGTTTGTAGCATGTTACAGACCACCCTCTCAAACTCAGGAACCCCACACAGCCTTCCTGAAGACACTAGAGAGTACGAATGTCTCTCCAAATACCATTATATTGGGAGACTTCAACTACCCAAACATAGACTGGGAACATTACTCAAGCCCCAACACCCTAGCCCAAAGGTTCCTAGAATTCATAAACTCAAATGCAATGGAACAACTGGTCACCACTCCCACAAGAGGAGACAATATACTAGACCTGATCATCACAAACATGGGGACAAAATGCTCCACACCGGAAGTATATCCCTCTCTGGTAAGATCAGACCATAAATTAATCTCACTGGAAATCCACATCCCGCCCCCACCCCCTGCACAAAAGACCACAGTGAAGTACTTCTCAAAAGCCAACTTCACACTTCTTAAGACTGAAATGGTATCCTTCAAGGCCCCTGGGCTAGTGGAAACCACAACCCACACTGCTGAATCCTTTGCAAATGCCTTCTACGGGCACCTTCAAGAATGCATGGATCATGCAATCCCAAATAAAACCAAGACCCATTCCCCCAAAGGCAGGCGCCTGGTCTGGTGGACCCCAGCCATAAACAAACTCTACAACAGGAGGAGGAAGTTACTACATGACAGAGCAAAATCCCTAAAAGGGAAGGCATCTCTGATCAGTGCTAGCAAAAAACTACGATCACTCATAAAATCATCCAAGGCCAACTTTGAGAGAAAAATCGCAAAAGACACAAAAGACAATCACAAGGCCTTCTTTAGCTATGTTAGAAACCTGGGTGGAAACTCCCAGATATGCTCAGAGTTAGTCCAAAATGATACGAAATACACTGAACCTACTGACATTGCCAACATTCTGGCAGACAGGTTCAGTGCAAATTTCTCCTCCCCGTCCCCCAAAAGGAGAAATAACTATCCCAGCAGAGTGTAGACTCCCTAACATCTCAGATGCCCAGGTGAGAGCCGCCATCTCAAGCTAAAAACACAGCATCAATGAGACTGGACGGTGTCACGGACTGTGTGCTACATGAACTCCAAGAGGAACTAAACCCACACATAAGGCTGCTGTTTAATCTTAGCCTGACTACAGGATACGTACCCAAAAGAGCGTCTGGCACAGTGGTACCATTTCACAAAGGCGGTGCTTCTATGGACCCTGGAAAATACCTCCCCATAAGCATGACGAGCCTGGTCTGCAAAGCTATGGAGAGGATCATTATGGAACTCATAAACAAAGACATTGGGGACCTACAGACATTGGATCCTACCCAATTTGGCTTTGTCAAAGGCAGATCCTGCCTTTGAACTTGATCGACTTTTTGAAACAGTCACTAAGGCCATTGATGAGGTAAGGCAGTTCACACAGCCTACCTTGACCTCGCAAAAGCCTTTGACACAATACCCACTCGGGCATCATAGACAAACTCACCAGCTTAAATGTAAACCCATATGTCACAAGATGGGTTGCAAACTGGCTCAAGGACAGAACCCACAGGGTCAGAGTTGCTGGAGCTATGTCAGACTCTAAGCCAGTCACAAGCGGTGTCCCACAGGGCTCAGTCCTGGGACCCCTCTTGTTCGGCATTTATTTTTCCGAGGTACAGGCAAACATAGGAGGAGTGTGGCTGACAAAGTTCGCAGATGACTGCAAAGTAGGGGCAATAATTGATACTCCAGCGGACACAAACATCCTTCAGAGAGGCCTCATAGAAACGGATAATTGGTGCCAGAGCCATGGCCTTAAGCTGAATGCCAAAAATGTATAGTCATACCCTTTGAGAAAAACAAGGTACCCACAAATTACCACATAGGTGGTAATCCATTAAGTACGGAAGAGGTAATCAGGGACCTTGGGACCCAGGTTGACAGTAACCTCTCATTTGACACTCACATTGCCAAAGTGGTTAGGAAGACCTTCTATATTGCCCACCTTATCATGAAGGGTTTCACATCTAGATCAAGAGAGGTCATTGTGCCCCTGTACTCTTCTCTTATCAGGCCAATGATTGAGTACAATGCCCCATTTGGGATGTATCTTACCCGTCACCTGCAGCAGTTGGAAAGACCCCAAAAGTTCCTCACCAAGAGGATAAAGGGTCTTAAACATATGTCATATGCTGCCCGACTGAAAAAACTCCAGCTCTATTCAGTCGCATACCACCTACTCAGAGGTGATCTGTGCCTGACTTACAAGGCCATGTCCAATCCGGAATTAATGGACATGCTCCACCTTAGTAAATCCAAATCCACCAGAGCCACGAGAGCAAGAGACTTAAACCTCAACACAGAAATAAATAGGACGTGCTGGAGGGACAGATTCATAACCCAGAGGCTCCCTACACTCTGGAACAGAATCCCAATCTATGTTAGGCAGAGCCCCTCACTGGCTCTATTCAAGAGAAATCTTGACGAGTGGATGGGAGATCGTAGGTTTACCCCGGGGGTCATCTCTGTGTCACTACTAGACAGAGGCACAGTAAACTAAACCTTAAAAGGGTGTAGTATTCTCATCCTAAGGGGTGGTGAAAGCCACACACACTCTGGCTAGGCTTATAAATGCCCTAGGGCAGATAGCCTAGTATGAACCTATGAACCTATGAACCTATGAATGCAATTGCCAAGGATTATGCTGAGTGGCCAGTATAGTCCCCCAGCATGGGTCCTTTGAAGTCGTCCACCCCAGTCTTCACAAGTGTAGAGTCTGCTTGTGCTAAATACAGTTTGTGTGCAGTGACAACCTTGCCTGGGGGTGGGGATGGGATATGGATGTCCAGGGAAAGGTGGGTATGGTCAGATATCAACAATGGTGGTCTACCTCTGGTGTGGAACAGTGAGTACCCATGTTGCAGATGGACAGGTGCAATATGTATTCCCCCATGTGGCTGTGGTGTGTGGTTCTGCCATAGCACATGGACCCACAAATTGTAGTGGCTGTAGGGTAAAGTGGTAGAGGCCTGAGTAGTTCTCACACACAATATGCCTGTACCTGATGTTAACAACTGGAATGGTGTATGTGAACACCTGCATATCCCGGCACTCTTCCAAGGGAAGCTAAGTGTGTGTCCTGGATGTGGGTGTGGTGTTCTGGACTGGTTGTGTTGTGTGTTACAGGTCCTGTGGTCATGAAGCATGGTATAGAACATAACCTGCCAGTGCGATGTGCATATCTGACCCTGACGTAGGTGACTGCAAATGCATATATATGCTATCCCCCACCTGACAGGTAGTACTAGATGTACATACCTCTGTAGAAATAAAGATGTCAGCACCCTATTAATACTGCAGGTGCAGACCAGATGCCCAGTAATTCGGTTAGCGTGCTCTGCTAATGCGTCTCCCTCAAGTGTCATAATATAGGTAGGTAGGAGTTCGAACCATGCAATTGCTCAGTGTCTGTGTGTGTGTGTGTGTGTGTGTGTGTGTGTGTGTGTGTGTGTGTGTGTGTGTGTGTGTGTGTGTGTGTGTGTGTGGGTGAGCGGGGTTGATGTGTGTGCAAGTCTGTGTGAGGAAGATGTCCATTTTGGCAAATGTGAAAGCACTCTACAGGATGCACATTCCCCTGTCTAAGCACAGATGATGTCAGCACCCTATAAGTACAGCAGGAGAAGAAAAACCTTCCACTAATTTGAATAGCGCTCTCCGCTAATGTGTCAGTCACGAGTGTTATAACATAGCTAGGTAGGGGTTTGAATCCTGCAACTGCCCAGTGTGTGTGGAAGGGGGTTAGTGTGTGTGTAAGTCTGTGTGAAGACGATGTCACTTTTGGCAACTGTGAAAGCACTCTACAGGATGCACATTCCCCTATCTAAGCACGGATGATGTCAGCACCCTATAAGTACAGCAGGAGAAGGAAAACCTCCCAGTACATCATCTGTGCTTAGACAGGGGAATGTGCATCCTGTAGAGTGCTTTCACATTTGCCAAAATGGACATCTTCCTCACACAGACTTGCACACACATCAACCCTGGGCCTCTGCTGAAAACAGGATCCGTGGAACCTAGTCGGACTTTCCCGGTCAACAAATGTTAAATAAATAAAATAAAATAAAAATACTTCAAATTGTGCGCTCCGCTAATGCGTCTGTCACAAGTGTCATAGCATAGTTAGATAGGGGTTTGAATCCTGCAATTGCCCAGTGTGTGTGCAAGTCTGTGTGTGAGAGAGATGTCCCTCTTGGCAACTGTGAAAGCACTCTACAGGATGCACATTCCCCTATCTAAGCACGGATGATGTCAGCACCCTATAAGTACAGCAGGAGAAGGAAAACCTCCCAGTAATTTGAACATCGCTGTCTGCTAATGTGTCTGTCACGAGTGTCATAACATAGTTCGGTAGGGGTTTGAATCCTGCAACTGCCCGGTGTGTGTGGAGGTGGGTTAGTTTGTGTGCAAGTCTGTGTGAAAGAGATGTCTCTTTTGGCAACTGTGAAAGCACTCTACAGGATGCACATTCCCCTATCTAAGCACGGATGATGTCAGCACCCTATAAGTACAGCAGGAGAAGGAAAACCTCCCAGTAATTCGAATAGCGCGCTCCGCTAATGCGTCTGTCATGAGTGTCATAACATAGTTAGGTAGGGATTAGAATCCTGCAACTGCCCAGTGTGTGTGGAGGGGGGTACGTGTGTGTCTGTGTGAGGGAGATGTCTCTTTTGGCAACTGTGAAAGCACTCTACAGGATGCACATTCCCCTATCTAAGCACGGATGATGTCAGCACCCTATAAGTAAAGCAGGAGAAGAGAAACCTCCCAGTAATTTGAATAGTGCCTTCTGCTAATGCATCTGTCACAAGTGTCATAACATAGTTAGGTAGGGGTTTGAATCCTGCAATTGCCAAGTGTGTGTGGAGGGGGGTTAGTGTGTGTGCAAGTCTGTGTGAGAAAGATGTCTCTTTTGGCAACTGTGAAAGCACTCTACAGGATGCACATTCCCCTATCCAAGCACGGATTATGTCAGCACCCTATAAGTACAGCAGGAGAAGGAAAACCTTCCAGTAATTCAAATAGCGCGCTCCGCTAATGCATCTATCATGAGTGTCATAACCTAGTTAGGGAGGAGTTTGAATCCTACAACTGTCCCGTGTGTGTGGAGGGGGGTTAGTGTGTGTGCAAGTGTATGTGAGGGAGATGTCCCTTTTGGCAACTGTGAAAGCACTCTACAGGATGCACATTCCCCTATCTAAGCACGGATGATGTCAGCACCCTATAAGTACAGCAGGAGAAGGAAAACCTCCCATTAATTCGAATAGGGTGCTCCACTAATGCGTCTGT
This sequence comes from Protopterus annectens, assembly GCF_019279795.1. Lineage (NCBI taxonomy): Eukaryota > Metazoa > Chordata > Ceratodontiformes > Protopteridae > Protopterus > Protopterus annectens. The sequence continues at coordinate 201,453,166 of NC_056741.1, forward strand.
CACGAGTGTCATAACATAGTTTACTAGAAGTTTGAATCCTGCAACTGTCCAGTGTGTGTGGAGGGAGAGTAGTGTGTGTGCAAGTCTGTGTGAGGGAGATGTCCCTTTTGGCAACTGTGAAAGCACTCTTCTACAGGATGCACATTCCCCTAGCTAAGCACGGATGATGTCAGCACCCTATAAGTACAGCAGGAGAAGAGAAACCTCCCAGTAATTCAAATAGCGCACTCTGCTAATGCGTCTTTCTCAAGTGTCATAATATAGTTCGATAGGAGTTTGAAACCTGCAAATGGCAAGTGTGTATGTTTGGATGTGGGGAGCTTGTGTGTGTGCGATTCTGAATGAAAAACTTGTGCCTTTTTGCAATCAGGAGATCACACTACATGATGCACATTACCCTTTCCAAACAGTGATGATGTCAGCACCCTATACTTACAGCTGGAGAAGTGACGCCTCTCAGTAATCCGAATAGCACAGTCTGCTACAGCGTCATTCTCAAGTATCATAACGTAGTTAGGTAGGGGTTTGAAACCTGCAAGGGTGTGTGTGTATGGATGTGGGGAGTTTGTGTGTGTACAATTCTATATGAAAAACATGTTAGTTTTGGCAATCAGGAGATCACATTACATGATGCACATTGCCCTTTCCAAACACTGATGATATCAGCACCCTATAAATACAGCTGGAGAAGAGACACCTCTGAGTAATTCAAATAGCGCAGTCTGCTACAGCGTCACTCTCAAGTGTCATAACATAGTTAAGTAGGGGTTTGAAACCTGCAAGTGTGTGTGTGTTTGGATGTGGGGAGTTTGTGTGTGTGCAATTTTGTATGAAAAACATGTTAGTTTTGGCAATCAGGAGATCACACTACCTGATGCACATTACCCTTTCCAAACACTGATGATGTCAGCACCCTATAAGTACAGCCAGAGAAGAGAAACCTCCTAGTGATCTGAATAGTGCACTTCACTAATGCGTCTCTCACACGTGTCATGACATAGTTAGGTAGGGGTATGAATCCTGCAAGTGTGTGTGTGGGGGTAGTAGGGTGTGTGTAAATGCAAGTGTGAAAGAACAGATCGTTTTGGCAAATACTACAATACACCAGATGCTGCATATTCCCCCAGTAAACACAGGGGATGTCACCACACTATCAGCACAGCCAAACAGGGCTAGTTGGCCAGTAATGCCAATAGTGCACTCTGCTACTGGGTCTATTACCATTGTCAGAGTACAGATAGGTATGTTTTGGTAACCCACAACTGCCACGTGTGGTTGTGTCACACATTATGACCTTGTGTGGGTCTTTGTGCATAACAATGCATGCCATTGCCTAAACCAGCAATGGCAATGCACACATGATGTATGTGTGTGACACATACACATAAATACCTGTGACCTGCAGTAGTTACCATGTCTGACACGTGCCTCAAGTGGATAAATTGTATTAGCAATGCATAACAATATGACTGTGTCTTACTGTGCAGGGGCCGCACGCGGTATGTGTCTATACAGTGTGGGTGTATATGGTAAAATACCTACAGCAGGGGATACACATCTGGTCTGGGTCATATAGTCTACATGTAGTCGATGTACAGGTGCTGCATGTTCCCACCTGTTGTGGGAGTGGTAACGTCATTCCACTGCAATTCAGTGACCACATGCTGGGAATCCTTCAACTAGTGTGTTGTAGCTACAGTAATGCTCACGCACAATGTTTGGCTGGATGCAGTCCAGCCATATAAAGACAGTTCTTGAGACTGTCATATTGCCAGTGTTTTTATGGAGGATAGGTGGGTTTCCTGTGTATGGGAGGGTTGTGTGTGCCAGGCTATGAACCAGATGGCAGTCCGACACACTGTTAGCTGCACATGAATAGGCCCTGATGCTTTGTGCTGTGCCAACAACCTGGAGGTGTGTGTATCTGTGGTGCCTTGGGATACCACCCCCCTGCCCATGTGTGTTACATGTGTAGGGGATGACAGGCATGGTATGAGGTATAATCTGGCAGTGATGGGTTGCACCTGTGAGCCATGAATCAGGACTCTGGTACTGCACAGACATTGCAGTTCATCGTGCTGAGGACAGTGTCCAGTGCATGCATCTTGCGTTGTACACTGCTGGTGTTGTGTAGCATCACTGTTAGTGTACTATCCTGTGTGATACCCATGGAGGTGGAAATGTAGTCCATGTCCTGCAGCATAAGGCAGTATGTGTGTATCAAGGGGCTTCGCCAATATACATTGGGCCATGGGTGTCACGTGCAAGCTGCCCCTCGCAAATCATTGTGGCTTCCCTAGCATGTAAGCACACGTTGACAGCCAGTGCATACCCTATGAATGACATTGGAGATTGAGCAGAATGTAGACATAGAACACCCTTCCTACATATAGTGGTAGCATACCTGGTGAGGGTATGATGGCAACCAAGATCAGGCTCATACTGGCCCATGCCACATGCTGAGAGATCCCTTCTATGTTCCCTATCATGTAGTCCAGGGAGGTATGTCTCAGGTCATCCATAGTGGCTGAGTCATATGTGTCCATGTCTCTGACTGACCTGTATGCATGTGTTTTGTGGTGGACCATAGTGCCTCAGAGGCATATCACTGTGACCTTCACCATGTACAGCCTGTTGAGCGGGACCCCACTGCAGCGGCCAAGAGAGGTACCTGACACATCTGTAGCAGGTGTGTTGTGTAGCCCTACAGGCTGTGAGTGTGTGGCACACAGGATGTGTGTGCCATGTGTGGCATATGCTCTGTTCCGACATAATGTATGCCTGTGTGCCAGCTGCGGATGTGTGTTATGCTCAGGCAGGATGCTATTCTGAGTCTCCAAGTATGCCCCAGTGTGTTCAGATTGCTGTCAGTGCATGTCTATGTCTGACTGGTATTGTAGTCACTGTAGTATGACATGCCACCTGACAGGGTATGGCATTACTGGGTTCAGAGTGCTCAGTGCCCAGATTGGCAATGTGGTGGCATCCCACACATGTGTTGTAAGTTCCTGGCCAAGGGTAATGGTTGACTGCATACATGTGGCAGCTGTGACATTGCCACATGACTCACATAAACCACAACTGGACCATAGAGGTTATTCACAGGTTACCTTTGCACATGCTACCCTAGTAGTGTGATTGCCATGGTGATTACCAGCACATAGGGCCAATGGGGAACAACATACTGAAGGTGTGTATGTGTGGGTGTACTGCTACTGTTTCATAGCACTGGCATATATGACTGCACACGTGGGTAAATGCCAGGTAAGACATGTGCAATGTGTCACAGGCAACGTACATGCGAACAGGACAGACAGTGACGTTCTGTCATGTGTAAACTTGACATACGTGTCGTACGCTACGCAGACGTCACGAGGAGTCCACAGAAGCACTGTAACTCTGCATTGCAGGTGGAAGCAGTGTTGCAGGGAACCCCAAGCGAACATGCATGCAAACAAAGCTACAGTAAGCAGGGCTGGAAGTAGTCCATTGTACAACAAAGAAGGGGTAACACTAACAGTAGGTTACAGTGCAAATATGTGGGCACTATCAACATGTACCCAGGAATGCACAGCGCAGATGCCCATGGTAGAACTGATATTATGTCATAGTTAATTGTCATTTGGAATACAGTGGTACTGCACACATACCAGCACGGGCACACATCCACATTGCATAGTCGTTGTGGGCAACTTGCCACCATTACTGTACATGTCCATCATTGCATATCACTACTTGCATTAGCTTCCCCCCTGTGCTACCCATGTATGTGGCTATCTGTTGACATCCTTACCACCGGTATGCAATAATGTGCAGCTGTTACACTTTGGTACGTACTATGGGTGCAGATAACAATTCAGGACAGTCATACGGTTACTGCATCAGGCATGCTGGGATATGCACACAGTCATATCAGCACACTGTACTGTTACCAACATGATACTACTAATACACTTCTATGTAGTCACCCTGTGCATCAGCAACGCGTTTACCTGTACCTGCACTGATGTTGGAGATTACAGGGGGTGGCACAGTTTCATCATATGCACAGGGTGTGAATTAGGTATGTCTGAGTCTGCCACTGATACCACCAATTGACATGTGTGTGTGTATGTGTGTTGGTGAGGGACAGCAGTACAGGGTGGGGCACTGTTGGTGCAGTGTGTACATGTATGTGGTAGCCCTAGGTGTTAACATTTCGCATGTGTGTATGCACGCACACAGTTCCACCTCATGGCTGCCATATACAGGGGCTTGTGGACAGCCACAGACTGCACCTGGCAGGTCATACAGATCAGTGTCTGTGGGCACAGACACGGTACCTGTGCCTGGCAGGGGTGCTACGGACCGTATCTGGTACTAAGCTAGACTGGGTACTGTCATCAGAAGCGGGAGTGTGTTGACTGGACACAGGTCCCTGTTGGGACTGTCCAGAGCCACGTGCACATGGTCTCCTGGGGCGTTCAGATGACAGCACAGACCCAGAATTGCTGGGGCTGCTGATGGCACTATGGGGGCATGCACGGGCCTGTTGTCATCTGCGCCGACTGCAAGCTGCTGCTGTTGCTGGCATACAGCCATGCTCCATTGCCCTGGCTCATGGACATTTGGTTGTTGAACTGCTGTAATATGTCCCCACAACGTCTGTCTATGACATCGGTGAAATTACGGATAGCACCCGCGATGTCACGCATACTGTCAGTCATGGCTGTGCGACATGCTCTCAGTTCCCTCAGACCCTGTCTGGTGTACCTTTCCATACGCGACTGTGCCTGCATGACAGCCCGAAACATAGCTGAGGTTGACAGACCTTTTTGGGCACGTCTGCCAGAGGCAGTATGCCCACGGATGCTCCCACGAGAACCCATGGGCAACTGTCTGTGTGGTACCATCGCAGGACCCTGCCCATGGCTGCTGTGTGGGGAATCATGTGCCACAGATACCACATTACCCTGGTCAATGCCCACTGTATCCTATCCATCACCTAGGGACAATGGTGACAAAGGATGTACTGGCAGGATGACTGTGCGCAATGATGGGGTTGACAGCTGTGTACTGTCAATTGGCTGACCAATGGTGGACCCTGACACACCTTCCTGTGCCATTACACAGATATCATCATTACCAGTACCTGTGGCACCAGATTCAGGTTCCCTGCTGCAGGACACGAAAGCAGCACCAGAACCTGTGGGAGGAAGACAGGAAACACAGTTTACAGTGTCCACACAATGTTACCAGTGATGCACTTATGCACACATGCACACATGCACATGTGGACACATGCACACATGCACACATGCACACGTGGACACGAAGACACATGCACACATGCGCACATGCACACATGCACACATGCACACGTGGACACATGCACACATGCACACGTGGACACAGGCACACATGCACACATGCACACATGCACACGTGGACACAGGCACACATGCACACATGCACACATGCACATGTGGACACAGGCACACCTGCACACATGCACACATGTACACCCCGCAGTATACACACAGAGCACTACTGAGTTACACTAGTATTACTAGCACTATCAGGACTATTATAGGTATTGTTAAACACACTCACCAGCATGGATGGCCTGCCTTGCTGTAACACCGGAGGGACCTGCAGAAATGAGGAGATTAATGTCAGTGGGCACAGCGGTACCATTGATACTGCATATGATACAGTGCAGTAGTACACAAGTTGCCTTTCACACGTCAGCTGCTGATATTGCCAATATCACACCTGCACAATTACATACTATGTTGACAGCTACATACCACAGACACACCTTACACATGCATAAACTAACAGTGTACAGAACAGTCAAGTGTACATATGGCATATTACCTGCACGCTCCATGTTGTGCTGCTGTGTGGATCCAGCCTCCATCATGATGCAGGTGTATTGCTGTTGCTGTTCCGGGGCTGGAGCCACAACACTTAGGAGTAGCCCCTCCAGTCTGGTGAGGGGGATGTGGCCACCCCACCTCCTGTGGCAACCTGTTGCCTGTGGATATCCGATGCACACTGATGGACATTTCTGATTAAATCACTGCAGTGATGTCGTACCTGCTCATATGTCCTATTATGCGTGCCAATGTCATTTACCCTACGGACAAGGTCTTGCCACAGTGCAGCCCTCTCCTGCTGATTCTGGCTGGTGCAGGAAAACAGTATGTCATAATCCCGCACCAGGCTCTGGTGTATCTCCTCATCTTCCGCTGCAGAGTAGGCGGGATTACGCTGATGCACCATCTCCCTGGAGGAGAACACAAACAGGATATCAGCAGACTATGTCAGCAATATATGGCACACATACTATACATGATACTCAACTGTAGTGATATACTACTTCTCCCATATGTAGCATGTGTGTCTCGTGGTGGATACACAAGTACATGGCCAGATATCAGTGCTCAGCCAACACCTGTGCAACAATACCTGCCACATTCCATACAACATAGTAGCATGCCCCATCGGTCAGCAAACTGCGACAGGTCCAATGCACAACCTCACTCTGGGGGTTCATACCAAGGTACTGTATGTGGAACGCCATCCACTAGTGTGATCTGGACACAAGTTACTCGGCCTGGATATACATATCCCACCACCACCACCAGCACAGTAGACTACTTTGATATGTATGTGATTAGACAGTTATTCACTTGTTAGGACTGAGATGGTATCCATGCAGCCCACTGGGCCAGTGGAAGCCACAACCCACACTGCTGACCCCTTTGTGAATGCTTACCACGGACATCCCACAGATTGCATGGAACTTGCACACACATTTTTAACCCAGACCCTATGCACAAAGGTTAGGCATCCTGTCCGGTGGACCCCAGCCAGAGGCAGATTGTATAACAATAGCAGGAGGCTACTGCAGGACAGAGCAGATTCACATTAAGGGAAAGCATCTGTGGTCAGCACTGTTAATATCTACGGTCTCTCATAACAATAGCCACGGCCTACTCTGGGAGGGAAATGGCCACAAACACTATAGATAACCACAAGGCCTTCTTCAGTTATGTTACACATATGGACCAAACGCCTCAGATATGCTCTGAGTTAATACACACCTACTTAACATTCACCGAACACACAGATATTGGCAACATTCTTGCAGACAGGTTCAGTGCATGTATCCCCCCTCCTTCTCCCCCACAAGTAGAAATACTTATCACAGCTGAATGTAACCTCCCTATTATCTCACATGTCCAGGTGAGGGCCACCCTCAGCAAAGCAGAACACACAGCATCACTGTGACCTGATGGTATCCCTGGATGTGTGCTACGTGCACTCCAAGAGGACATACAACCGCATATAAGACTGATATTTAACCTTGGCCGTACTACAGGATATGTACCTGAACACTGGCATACAGCAACAGTGGTCCCACACCACTAAGGAGGCACCTCTACTGACCCTGGGAACTACCGCACCATAAGCATAACCGGGCTTGTCTGCTAAGCTATGGAATTATTCAGTATGGGACGCATATACAGCGATATTGGGTACCTGCAGACACTTGTTCCTGGCCAGTTTGCCTTTGTGATGGGCTGATCCTGCCTTTTGAACCTGGGTGACCTTTCAAAACAGTCACTACAGCCATTGATGAGGGCAACGCAATCCCTACAGCCTACCTGGACTTGCCTAAGGCCTTCAACACAGTACTCCACTCAGGCATCATAGACAAGCTCATTAGCTTACATGTTACTACATATGTCACATGATGAGTTGCACACTGGTTGACATACAGGATCCATAATATCGATATTGTAGGAGCCATGTCAGACTCAATGCCAGTCACATGTGGTATCCCACAGGCCTCTGTCCTAGGACCCCTCTTGTTTGGCATTTATTTCTCAGATGTAGAAGCGAACATGTGCGGGTTGTGGGTGACAAAGTTCCCAGATGACTGCTAACTAAGCGCCATAGTCGTTACACCAGCCGACACACACATCCTACAGACGGGCCTGACTGCAACAGAAAACTGCTGCCAGGATCATGGCCTAACACTGACTGACATGTAATGTATAGTCATCCCCCTTTGGTGGAACTACGTGCACACAACATATCACATGGACATACCTATAAATACAGACCTATGACACATTTGGAGGGTTCACAGTATGCAGACTATTAACCTGCTACTTTACATTACCTGTGTTTGTTGCAGCTGGTTGCGTTACCACTACTTCTGCTTCCTGCTGCTGCTGGCACGGCTTGCTACTGTCACTGCTGACAGCTTAGACTCAGTGTGTGTACCATGTTTTTTTTTTTGTTTTGTTTTTCTCTCACTCTCTGTCTCTGTCTCTGTCTGTCTCTCTCCCTCTGTCTGCCTCCAGACAGTGCAATGAATGTATTGCATGCTTTTGTAGGTATCTGCATAAGTCCATGTGATGGCCTCTGCACCAGTTGTAAGCCAGCATTTGCTAATTGCATGCAGCCAGTTGTGTACTGATTGCAGTTCTCACTGTGATTTCAGGACAGTGCTATAAAAGGGTATGTGAGATAGGCATTGCCCTTTCAGATTGTAAGGGCAGGGACCATGCTGGCATGCTGTGGACACTGTTCTGTGAGTGTAAAGGTTAGTATCTCTCTCATGATTCAGGCTGTGTTGTAGATCCACATTTCTCCATTCCTCTCTCCTGTTCCTGTAGTAAGTGTGTATGCACAATGACACCTACAACTATATATATATATATATATATATATATATATATATATATATATATATATATGTGTAAATATACATACATTTATATATGTACATTAACTGACATTATTACCTACTAGCTACCAACTAGCATGGCTGTTTCTGTTCACACACTACTATTATGGAAATCCACTAGTTTTGACAGTAATTCTAAATGACATGCTTTGTGTACTACACATCCTATATTCCCTTTACATTCATTCCTACTATTACATGATATATTTATTTTAGCACAATGTTCTTGTATAAGAGTCATGGCTTAGTGGTAGGTCATGCAGACTACTGTTTCGAAGGTCCTGGGTTCGGGACTGACAGTGGGATTTTATTTTGCTTTTGAACTGACTACAGGACCTGTCAATCAAAGTGACTAAGGCACTTTTAAGCAGCTGTAACCGGGTTAGCACTGGTTTGCGTGGAGCTCATGCATGCGCACTGGCGTTCAGCTCCGCACACACACGCGCACACCCGCTTACAACCGCTTAACAATGCTTACTCTGGCGCACACCCGCGCTATTTTCTTTGAAAGAAATGAAAATGGGGAGACAGGAAAGTGGTGAAAAAGGGGTCACAAAGAGGGTAATACAGTAGGGAAACAAGCTTGGGATTTGCAGGAGGGATGTAGGTAAGGCCCATAGCTGCCCATTTCTTCATCAGCAACAGCTGTGCATATGTATGTAATTTGGTGTGACATTTGAAACCTTCCACCCCTGAGAGAGGTGTCAGGACAACAATAATACTTGTTGTACAGCCAATTGTAATTGATAGTTTCCATGTCCAGCAGACATGTGTGCGGAATGGGCAGCTATGTATGGGGCGTAATTTTTTTGTGGGTACAGAGTGCCCTTTTTTTTTTATTTCAGGTGAGAGTGGTATGTCAGGTGAAGGAAGTCGGTATAGCTGGGGAGGTAGGTTTGGTAGGTCAACAGACAAGACAAACAAGACGCATACAGGGGCGGTGTATGACACATGTGGGGGGGTTACACAATTGATGGGGATGGATGTTTGGATATCCAGAGCCCATGAGCCCACAGACGGCAACAGTGGAACTGATATCCCCACCCATGGGCAGTTGCCACTGTTCCTTCACTGCCCAGGACGGGGCTGTGCTAGGGCTGTGTAGGCCGGGCAACAGGCATGCCCGTAAGTTGTGCCACCTGTGCCTCAAGCTGGCGTAGGGGCCCAAGAACAGAGTCCTGGATCTCCCTACGCACCACAGTCCGGACGCTACGGAGGGTGAGTGGTGGTTCTCCTCCGGCCACACTTGCAGAGGGGGGACGAGCCCCATCCCCTGCAGTGCTTCCACCCGCAGGTGGCACAGGGCCACCGGAGGAGGGTCCAGACTGGGCACTAGTGCCAGGTGCACTCGCCAGCTGAGGTGGGAGAGGTGGGTCCGCTGGAACCCACCTTCCCTGACATCCTATGTTCTGCATTATGTCATGACAGTTTGGGTTAGTAACATATAATACCATTCACAATTAGTTGTAACAACATGCATTAGTATTCCCATTAACCAAACACCCAGATATTCACACCATTGAACAGCGAGCATAACACATGCATAATTTGAACAGCAATACACAGTCCAACAACATGCAGGGTTGATTGATGGCAACAGGCCATCAGGTTTGGATGTATGAACAGGGCAGATGCATCAGCGGACATGCAAATATTTATGACCCAACAGGACAAATGTCCAGGGGTGTTAATTGTGATTGCACATACCATTTTCACGTGGAATGGGTTATATGTGGTTATAGGGTGGGGTGAAGAAAATAATATTAACACCTTCGAATACCAATACATATGCTGTACATTTCTAATAGCTGCACATATATACACACTACTGTTCTAACTACAGTTTCCTATATGATAACTACTTCAATTTGGTGATAGGACTGTTACTGCTACATCAATATACATTTTATTGTTCTTCATACACATTCATATCTGGCTTTGTTCAGCTACATCATCCTGCTACATTTGCTTTATATAGCTATAGACAACTGTGGATGTTTGGTATGTCAGACAATCATACTATCTGCATATTGCAGACTGACTGCAACATATCCAGATTTTGGCATACACATTCCAGCTGCAGCAACACTTTGAACAAATTTCGCTGCTTGGTTTTGCTTCTCACATGCATTTCATTCTGTACTGACTGCAGTATACTTTATTCAGGGGTTATTACTACTTTATTGGTGGATTCATAACACTTTCTCACACTCTCTCACTTGTTTTAATTTTACTATTCAGGATGGTACTTACTTCTAGGCTTTATTGACATGTTTTACCTGTAGTTATTACAATCCTTTCCAGCAGTCTCACTTCTGTCATGTTTCAGTATTTCAACAGGGGTATATTTCACACATGTGATTTGCTCATCTTCTGCAGCTGTACTTTTCAGCCTGCTGCAGGTTGTGTACTATTATATTATACTATTATATTACAGGTGGGGCATCTTTATTTCAGACTTTATTTCAGACATTTTCATTTTTCTGTTTGGATTACAGACTGCAACACACTTTTGTAATCAAGCAATACTTGCAAACACTCTTACACTGTTACTTGCACATTCTATTACTTAGTGACTACACTGCACTATTTTGCTAACTGTCATACTTTTATATTTCTTTACAGTTACTGGGAGAGGATTACTGACCTGCCTGGTGGTGCAACCGCACCAGTCTATCGCCATAGGCTCTGCGGTTTGCAGAACGGACACCTGCAGCTGTAATATAAATGAAGTAATATTGGAATACACATCTCCATAATATCAGCTAGTTTAATTTCTTACATACATGTAACTTACTCAGTAGTGGGGCGTTGGGCATTTGCCGGGCCTCCTGGATCCAAAGGTTCAATTGGTCCTGCTTGCGTCTCTTCAGGTCCGCATGGTGGTGACGAACCTGCTCACCAGTCCTTGGAATCCCTGTGGCACTGGTGAGATCATGAGCCAACCGGTCCCATGCCTCAGCCCTATATGCTCCCCACAGGACCTGGCCCTGCATGAGTTGGGCCTCATGATTGTGGACTAGGAGCCAGACCATGTATCTGGTCTCCTCAACGCCCCACCTCTGTGCTCGAACGCAACTACCCTCACCCACTCCTGTCATTCTGGCGGCAAGTCAGTTTTACAATCGCTTATGCTGTGTATTCCCGCCTATTGGGCTTATATATGCCATTTTTCCCGCACATATCTGTGATTGGCTATTTTGGAATTGTATCAACTTCACAAAACCTGCTTTGTCATGCTCCACTTTGTATTCATTCCTATATATTTGCTATTACTGCATTGATAGGTACTGCTGTCATGGCTTAGTGGTTCAGTACCTTGACTATGGTGCATAGTATTCTGGGTTCGAACCTGGCCACTGCTTTTTATTTTTTATGACTGTCTAGACAGGCTGAGGGGTGTGTCTGTGTAAAGGCAGTTTTGATACAGCTTGCTCAACGTTGCCCATTGGTTAGCTTGTTGGCGCGGTGCACAGCTCCGTGCAAACGGGGTACGCTGGTTTACGCCTCATTTGGCTATCAGCACGCATATTACACTCAGCTCAGCTAGGGGCACACAGTTTCAGCATGTTAAACCATTGCTCACCTACGGGCACTCATTTTGCACCTGTTAAACCACTGCTCACCTACGGGCACTCATTTTGCACCTGTTAAACCACTGCTCACCTACGGGCACTCATTTTGCACCTGTTAAACCACTGCTCACCTACGGGCAGATGCACTCACCTTGTTAAACTGTAGCTCAGCTATAGGCACATCTGGCATCTTTTATTATTTTGTTATCTCACATTTCTTCAAAATAAATGGACTATTTCATTACATTTTACATAAACTATGATTTTATATGTGTACATGTTTGTCAGGGACTTGTTTCCTGCTTATTTTACTGGAAATAAAAATTGGTGTTGTGGGGTCTCAAACCATGAATGCCTGCTCTTCAACTGACATCTCTACCGCTACGCTATTGCTTCTTGGCTTACTTTGTTTATTTAGTTCTTATATCCTTTTCCACTGACTGCTAACTGTGACTAAGCTACGGGCACACCCGCGCAAATGAGCGCACTCATGGGCAAACATCTTTACGATTTAAAAAAAATATATAACATGTTCATTTATATATTTTATGTTCATAGTCTGTGGGGGCATGTGTTGTGTTGTGTTTATTCACATTTCCATGGCCTCTGTCGTGGATGTTTACTCTGGGCAATTTTACTCTTCTGGGGGCGTGTCCGCTTGCAGGGCTCGGCCTACAGACACGCCCCCTACTGTCTTCCACGGACCGTGTTAGCCTTCGGTGTGATTCAGCATGCCCTCATGCATATGCATGACATGCTGACGTCACACCGTTTAACTGCAGCCTCTGTGTAAGCCATGTATCTCTTATACAGAGGCTTTGTGAATCCTGCCCTCAAACATTTCCAGTTTGACATTAATGGAGCTTTTAAACATATTTTAACTGTTTTAAGAATGGATTTTGTATGTGCAAATTCTAATGATTGAAGTGCATTTCCTTCTAAGGTAACGTTTTTAACCAGATGAAAGGATTATTGCATATTTCTTTATCATCTTTAATAAACTTGTAAGAATTTAGTATAATCTGCTCCTGGATGTTTTTTCATTGACAAGTATAGGTTGAGCCTGTTGAGTAAGATTCAACATCTGGGAAGCTAATACCACCATACTCCAATAATCTAATATGATTTCTATAAGCAATTCTCTGCTTTTCAGGATACCATAAGAATGAAGTTAACATTTTTTCCATTTTCTTTACATTTTTTGTCATGTAATAAAGCTATTGAATGTAATATATTAATAATCTTGGGTAATATAACCATTGTAATAAGTGCTAACCTATCATCAAAAATACAAAAAAAAAAAAAAACAATTCCATTTTTAATAAGAAGTAACACTTTTTCAGTTAGTTTTTCAAAATTATTAATAATCGTATTCACATCTGGATAGATTTTTTATTGCTAAATATTTTAATTATTTTCCTTCTCAATTATATTTATGTTTATCCTTAACCTTACTATCTATTAATTGATTTAACACTAAAGTTTCAGTTTTATTGCTGTTAAATTTCAACAGTGATGCTTCTTGAAACCCTTTCCTTATCTATTTCTTCAATCAAATAATTTAAATCTCCTATAGTTAGTAAAATATCATCTGTAAAAAGATATATTTTAGATTGACAATCTCTGTTGTTTGAGAATCCATCATTTTTTCCATTGCTTCCTATACTATTAGCTAAGGGTTTGATAACTAATGCAAATAATAAAGGGGCAAGGGACACCCTTGTTTTGTGCCTTTGTTTAAAGTGAATCCTTGAAAAATGTAAGATCAGTTTTAACATATGCTTTGGAGTCTCTATACATTTTTTTAATATTCCAATAAACTGTCCTGGAAAAGCAAACACTTCCATAGTTTTAAATATGTAGTTCCAATCCACAGAATCAAAAGTTCTCTTGATATCTAAGCTAATTAGGGTCAAATTCTTATTCATTCCATTTGCTAAATCTAAAATAGTTGCTACACTTTTTATATTATTGTACATTAGTCTATTGACTATAGATCCTGTTTGATCTTTATTAATTAACCTGCTATATCTTTTTATCTAGGGTGATAATGGAAGTAAATATTTTATAGTCTAGATTTAATAATGGAATAGATCTATATGAGGAGACTAACGTATTATCCTTTCCTAGTTTAAGTATAGCAGAAATTACAGAAAAATTCCATGAGGGGAGAACTTTTTTGTCACTCTCAATTATCCTGATACTGTCATTCAGTAATTCTAAAATATTTAATGGAAACAGACTATCTAATACCATACTTAAACTATCTAACTCTGAAGCTTTATCATTTTTTTACTTTTTTTTAAAGCTTCTTTAACTTCTGTCATGGTAATAGGCTTATTCAGGTGAGATATTTTTGGTCATTTTATTTGCAAATAACATTTGCCTTTAAATAATTGTCAGTTTTGTAATCTTTGGGATTATTTTTATCTTTATTAAGATCCTCATGGATTTTTTAAATATTAAGCCATGGTGGTGCAGAAGTAGCATTGTTGCCTCACACCAATGTCTGCATGTCCTCCCCGCGGTCGAGTGGCGTTCAAAAGTTATGTGTGAATGGGCGCACCTTCACTGAAGGCTGGACATTGGGCTGGCAACTCAGCACCATAAAAATCCACTGCTAATCATTAGCGTACCGGAGTTCCGCTGTTGCAACCCCTAACCGGGAAAAGCTGAAAAGACAAACAAAGTATTCTGTGTATATCTGAAGTAAGTTTATTAGTGTGAGGATTTCAGATACTATTGATTTGTGCCTTTTTGCTAAACTTCTTACTCATATTGGCTAATCTGCCTAGATTTTTTGAAGTCATAGCATAACTATTCAATTTTATTTTTTCTAAAGTTATCTCCAATTTATGTATTAAAACTCATTGCTATTCTGTCATTAATTTTTAATGATTTCAGTATTATCTATTTTTTGTTTGCTGTTCAGACCTCAGTTTGTGCATTTCATCTGTGTTTCTAATAACTCTTTATCTCATTCTTTCATTTTATTAATAACCCATCATCCCAATCTTTCTTTAATATGCATTTTTAAGGAGTCTCACTGTATGACTTTACTAACCTGACCATTATCATTCAACAATAAAAAAACTCAATTTGTTCCTTAAAGTAACACTTAAACTTTTTTAATTTCCCTAATTTATACTGGGATTCTATAAATAATCTGAAATATCCTTAGATCCATTACTATATTAATACTTAGTGCATTATGATAAGATATAGGACAAGGGATAGTTTTAAAATAAATCACTTTATTAAGTAAATCTATAGATGCATAAATCCTATCTCCTCTAGTGTGCATATCTTTAGGATCCTTAAAGGATTCCATGACCCTAGGCATTACAATGGATTTTCTCTAAAGATAAGCAGTTCCTCATTTATTTTTGTTAAAAGAAGCAGATGATAACATTTCATAACCTAAGTTATTTAAATATTGAATACCTTTATATATTAAGTGAGTCTCTTGCAAGAATATGTTTCATCTATTTAATTTCAGACATCACATTACTGATTTCATTTTGTTGCCGTATTTAATCAATTTACATTAATAGACAATATATTAAAACTATCCATGCAGTGAATTTAAACAAATTTCTTTTAAAAGATAATATGACACATTTACCCACCATATTCATTTAATTATATATCACTGTAATGTATTCCTCTGGCATTACAGATTTTTTTAAATACTTCCTTATCCAAACTAAACTACTAAAATTAAAAAAAAAAAAAAAAAAACATAAAGACAAGTATAAAACTGTAACGGTATATAATAGTAATAAAACACACTCTAACAGGGGTACCAAAGTTCTTAGTCTGCCTATTAAATAGTTAAACTACTAAACTCTCATTCTATCTAGCAACACCTAAAAAGTCTTCCAAAACTTTAGCCAAAAGCTACTGTGACTTACAAATAATTATTATAATTGTATATTATATATAGGGCAAAATAATAAGAGGTTATTAATTTAGTTATCTATTTTGCCATTTAAACTATTTCCCATTACTACATACTAGTTTAATAATCTTCTGACTTATATAATAGTAGTATAAATTATCCATTTAATATTTCTAATTTACTCACTTATTCAACATTATTATAACTAGATCTCTAAATAAATAAGTATAATAGAGTGAGATCCAAAGAGATAAAAATATTTGCAGGCTCACAGGTCGCACATAATCTTATCATACTAAACTATAATACATAAGAGAGATCAATGTACATATATATATTTATTATGTCAAAGCATGCACACATAATTGTATTACTCCAGCAAAAAGCTCTGAATTAGTCTTTAAAGTACAAGTGCCTATATTTCAAATTTCTGTAATACTCTTAACATATCAAATAGGTTCATACGATCTTAGTTAATAGGTACATAGGTGTTTACTAGGTTAACGACTTATATCAAAATATTCAAAATGAAAAAAATGTTGGCTTATTAAACTACTTCATAAAATATGCACATTACTGAGGTGAAAATAATGTTTCACTAATTCTATAAAGCAAAAAAAAAAAAAAAAAAAGAATTGCAGTCTATATTGTACACAAAAGTTACAAATTGTTCAAATGAAATCCCATTTTCCTTTCCTGGATTCAAACAAATTGCAAAATCTGCTTTATTTTCTATCAAAATAAATGTACTGATTTAGCAATAAAACACTTGTGTTTCAGTTTTGACTTATGACAATGAATTATCATGTTGTCTTAGTGAATCTAATAACATTCAACATATTAAAAGCTTCAAAGTTCATGTGAAAAAGCTTTAAATTTCAGCTTTCATATTATTTTGAAATATTTTATATGATTTTCTATGCAAAATACATGTGATCTTGTACATTCACATTTTTGTCATATCCAGATATATGCAGTAGACATCTTTCGTAAAAGCAGTTTGTTATTTAAATATACATTTTTCTTATTTTTCCACTAGTATTCTACCTTATTCTATATATCTTGTATTTCTAACATCTCCCATCAAAGAGCTATTTAATCAGATGTCTATTAAATATTATAGTATGTGTACATATTTCTTAATTTGCTGATACTTCTCTTTTATTAATCTTACATAGTAGATATGGCATTCCATGCATATATGCATATTCATAAGATTAGTCTTAATTCCAATATTACAAACAATCTTGACTATATATAAAATAATTCCTGCTTATTTAATATGAATATGTGTGCTTAGCCATTGTGACCCGCTGTTGTGATCTAAGCTTTGCATGCTGACATTAGAATCTGGCTATAGCATGTGAAAATGACAACTCACAGCACACATTAACTGTTAATTCCCTCTGTAAGTTTCTCATTCTTCTTAGTTCTTTGAAGCTTTTCTACTCACTAACAAACATCTAGCTTTACTTTCTTCTATTAATATGTACACTTAATATGTATAGTTAAAATTAATAACACTGCAGCTTAAGCTATCATGTGAACTGTTAGCAAATTATATGTTACAACATATATATATATATATATATATATATATATATATATATATATATATATATGTGTGTGTGTGTGTGTGTGTGTGTGTGTGTGTGTGTGTGTGTTATATGTTATAGCATTACTATAGCTTTTGTCTTACCAATTCTTCAATTCTAAGAAAAGAAAAGATGTGTTATTTTGAGTAGATTTCGCACACATATACTTGAGAAAAGAAATTAAATAGGAAGTTATTTTTCTTCTTTCACAGACATCATTGATGAACTTTGACCTAGATATTCTTCAGTACAGCTCAGGGTGGGAAAATTGTAGCATTCTGAAGAGATGGAACATTCTTTTGTTCCTCAAGCTTTCTCAAGGTGTCTGTTGTTTCGTAAATGACCTCAGACAGGAATGTGTTAGACAGGAACAAAGAAAAGAAAATCACCAGCACATTATCACTTCCAATTAGCATATTACTTAGATCTAACATTCAGTTAACTCAGTAATGCACATACTAAGTAATGCTGAATAAATAAAATAATATTCTTAACTTATATAGCTTCAAAGTTGCCAATTCTATTGCTTATAATATAATGACATTTTCTTACAGAAGGTATTTGTTTAACATTTAGAACACACTTATAGATTTAGTTAAATTAAATATATTTGTTACATTCCAATTTAATAAACCACGCAAACACCCAAAAACCTTTGATGACCTTTATTATATAACATGATAAATGATAAAAGCATTAAAGTTTATTAAACACAATAGAACTTCAATTCCTTGTAAAAGGCAAACATAAAATAAATAACCATAAGGGTAGCATAACCACTCACCCTTAGATAAGCAGTATCCCCCATTTCCTCACTTAGCCTTGCACTAATAAGGCATCATTCCACCGCTCACCTTCAGCATCTGTTCACCAAACCATCAAGTCTACACACCACCACCATCAAACTTTCACCAATTCAAAATCCTTCCTCCAATTATCCACCAGAGGGGGAACAGAAGAGGGGCAAGCCTGTCCGCCTTTTCCACCCACAAGTCCCACAGGGCTGTTCCCCCTCACACCTTAACCCCACTAACTAATCCCTGCAAAAACAACTCCAAATTTAAATTAAACAAATCAAGTCCAAATTCATTAAGGTGAACCCCATCTGCCCTATACCACATGAGATCCCTATCCTCAAACTCAGTGTGCTGGATAGTATGCACACCAATCCCCTTCAACTGTTTTGCCAGCGTACAATTAACATGCCTATGAGTTCTCTCAATTGCAGAAAAAATCTTTGCCTCCATCCAAACTAACCTAGGAATAATCTCTGACCAAACCAGACAAACTGATGGATAAAGCTTCCTTAAAGCTAAAAAATCTTCACAAATAGTATAAACTAGCTGCTTCTTCAGAATCATACCCAAATCATTCCCCACTAGATGAATCAAGAAAATTTGAGGCAACCCCCACTGGCTCTGTAACATAGTAAATACCTGAAGTATCCCATTCCACATCAACCCTCTAATACCATGCCAGGTAACCTTCAATCGAAATGTTGCTAGCCCAAATCTATGCCATTGCTTCTAACCACAGCCCGCCTAGCTGCCCAATACACAAATGAATGGCCTAAAATGACAATCCTTTCCCCTACGGAAAAATAAATTAAACACAAAATAAATATACCAAACCTTGTTTAATATAAGTCAAAAATGCCTTAGAAGACTACTGTCCCACCCTCTTAATGACTTCAATCAAACTGCCTCCTTTCGCTAGATCAGATGCCCTACCCATCCTGAAAGACTGAGTAGAAAACTTGTCCCCTTCTAAACCCACACTGAGAAGGGCCCTTCTCATGACTAAATTTAACTGCTCCCCCATTAATGCTCTACCACCTACTGATGTAAAAACTAATCCTTGTGCCCTACCCTCTCTAGCCACACACAGTCTTTTTCCCCACACCACCAGATACATCCATACTGACCTAACTTCCCCCAAAACTATAGATGTCCCCTTCCCTTCTTGATCAGTTTTCAATGACCTCAGCCTAATGTGCGCTGCCCTTGACAATATCAGCACATCATCCCACACCAATTAACCCAGTAACTCTGACACACAGAAAGCTCCACAGTACATCCATACACTTACCATACCCCTCATCGCATATTCCTCTGAGCTTCCACATACTCTGCTTAAACCCTTTAACAATAGTCTTAAAATCCCCATAGTCACTGGCCATCTCCTATCCCTAGAAGGGCCTTCCCTTCTACCCCAACCTTTCAAAACTCATCCTACTGTTCATAACTTAGTCCAATCCTCTAACTTGGGAGACTGAGTAAATACACCAATTGCTGCCAAAGCCACCCTCACTGATTTCACTGTCTTACCCTGAATCCTCAACATGGCTAAATAACACAACAATAAGCTTTCCAAACACACACACACACACACACACACACACACACACACACACACACACACACACACACACACACACACACACGCACACACTCCTCTTCCTGTAATTGCCTCACAAAACTATCAAAATCATACAATGCCCTACCCTATGCTTTCCTGATGGATACCACCCATGACTGCTGCACCAGTCCACCGATCACTGCTGCCCAATCTGCCAAATCTCATCTAGTATCACCATGGGGACCCTTCCTGCTGTCAGAGCCACCTGCCAAAACCTTCAAAATTGAAAATGAGACAGGTTGTCAGCTATCTCATTCTTCTCCCCCAGCACATGCACCCCTGTAAATGAAGACTTAATCAACAAACTCTGCAACACTAGCTTATGAAGAACAGATAACAATCGAGCCAATTTAGCCATCTTAACTTGCAACACCATCACCACCGCAATATTATCCGAATTAAACACTAACCTCCTACCCCTCAAGTGATCCTGCCATACCACTGATGCAGCCCAAATCAGCATGATTTCCAGGAAGGCAACATCCCATTTCCATTCTTCAGGCCAATGAGGAGGCCATGGTACTGAAAAGCATTGCCCCACAAAAAAATGCTCCCATCCCCAGACCCTCCGCTGCATCTGTAAACAACTGTAAATCCCCTTGACCTACCCAGTCTGTCTGCCAAAAAGTTATCTCATTAAATTGATGTAGAAACTGTGACCACAAAGCTAAGTCATTACATGCTAACTTACTAACCCTTACTGTATGGTGATTACTCTTACCTCCTTTCAATAGAAAAAACATTGACCTACAAAACATATGTCCAGGATGCACTGGCCTGCAAACAAAATTCATCAACCCCAACAACTCCATAACATCTCTCACCTGAACCTTACTCTTAGACCTCACCCACATGATTTTCTCCTGCAGACGAACTACCTTTTCCCCCAGAAAATGAAATAAACCTTGACTCACATCCACATTCAATACCAGGAAATCTAACACCTTTACCAGGCCCTCCAGCTTATGTTTAGCCAATGGCACTACCAAAATCTTGCACATCTCTACAAACTAATGCATCACCACCTTTCCCCTCACCCACTAGCAAGAAGTTATCTTAATGTACTGCTCTCTGCTTTTCCACCCTCTGTTGCCATATCCAATGCAATGCCATTCTAAACTTTTCAAAAGGGGAACAAGCCACTGTGCATCCTATTGACATAGCTTTGTCAAACTAGAAACTACCCCCCACTACCATGTCCAATAATGGCCAATCCTCCTCCTGACCTGGCAACAGATGAAAGGCCAACTCAATATCTACCTTAACAAGCCAAGGATCCTCAAAACTTTTAATGATGCAAACCACATCATCCTGGGATGCATATGTCACTCTAACATCCTCCACAGGGATGAAATCATTAACAGAATTGCCTCCAAGATAAGATAAATGATGTATTAAGCGAAACTCACCCGGCCTCTTCTTGGGAACCAAACCCAAAGGGGACACTTTAAATTGAGTAAATGGTGCACAGTTAAATGGGCTCAAGAATCTACCTGCCTGTCACTACTTCTCAATCAAAGCTCTCAGGACATCATTTCTTCCACGCACTGACTTCAAATTTTTTTCCACCTTACCATCACCCACTAAAGTAGACAATCAAAAATCCCAAAATAAGACCCTCAACCAATTCCCAGCCACTGCCAGCAGTGGATACTGTGCCAGCAACTCCCTCAGGACCTGGACCTTAATAGGTGAATGGGTCCTCTGGGCACCCCTAGTTCCCCAAAAGGACCCCCCCTCGGCCACGAAAATTGGCCCTGCTCCATACCCCTTGTAGTCCCATGGGAGGCCCACTCCATCCTCTCTGACCAGGAAATTAGGACGCCTGACCACCAAACTGACTCTCACCCCTACCACATTGCATTACTGAATGTGCACCCATACACTTTGAACAAGCATGGGAGAATCTGCAACCTGTCCACGAACATCTCCACCCATTAAAAGCCCAACATACACCGACACCCCCTTCTGCTGGCTTACCCATTCTATTACCCAACCCAAAGCTGTCCATCATGGTGGACAACCAGATATCAGGGTGTCTAACTTCACAACACATGGATTTGTCAACAGTCTTCCTTTTGTGGAACTTCTGATCATACCAAAGCCATGCATTACCTGGCCGTAACCTTTGTGCCTCTCATATAGTGAAAAAATAGGCTAGGAATGTAAGGGCCAAAGAATTATCCATCTCAAACCACACTGCCATATAATATATAAAGCCCAAGACCCAATTTTCCCATGTCCTCTGCCAAAACTTACCCACACACCTGTGACCTAATGTTGCCAGTGCTGCCAAAAGGTTCTTCCCATTTGCTGTCTCAGCTTCCATTAAATGCTGTACCTCATCCGCATCAAATAACTCAAAAATATCTACGAATTCCATCTTCCAAAGCTTCTCCTTCCCCACAAGTGATATATGAGGAGTTGAAAGGATTGATGCACCCTCCTGCCCTAACGCCTGTGTCATCAACCAAACCCCTGGCCGAGTCCCAAAGGCTGACTCTACCTCTTCTAAATAAGGGTCCACGTCCTCCTCCAACAATGATACGGTACTATAAAAATTCAAATCATGACCCACTAGTGCCTGCAAATCTGAACCAACTGCAGTGCCTCCACCTACACCATGCATAACCCTGACTTGTACACCCTCACCCAACCCCAAACAATCACTCTCCACTACTTGTCCTTCAGCTTCCAACCCAGCAGAGCTTAACAAATCATTACCTGTCAGGGCTGAAGGTGCTGCAACCAGTGTTCAACCTCCATTGTCCCCTCTTTCACTGTAATCGTCTGTCCTGATCTCTTGGCTCTGGATATTCATGCACGGGTTCCCATCTGTCTCCTCTTCCAAGCCTTTGGACCCTGCATGCTAGTTGATGCAACCTCATTCAGAATCTCCCAAAACAAGTCCTCTGCTAGTGCCACAATACTCGTCCATTTCTGTCTCAACACCCATGTCTCTGCCATGATCGCCAGTTCACTTCCTGAAAAACAAATGGATAACTGTAAGTGCATGGGGGGGGGCAGCTTGACCATATCCCTAGGTTAATACTGCAGCATGTTCCCACAGCCTCCAGCCAAGTCTCAAACCCAGAACTGTACATTAGAGTCAAAGCAATACAGCACTTAAAACAGCTTAGATGAATGCTTCATGAATTGCCTCTACTCCTTAAATAAGGACCATCATTACAGTGTGTCATCGCAATAACCATACATACCTGTCAACACACATATATCATCTCACACTCCCCCAAACATACCTCTCCACCTTTTACCACAAGAACTCTGGGCAAAGCCTAAAATGATAGGGGGACAAAGACCTGAAACAGGGACAGATTTAAACGTAGCTCTTATAAATTTAAAATTTTGCTAGGATCACAGTTTCATAATAGCATGCATTAGCCACATTCTATGAAGTCTGTACTGCACTGAATTATTTAGACCTTAACTCCATGATTTTGAATCTGTACAGTAGAAAGGTATGCTGACAAACTATTCTTTTCTTTTCTTTGCTTTTCTTTCTTTCTTTCTTTCTTACTTTCTTTCTCTCTTTACTTTTTTAATGTTAAAATAACGTCACTGTGAACGCTTCCAGTGTGACCGCCCAGGTGCGGCCATCAATCCAGTGCAGATAGGGGACTGTGAAAAGCCTCCTGTCTGCCCACTAAACACCAATGAGCACAGTAACCAGCTGTCTGCCATCACCACCCTCACCCTATACCTTCCAAAGCTACCTAACCCTAACCCTACCCCTAATAACCCATTTATTTTATTATAAATTTCTTTTTTTTTTTATTTTTATATGTAATCCAAATGCCAACAGCATTACTGTGCATGCACTCAACCGCTCACAGCTGGCAAGAATCCTGCAAAATGCTGCAGCTCCTCCATTCTGCCCACACACCACCAGCATCACAAAGGAGACGAGAACAAACCAAACTGATCACCAACTCCCCACAACCACCAGCTACTTAATAAGACTCCATATTTTTTTCTTATGTAAAATGGCCACCGCCATTACTGCACATGTGCAGCCAGCCATTAATGGCTCAATAAAAAGCCAGTGAAACACCACTACCACCAACGAAACCAGGGACCAAACCAATTAACAGATGAACCATCCCTACATATGGAAAAGCACCAGAAAAGCAGCCATGAGCAAAACAACACTAACCACCAATGAAATCTACCATGGAAGTGACTGTCACACCTCTCCACTTCTTAGAGCAAGCAGTCTATATAAAACCATTAATAACTGTATATGATTTACCACTATCTTGCCAACGTATGCTTATACACATTTATTACACTAATCAAGATAAGGGACAAAACCTGTACAGTTGAGAAGCTGACCTCTCTTTACTTATATATTCTCTATGTATACCTCCCTTTTTTTAATACACACATAATACCCCCACCTTGCCCTCCCCACCACCCCACCACTCCCATAGTACCAAGCCCTAAGTTCCTCCCAAAAAAACATATACTTTCTGTATCTATAAGCCCTCTTGCCCACAAAGGAACTGTACTCACCTGCCCAACTTGCAACCACCCAAGGCCTACCTTACTCCCACCTCAGGTCATCTGGGATGCAATCCTGTTTCTAACAAGATCACACCAAATGTGACTCCCAATAACCAAATCCCACCTCAAAAGCCTATAGGACACACCCCCACCTTACCTCACTTGCTCCCTTAGCCTCCAGCCTGCTTAACCCTTTCCTGCCTACTCCCTTCCAGCTTACTTACTACCAGCTTACCTGCTTCTTCTTTCCTAAATCCCAGTTTCCCCACCATTAAAGATGTCCCATGACAACTTTGTCTGTTCCCAAACTTCATTAAGTCTTTCAATGTAAATATAGTAAAATGGTAAAACTAACCCTTTATATTCCTTATCATGAAAAAATGTTTTAGCTTAAAATATAAATACATACTTACATATGTTCTGATGCTTAAAGCCCAGTACAAATGTTTTACTTAAAAGGCAAATATATTTTTTCAGAAAATAATAGCCCAGTGATCAGTGAATAAAAGTAATTTGTTTTTAGGCTTTTTAGTTTTAGAAGCAGATTTCCAAGAATTCTGCTCACTCTTCCTCTTTAGAGATATACTTTTCCACTTCATTTCTTCAGTATTAAGGATGTTATTGCTGCCAACAGAAAAGAATAATGTGATCTTTGCAGGAGACACCAAGTGGCTTTAATATTGTTCTTTTTAAGTTCCTTCATCAGTGGTAAACATGATTTTCTTTTACTCATTACTTTATTGGAACAGTCATTGTCAAATCTGATGACATGTTCACCTATTTTAATAGGTAGGCTGCACCATGCTGGTTTTTAATATTTGATCTTTTTCTGACTAGACATGAACTTAACTATTATTGAGCATGGTGGTGAGCTTTCCTTCTTAGAAGGTGCTGTCATGGATCTATTTGCTCTTTCTATTCCAAAAGATAAGTTTCAGGTGGATTTAATGTTTTATGAAACCAGGTAGTAAAGATGTTTATTACGTTGTCTCCCTCATACTTTTCAGGTATACCATAAATTTTAATGTTATTTCATCTCAGTTTACTTTCTAAATCATCAAGTTTTTCTATGAGCCAGTTAATTTGTTTTAAAATAAATTCAGCCTGAGACCCATTTAGTGTTATTATGTGTTCATGATCATTCAAAATCCCTCCTATTCTGCTGATTTGTGCCCCTCGTTGTTTCCTAATAGCTTCAGTGTTCCATCGTCTTTCTGACCTCTTCTTTGAGACATTCTAGTTTTGTATCCAGTTTGTCTGTTTCAAGTAATATATCCTGTATACTAGACAATATTGACTGAAAGTCTTCTTTAACACTGGAATCCTAAGTACCATTTCTTGAGTGACTCATGTTTAAGTGTCTTTCCTCTTTACCAAACAGATGAAATTCTGACAGAAAATTATTGCTTTTAAAGAACTTGAAGCTATAAATATTTTCTCTGACTATGAATGAATAAAATTAGCTAGAAAGTATCTTGAAATTTTAACTCTTTGATTACACTTTCTGTCAGAGAAAAGTTTTCAGTCACAGAGCTTTCACCAGCTGCTGCTGTCAGTTAGCCTTCTTGGCCATGCCCCTAGACTGAGTAATTCTGATGGCAGTTGATTTGATGATGTACAGTAAATCCATCAGTATTGGCTCAGATGATGTTTTTTATGCCTGGCACAGGTCAACTCTTAGCAGTCTGTAGGATACCAAGTATAGTCACATTGTATATTATTCTACAGTGTGAATAAATTGAGCGTTCATAACTTTCTTTGCTCTACTTGTCATCTATTCACTTTATTACCCTGGTAGACTTTCTTAGTATCATCTAGACTAGCTTGATATCTTTATCGTGGTGTGAAAACAGGAACTAAGCACTGTACTATAGCTATGTCTAAGCAGAGATCTGTAGAGGGGTAATGCAATCTTTCTTTTCTGGAGCCATTTCCCTGAAAGGTACAGACAGCATCTTATTGACCTTGGATATATTTTTTTATAATTGATACTTATTGGTTCATTTCTGTTGTTTCTACTTTCTTCATGCTCTTCATAGGTCCATAGGTTGTTATTAGGTTCATGACAACTAGGATTCTTACAAGCCTAGCTGCGCAACCCAAACCATTTGCTTCCCATGTATCATGAGCATCTATATGAGGTGAACTTGTTAGTAGGGAGGTGACTAAGGATTTATAAGGGGATGTTAGGATAATACTTTTCTTATTGACAGCCTCTGTCCATAAGGGATATGGGGGCCAACACTGAGGTAAATTTATGATTTTCCATCCACTTTTTAAGGTTTCATTAGAGTAGGGTCAGGGATGAACTCTGTTTTACACGAATAAGGAGCCTATTCCATAGAGCAATAATCCTTTGGGATGCAGAACTGTATCTCTAGCACATTATATTTATGATACAAGCCAAGTTCAAGTCCCTGGATCTAGTGTTTCTGGTTCTGTTTGCTTTGTGCATGTGCAACAGATCCATCAAGGCTGGGTCTGAGTAAGCCCTGTCAGTCAGGCAAAGATCCCCTCTCAGCACTCTGTAGGAGACTGAATACAGATCCTTTAGGTAAACAGTGTAGGACAGGGTATTCATGCCCTGAATTCTCCTGGTGAGAAACTCGTGTGGATCTTAGAGCCTTTCTTCCCAGTAGAGCCACGGTGAAGTATTATGCACTTCCTTAAATTAAATCTTGTATTAGTTTTCTTACTCTGACTATTCCCTTAGGTCACTTTGAATGCTAGTTCCCCCAACCTATATTGTACTTTGTAGGAGTCATCCACAAATAGGTCGATCATATTTTAGTGTGACATATAATGTCTGATATAAAGATTCTAAACAGGAATTGTTGCAGAACCAGTTTGAATGGAATTACCACTAACCACTTCTCTTTCCAGTGATAAGGTTCCCTTAACTAACACTGTTTGCTTTCATCCACCAAGCCACTCACTTCCTGTTTAGTCATCTCCTCCTATACTCCAGGTCCCTTCGGTTTACCTGTCACCTGCAGTGAGGGGCTGACTCAAATAATTTAACAAAGCCACAGTATGCAACATCAACCAAGTTTGCTACGTCAAATTATAGTGTAACCAAGTCATACAAATGAATCCAGTTGGGGCAGACATGATTTGTTTTCCATAAATGCATGTTGATACATATTATGTTGGTTGTTTTTTTTTTCAGATTTCTTGATAAAATACTCTTAATTACACAACTACACATAGTTAAGCTTTTCATCTGGATAATCATCAAATCCTTGAAAATTCTCTTCACCACTTGAGATTCTCCACTGAGATGAAGACCTTACTCTCTAACAATCTTTTAAATAAATTCTTCACCTTACAAATTGCCTCATTGAGCTCTCCTAAACCACTGTTTTTAATAGAAATGCATATGGTTTCAATGTAGCTCTTCTTTATTTCCTATGCATATGTTAACTTCTAGCCTCAATTCTTGGATCTAAAATCCATATTTCCACTAAAAACATAGTCTGATACTGATCTATCATCTTATTTTCCCTTGTTTAAAAGCAACTAGAATTATAAATCACAGACTTCTCTATTTTTGAGTCCTTATCCATGTTATGAATAAACTGTTATTTGTAAATAGCATATTTTAATATAATACAATAATAGGCCATTACTGACCTCGTCTGGTAATACACTGAAACAATTCCCTCTACTTTAAATACTTCAGCTTATAGCTTGACTAAAAACCTGTCCTTGAAATTCCACACATCCAAACAAAACTGAAAATTAATAAACCCATCTGCTGGGCCAGTAAAATAGCCACTGCCTTTCTTTTGCAGGACTCACCAAAGGAAAGGAATTTTGTTCTTAGAACTGAATATGGCCATCGTCACATCATGTCAGCATCCCCTCAAATTGTCCCATGCAAATCATAGATACCCATACCTGAGAAGTTATCACCTTAGTCCCACAGTATGAACAGATCAAGTAACTTCTTGAAAGTTAAATGGCTCCCAACAGAGGAAGACATAACCCCCTTACTTTGGTCCATTATATTCCAAATATTAAACTCAAATTCTTGTCTAACATAGGCAGAAAACTTCCCATATACCTCCATCTGTGAGCTTAGTTCCCATGCCCAGAGTGCCACTATTTCTTATATACACTGCAACAAACGTTATACATACTTATATATCATCCCAAAACATAGGTTCACAAGTACTTTCTATGCTATTGATCTGTGCAGATCTTAAGAAGCCTAGCCTTACAATCCCATGGTAGTTTGTAACCCTTATTTGTATGTGGGACTTTCTTTTCAGTCGTCTGAAAGACAAAGGGAATAGGTAACTGCCTCGGGTTGAACTCCAATAGGTCTTAAGTAAATATAACAAATTCCTGAGTTTCAGTAAATAAACTAGTATAAAGCATTTTCTCCATTCCAAATGATTTAACCTTCTTGCCTTCTTCCCTCCTCTCTACCCGTGGTCTCTGCTTACTGTCTTTTGTACTGCATGACTTAATTCCACCTATTTGAGCTTTCCTTAAACTCTTCAAACTCTACCATATGAATTTACATATGTACATAAAAACAATGCTGTCTCAAAGATTTGTAGAAACTAGCTATACTTTTTCTACATTCACATTTGTTGGGTCTTTGTATATTCTTTATATGTTGAAATAATTATGTTATGTTGTAACCAAAGTTACATGTTACTTGCTGTTTAGATTATATGCAGTGTACCCTGATCAATCCTGAAAATGGCCCTATGTGGATAAGTGTATTACTACAGTTAAAAAAAATAATAAATAAATTAATTAATTAAATATTTTCTAAATCTGTTGCAGAATATATTAAGTGTTGCCGTATTATTACATAATAGACGTCATAATAGTTACTGTTTTAATTCTAATGCCAAAAACATCTATGTAATATCAAGCTCTTTACCTTTGTTATAGTTTATTTTTGTCATGTTGTTATTTTACCAGTAATTCAATCAATTGACAAATATGTTACCTTTGTTGTATATACTCTTGAAATTTTACTGACTTTGTATAATTAGACCCCTGTGGCCGTGTTATTGTGGAGCTTTTCTCCCTGGGCCTCCACTGAAAATGGGTTCATAATGGCCCCGTGGACTACCCTGGTAAACAAATGCAAAATAAATAAATAAAATGTTGATAGACCCAAAATAATTAACTTTCTTCTAACATTTTCATATCTCTAATAAGGGCATAATACAGGGTCATGATTCCTGTGCACCTTTTTGTCTCCTGTAGACTGCAAAAGTGTATTTAATCTAACACCTGCAGTAATATTCATTGCAGAAACATGGTTGTCAGATCTTGCCATTCATTTTCACTAATCTAGATAATAAAAGTTGATATGTGTCTTTGCCAAATAAAAGCAAGTTAAGTAATGGCAATGCCACCCTTCTTTAACAGTGATGCTTCTTAATGGTTAAGAGACACTTTGCATTTTCGTTTCGAGTAGCTACACATGTAATATGCATGCACTCTACTTCTGTGTTATGATTTTGCATGTTGCCATTGTGCTCCTCTAACTTGTCTTTGCATTAATCTGTCTGATGTTTATTACTTTCACTCTTTAATTTATATATATATATATATATATATATATATATATATATATATATATATATTGGTCTACTTGAAAAGACTGAAAGCCAACTTACCTGAAAACGATATCACTTAGACGAACACACCAAATTGTCAGTTGACCAACTCCACACAACACTGATAATTTACAGAGGCAAAGGAAGTGGTCAGCCAATAATTACAAGAAGCATGGAAGCACTTTGAACTAACACAAATGGGTGCCTTGCCCCCGAATGCAGGGAGCTGCACCCCCAACTAATTATACCAACTCCAAGATTGCACTACAGTGGGGAAAAGGGCAAACTTCCAAATGCTGGCTGACTGCCTCCTTTCCCTGGGTAAGTTGTCAGTTATGTGAGGAATTGTTTAAAAGAAGATTCACCCCCGGATGCATGAAGCTCGGCGCAAGGCCGGTGTAAGGCCTGCACCAGCCGTGCGGAGTATAAATGGTGTAGTAGTGCCATATGCATATTAATGAAGGTGCGCTGCCACCACATCCACGTGCATAGGACACATGCGCGAGTGCATGGGGCATTACTAAGCTGCGCCCAGAGGCGTGTCAATGTCGGCTGGCGATGTGCAACCTAAACTGCTGAATATTATAGCCTGCCTGCAATAGTAATCGCACCTATCAGTGTCCGTGGATAATGAAACGTATGCAAAGCATGCAAGACAGTTCCCGGCCCCACAAAATGGAGAACCAAACAGAAATGCACGCAACACAATATGAGTTTCCGTCCATGGAACAAATGATATTTAAAATCGTGTGTCCGTAATGTACTGCACTGTCAGTAGTTATACCCAGTGGAAGTGAAGCGCAACATGTCAGTGCGTCGCCAATACACACGTCTAGCCCCATGGGCATGGTCACCAGCAGTCCCACAGTGGTAGTGATAGTACACAGCTGGGCAGTTGTGGCTATATAACAACCGTAAAGAAACCTGACAGTCCAAATTGTATACCAAACACACACAAATATATGTATATTAAAATGTGCTATACACATGAACAGGAACGTAACCGTCACATACACATCGTCACATACACATAGGATGCTATATGCGGAACCGGGATATCCAAAAGCAGAACCCATGCATGCGAATGCAATAACAACCCTGTATAGCACATAACCTGCACCCATGTCCGAATGTCCACCAAATCCAGCTACCAGCCTTGCGAGCCAGACACACATAGCGAGTATTCCCCATATGTAGTAGGAAGTATCGTCCTAGGCAGTGTCAGGATTGCAAATATGTATCCCATGTTTGTAAACATCCCATCACAGTTACGTAAATCCAAATGCCCGCATTCATGTTTCGCAAAATGTGTGTACATCCCGTGGGATAAGTAACCTGTTGAAACCTCAGAGTTGTTTACGCCACGGTGTCCAGTACTGTACACATCTGGACAAAACATGTATGTGTAGTCACGGTACTGTTCAGTTTCTACACAGACATGCAAAACATACTACGCAGGATGGAACAGCTGTCCACCATGCAGGTCACCCACTAGGGTTGCCACCTGTTCAGATGGCCAAGGTGGGACATCCCTTGTAGAAATGTGAGAATTTGCAGGATAAAACATACCCCCAGCCAGTGCAAAGGACAGAATTACACTTGTATGCCAAGTTAAAAGCTTATTCCATAGCATTTGAATAGCTTATGCTATCCCAAATAATAGTTATGTGTACCAGATACAAAATACCTGTATCATGCAACTAGTAAAGAAAATAAGAAATATATTTCTGTCTTAAAATCACAGGACATTTGCCATGTCTTAGGTGTCGTCGCAGGACACAACTGTCCAAAGTGGGACCTCCCCTCGCAAAGAGGAACAAGTGGTAACCCTACTCCCCACTGAATTATCGACAGTATATATTCAACTCAATCACATACCGACACCACCTCTCAACCTATTACAGCAACAAAATCTGGACAAAGCCTAAAAGGATGGGTGGACAAATAGGGACAGATGCAATTACTGCTCTCACAGACTTTGAAAGTTCACAGAATAATAGTATGTACATAAGCATGAAATGTTGTGAAGGATGTGGGGTAGTCCCCAGTATTACAGAGGTCCGTACATTTATACTGTAACAAACCGTCACATATGTTGACTGTACTACTGCATACCTGTAGTTAATTCATAGTTAAGTCATGTGCAAAATAATAACCCTCGTAAGAATAAATACAGGAAACAGTCAAATGTGAATGGGAACACCACTCACCGTGGATTATGTATTGTAACCACCCCCACCCATATTATGTATTGCCAACATTATAAGCTGCTGACAGGTGCCCAAACACCTGTGTCTGTAAACACAGATAAAATGTTTAAAATGGACAAACCCTGTCCATGTGCTTTGTCTGAAATTTGAACACGGTCAGGGCAGTTCCGTTCACCAGGCGGACAAGCCTAAACCCAGATCACCACATGAACACCCTGACAATTAAAGACCTGTATGTGTCAGGACTATAAGCCTTGGGGTTCTGAATATCCCTGCAGTGATTAAAAATGCAGCTTGGGTCCAGAGCAGTAGGGAATAGGGAATGTGTAACATGTAGTACGCATTTTCCCAGCAGGAGAATGGATGCCTGTGTCATAAGTGAAGCGGTGAGGCATATGTTAATGTAGCTATGTACTATGGGTATGCATATAAATGAGTCAGAACACCAAACATATAGTGGTTACAGCATCCGGCCAACGTGAATGCAGTCCCGGTTCAACTACGACTACAGCACATATAATGTGAAAGTGTAATGAATGCGTCTGTGCTGTACAGACAGTTAAATATGTAAAGGTGAATGTGTGTTTTGCATACGTCCATTAACCGGATTACAGATAATATACTGGTACTGTCACAAGTAATAAAGCCCACGTAAGCACAAAGACTTAGTAAACATATGTAACCCACAATAAGGATATGCATGCGTGCCTGCGCGTAACCCACAATAAGGAAATGCAAGTGCGCCTATGCGTGTGTGATCCGCTCACAGCATAGTAAATGAATGCTGTTTCCCCACATTAGTTATACATGGCTCAAATCTGTTAACCCTGTAAAGTATGAAACTGGACAAAGGCATGCAAACTACCGGTACAAATAGGGATAAACCCCAGATATGTGCCAGAACAAACATAGAAAGTGGATAGAATAACGGGTGTGTCAGTAGCATGGATTCTCTGAAGGGTATGCAGTCATAACCTGAATTGCTTGCCAGAATTCCCCACCGTAAGTCTCAAATGAAATGCCACTACATTGCCAGATAGACACAGGTTTATGTAAAACACACCGAAGATAAAGAGGCAACCAGCTGTACACTCTGCGACAATCTGTACAGTAGAAAGGTATGGTATGGATATAGATATATGTGTATACACATAATCCACAGACGTAAACCAAAGCAAGTTATGAAATGAGGATTGTACATGTATATATGTATACACAATAGACTTATGTCCCATAGATATGACATATGTACATAAATAGGCCACGTTATAGCTAATATGGGTAGACAAACAGACATGCACGAAAGGTGAATAAACCACTGCATTCCAAACCATTGGGCAGAAAGTGACAGTCCAGCAAGTTCTACACTTTAAACATGCAGATAGGTGTCCATTGCAGGACCCCAAAAATTGATCCATACGTAGTGTCAACCGACATTGACGCAAAATAATTGACCTCAGCAAATACGATATAGCTGTACATGCAACAGTATCAGGTGCAAGGGTGATGACACATGTGTCGATAGAATGTATGATGTACGAACAGATATCCCGAGAGTGGGGAGTGCATATAAGTGTCTCCACACTTCAGTACCGCACACATTAAACATGTGTAATGGGTACTGTAGAGGGTTGTCAGGTATGGGAATCATGGGTATGCAGAAATGGGCCTAGGTGTTGTTTGGCAGAGATTTCAGAGGCCCGCCGTGGGAGTGATGTGGGTATAGCACACGCCTATATTCTCAATAATGGGGCAAACCATCCACTGGATATTGCGTAAACCATTTTGGCAATATGTAGGGCCCTATATCAGTGTCATGTAGGCGATTATCATGGATGGACATGTGTACGACCAAGATGGTACCCATAACTGGCAAACTGTCAGAATAACACAGCTGCACTAAGGCATAGTACATGAAATACAAATAGGGACTATATTAGATATACCCCAGACAAAGTCAGAACGTTGTGAGAATACTGGCGTAGCGTATGTTATGAGTGTTACTTATCATGTAATGGAAATGTCAGTCACTATTATCTAACCGCACAGTTCGGCTAGATAATAGTGACTGACATTTCGAACTTACACCTAACTACCCTATCACACTACAGCATGACGCAATTACAGAACGTGCTACCGAGATTACTGAACACAGTACACCCAGAGGCATACTTCTAGGTGGGTGACATCATCCGCAAAGGCAAAGATGCCGATAGGGAATGTATGTGTTGTGAGGCAACTAAAAGCATTACTGTGTCCCCAGGCAGCTGGAAACACACACTTGGAAGGGCCAGGAGTTGAACATACACCTAACTACTTTAACACACTACAGCATTACGCATTTACAGAATGCGCTACCAAGATTACTGAACACAACCCTCCCAGAGGCATACTTCTAGGTGGGTGACATCATCCGCAAAGGCAAAGATGCCGATAGGGAATGTAGGTATTGTGAGGCATCTAAAAGCATTACTGTGTCCCCAGGCAGCTGGAAACACACACACACACACACACACACTTGGAAGGGCCGGGAGTTGAACATACACCTAACTACTTTAACAGACTACAGCATTACGCATTTACAGAACGCGTTACCGAGATTACTGAACACAGCACTCCCAGAGGCATACTTCTAGGTGGATGACATTATCCGCAAAGGCAAAGATGCCGATAGGGAATGTATGTGTTGTGAGGCATCTAAAAGCATTACTGTGTCCCCAGGTAGCTGGAAACACACACACACACACACACACACACACACACTTGGCAGGGCCGGGAGTTGAACATACACCTAACTACCTAATCACACTACAGCATTACGCATTTACAGAACGCGCTACCGAGATTACTGAACACAGCACTCCCAGAGGCATACTTCTAGGTGGGTGACATCATCCGCAAAGGCAAAGATGCCGATAGGGAATGTTTAGAGTGTGAGCAGTCTGAAAGCATATTACTGTCCCAAGGTAGACGTGCACAAACACGGCAGTGCTGTCATCGGGCCAACTAAATATCTACGGAGCACTACAACACTAAATAGATACGGGATGCACCACAGACAGTACACCCTTCGAGAGAGCAACCAGTGTGTTCAATGTAGGCATCCATTGTGACATTGAAAATGGACATCAGTTGCCTGGATGACCTCCATGGCTATACAGGATGTCAATGGCCATGCCCACACGCTTAGTATCACACGTCTGTTTGGAATGTACTGTGTGTCCATCTACACAATGGCGTACTGGGCATGCTCACACACTTAGTTGCAAAGTGCCATCTTGCATGCACACGGAGTCTAATCATGGAAGGGCGCAGTGTGGAATGTACTGTGTGTCCATCTACACAATGGCGTACTGGGCATGCTCACATAGCAGTTACAAAGGGCCAACTTGCATGCACACAGAGTCTATG